>NC_063057.1:36631842-37231842 GCF_018812025.1 Megalobrama amblycephala | reverse complement strand
TGTGCAGGTATTAAAGCTGCAGTAATATGTTAGATGCTTTGATAACACCTGTCAAATTTAACCACTCTCTGCAGAAATCCTCCCTCCAAAGACATGACAATCATGTAAGACGAGTGTAATATTTCAGGACACCTTTCTTACCTTGGACACATATGAGCAGTGCCAAAGTCACACAAGTCCTCCACATCTTCACGCAGACTCTCTCTTTACTGGCAGGACGGATGTCTTTGGTAGTTTGCTCCTCTGTGCCTCACAATACCTTTTATAATGTCTCATATCTCTCATATCTCTTATCACTCTTCTTTCCAGTCATTTGTCACACCCCTTTTCCATTTTCCACAATCTTCTTTTATTCCTTGTATTCTTTCTACTGTTAGTATAAAACTTAATAAATGCACAGCCATTTTTCTGTTGAAACTGTTCAAAACAGACTGATCATCATGATCCTGCATGTCTGAGCACATTCAACTTTTGTACAGTTTGATTTTTGTTTCTTGTGCAAGCTTGGGACATTTAAATAAAAGCTAAGGCTGAAGTGTTTTTTTTCTTCAATCATTTTTTAAGTACATTTATTCTTTTTTTCTTTTGCCAAAGAAAAATACATTAAATAGATAAGCAACTTACTGTGAATATAACCCTCAAATGGATCTTTACAAATTCATGCATGCTGTATGCATGCTTCGAATTATGTGAGTAAATGATTTATTTTGGATGTTAACGGTGTTTCTCTTGAGGCTTGCTCCGTGGCTAACGGCTAATGTACCCTGGAGAGATTTATAAAGAATGAAGTTGTGTTTTGAACATGTTTTAAAGGTGCCCAAGAAAAAGATGTAATATAAGTCTAAGGTGTCTCCTGAATGTGTCTGTGAAGTTTCAGCTCAAAATACCCCATAGATTTTTTTTAATTATTTTTTTTAACTGCCTATTTTGGGGCATCATTAACAATGCACTGATTTACACTCGGCGCCGCCCCTTTAAATCGCGTCTTCCCTGCCACACGAGCTCTCGACTATATTACAGCGCATTTACAAAGTTCACACAGCTAATATAACCCTCAAATGGATCTTTACAAGATGTTCGTCATGCACGCTGTATGCATGCTTCGAATTATGTGAGTAAAGTATTTATTTTGATGTTAACCTTTGATTCTGTGTGAGTTTGAGGCTATGCTCTGTGGCTAACGGCTAATTCTACACTGTTGGAGAGATTTATAAAGAATGAAGTTGTGTTTATGCATTATACAGACTGCAAGTGTTTAAAAATGAAAATAGCGACGGCTCTTGTCTCCGTGAATACAGTAATAACCGATGGTAACTTTAACCACATTAAACAGTACATTAGCAACATCCCTACAAACAAGGGACGTCCCCCGGACGTTGTGAACGTCCGTTAAGGTCCGCAGTAGGTCCGCTTTGTAACGTTCGCTGACGGACGTTTGGAGGACGTCCGCGTTTGGTCCGCTTTGTGACGTTCGCTGAAGGACGTTCTGAGGACATTCAAGTCCTTGCCAGTTTGCGAAAGTTCTGACGTCCCTCATTTGATATTTCCATAACAACACTTGCAAAAACCAGTCGCCCATGCGTTGCCTTTTACCAACAGACCTGACACCTTGCAACTCAGACAAAGGACAAATTAAACTAAACCTTGGATTTAAAAGAGGTCGTGTTCCTTAAAAAAATCACTTTAAATATGATAATGGATTTTACAGAATTAAACCATGTTTGTTTTTTTGTTTTTTTTTGTGCAGGCTGATATTATGGTTTTAAAAATAGTAGGACTATTTGAATTCGGGTCATTCTAAAATGTCTTAAAATGTATTTATTTTTCTAACGTTTAAACGTACACCACATACATTGACTTCATGAATACAAATGACAGCTTTATGATTTTTTTTTGCATGCATGCATGCATGCATTTAAAGACAGCATGTACTTCTCTGGCATTTTTAAACGTTTTTATGAAATATTATTTCTCAATTTTTTTAGAACATACAGTCAGAGTTACAGAAAAAATAATGATAATGCTAAAAATAAGGAGATTGGTTTTTTTTTTTTTTTTTTTAATCAGGTTAAAAGTGTGATTGAATGATGTTAATTCAAATTCACAACCATGTATTTGCTATAACAATGAAAATATTTGAAAAACGGTTATAAACAAGTAATGATGCAATCCTTTACATCTTAATTCTTGAGTGTAGCAGAATTCAATGAATGTAAAATTATTATCATGTCACATATGACACATTTTATTTAATGTGACAGACAAAAACAGTAACACCATGTGACACAATGAATCACCAGTGACGTATACATAAGACCAAAGATCCTTATTCTTCAACTAGAATTAAGTAGATGGGACTAAATTTTTACATTTGGTACACAATCAAAGACTTATCACTGACATTAGTGGAAGCAGTCAGAGGATCATAAATATTTTAAAAATGTTTATAAAATATGCTGTCTGTAAAGTCGCTGCTTCTCAGCTGTGCTCAATTTAGCCATATACCTTTAATTTAGCCATATCTGACCAAATGAGGATTAACAATGAGAAAGAAGAGTTATAATCATGTAATCTTACTGCTATTTTATGCAAAAGAACTTTAGCTTTGAATAAAGTTTATCTGTATGGGTAACACCAGTGACATTTTTCATGAAAAATGTATTTTACAAAATGGCTGCTGCAAGGAATCAATCCACATGTTGTCAATCATGATATTTCCACTAAATTAAGTCGTTTAATCCATTTGTATTCTAGTTTTAAAAAAATCTCTAACAATAATGTAGGTCACACCAGTGACTTCACCTAAAAGCTTCATGTTAAATTATGATTTTCTAATTAAAATTTCTGATAACTGAAAAGAGACTTTCCATTGGCCTTTCTTCATGGATCTTCAGGAAATAGGAAGAAGGAAGTCAAGTGATGCCATCAGTGTGATTTTTACTTCAAAAAGAGATTTTTGTTAAAGTAACACCAGTGACACAACACCAGGGGTTCATTATGTATTTTATAATATTTAATCAGCATTTTTTTTTTTTGACGTAGTTTACATAGTATATTTGAAAGTTATGCATACATTATATTTGAAATGGTAGAAAAACTGTTTCTGAGCTCAAAATAAAGCACTTTCCCTCTGTACATGACTGGGGGGACGAGAGCTTCTGTGGTGTTTGAAATTTTTACAATTAAAAAATGAATATTGCCACATCGATGGCTCAAGAAGGTTTAATTGTTCAAATAACATATTGTTTCATATTAAAATATATATATAAAAAAATGTAATCCTGAAGTGTTTTCAGGTGTAATATTTCTGTAAAGTCTAGGGACAGAAAAGTGGACGTTTCTGTACAATGACCATTCATTGTAAAATGAAGTAAATATTAAAAATGAACAACTTTCATGTTAGCCTATGGGAAAAAATAATGGAGTACTTCAACCTACAAACTAATAAAAGATGTCATCAGATCATGTGTGCCTTCAGCAGTTATCATTTTAAACATCAAAATCATGATAGGCCTACCCCTCAATAGTAGGCTTTATATAAGATAGGGTGAATGCAGACTGAATGGGACATTTTATCCAAGTCATCTCAATAGTAAAAAGTGTCCCAATCACCCTGAACTCACCCTATACAATTTATTATGCATTCCCATGCTTAAAGAACATTTAATCCCGTGGAGCTCTAAAATAATGTTATTGACTTCAACTGATGAATGCAGCAAAGAAAAGATGAAGAATGGAAAAGCACTTTGCTGGCAAAGAAATTGGAAAATTACACAGGTAAGACAATTCCTATACTAATAAATACCTGTCAAACATTGTTTTATTAAAGAAAAATTAATTTAGGAAAAAAAAATACTTTAATTTTTACACTTAAGACAGGTATAGCATGTGGCAAAAAGTGTAATATAGCCACACTGGGAGATACAAGCGAGTGACGATCGAGTGACGTCATTCTTTAGGGTACTCGCATGTATCCATGGCAACGCTCAGCTGCGTCGAGAATTAACGGTCCTGCCGTGATTTTCTCAGACGAGTTTTCTCTTTCTTCGGCCGAAAAGGTATTTTAAATTTTAGTTCATTAGACATTAGCTACCTTAACCACTGTTTATCTTGTAAATTTTAAATTATATGACAAGATTACATTTACAAATGTTTGCTGAAGTTGTTGTCCGTCGCGGCTGACCGTTACGGCCTATCTTCAAATGTGCGCTAATCTTGGTCTAACTAAACCCAAATTGACAGTAACAAATGTTTTTAATAGATAAACGATACCTGATACATACATGATTAAATGTCTTCATTTTGTCGTTTTAGGTTAGAAGCCAATGAAAAAACTGCCATCAGACTACCACAGCTGACAACGAGAGAAGCGCGTGCACACACAACTGCATGTTTGCTTAACACACACACACGGAAAGAGCACAATTATAAAACTGTTAATTTATAAATAAATACACGTATTTTGCTCCTTACAACGTGTTTGTTTTCTTTTGTCAACCTAGAAGTAAAATAAAAAACAACAAGAGGACTTAATCGAAAGTCCCCTCTTTGCGGACGTCCCCGGGACAGCTAGAGGACCCTACACATGGACGTTCGGGGGACGTTCGCAGAGGCCATTCAGGGGACGTTCTGGGGACGTTTTTTTGTTAGCTGGGATAGTGGCCAAATTTATCCACTGATCAACAATAAGCACTTCTTGCATTATAAGAATGCTTGAAACATCCAAATTAAGTTTTTATGTTCACATTGACAACTGTGAACTTGCTGTAATTAGGGAAATAGTTTAATCATTTGTATTTTGCAATTACCACCAATGATTGCTATTGTAAATCAGCCATCGGATAATAAATATATAGTAGGCCATAATTACTTACCGTCTCTACAACAGTCTCTCTAACGTCTTAGTGAAATTTCGCGGTTCGCGCTTTTTTTGAGCAGCAAGCCCTGCCTTTTTTTGTGATTGGCCAGCTTTAATTGGTGTCATTGTCCCACCTTCAGGGGAAAAAACAAACCCTTGATCGGAGGCTTAAATTTCTTAGATTTTATTACATTAAACTACTCTTTTAAAATTAACTTGATGAAACATTTCTGAAAATGCCCCTCCTCGATCTGGAATTAAAATAATATCCTGGCTGGGTGCCCTATATGTTATTTATTTATTATGCAATAAAAATTGGAAAATTACCTCTGTGCATATAGCCTACAGTTATTTTACAATAGCAAATAAGTCACTTTGACCAAAATATTGCATTACCGATGCATGTATGTAATGTACACATTGAAAATAAAAACAACCATTACATCATAGTGTCGTAAAACAAGTGGAGACCAATTCCCAGTTTTGCATAAGACAGCACCATCAAAGTGAAAAATAAATTTTAATTTGAATATTCTTAATATGTATTATTGTTATATTGTATTTATTTGTTTGTATACTGACATGGTGTGAAACACATTGGTAAACATGTGTTGTATGAATAGTGCTATAGAAATGAAATTGAGATTGACAGATTAATGAGCTATAATCTCACATAGGACAAGAAAAGTTTTTGCAAAAACACCCAATAGGGAACGCTGTAATGTACAAAACTTTAATATGAACTAGTAAGCAAATATGTGAAGAATGTACAACACGCTCACTTACTGTAATATCAGACTCCGTTAAGCGTTGTTACTTTACTTCGCCATAGAAGAGATAGAGGATACGATCAAAGCCCAACTGCGTTAATTCTATGGGCATATCTGCTCGTCTGTATTTACTGTACATACTACAGGGTACAGTGAATACTGGGTTTGGTGCTTTTCCCATTACTGAACTAATACTGTAATCTTACTAATGTAAGACAAGTGATATTGTTTTATTAAATCAAAAGCATGACCAGAAAGTTTGATGTTATTCAAACAGCTTTATTTTATTTATTTTTTTAACATCTTAAGTTTGAGGTACTTTAAGTTTTAAAATATAATTTGTTCAATTTCATTATGAACGATTAACAAAAACAACAACAACAAAAATTCTTATTCGGTTGCTAGGGTAACCGGGGTGGTTGATAGTGATAGATGATTACTAATGTCACATAGGCCTACTATTTAGGATGGATTGTATGCACAGTAAGATAAACACAAAGGCTAATACTTTCAAATGTCAATGTTACAGACACATGAGACAGATGAGCAAGTAATTTCAAAAGCACTTATTTAATAATATAGATAAAAACTTCTGTTTGATATCTCTGATATGTTAGTGTGCTATAAGCCAAGTAGAAAACAGCTGGTGCTGACAACCTCCTGGGCAGCGCACTGTTCTTCGGGTGTCCCAAGTTCAAGTTCTAGCTCGTTGAGCTTTCAAAAAGGAAAATGTCAAGACACATGGATAAATGTTCGACAACACATTTTAATTGCAGTAATATGGTGTTTATTTTTGAGAATGTAAGAATAAATACATAGTACTGAATGTTGAAATATCAACATTGATACTAGGACTTACAATTAAATAACATACAACATGAACTGATCCATTAGAGTTGTGACAAAGTAAGCATCATAAAATGTTTCTCTAGAGCTGAAGTATATATCAATTTACTAAATTAATAACTAATGATTTTTACAATGGAATGAATCAACAGTGTTACTTAAATATACTTAATCTGGACAATGACATCATTTTCTTCTAGAGCTTCTGTACAAATTATTATCCAGTTATCACTGTAAAGCTGCTTTGACACAATCTGCATTGTAAAAAGAGCTATATAAATAAAGGTGACTTGACTCTGTATGATTTTGTCACGATCACCATCTGCCCCTGTCACGCCCTGGACTACATCTTCCACGATCCTCTCTGCCAGTCACATGTTCTCTCCTCGTTAATCACCACACCCAGCTGCAGCCAGTGTTGCCAGATTGGGCGGGTTCCCGCCCAATTGGGCTCCTTTTGGTCACGTCCGACCGGAAAAAAATGCATTGGGCGGGTCTTTAAAATTTGGGCTGGTTTTTGATGCAACAGGCGGGTTTTTATTTTTGACTATAAACAGTATTCTTTATTATTTTTTTTAATGAAAACTAACTATAAAATAAATTATATAATGTAGGATGACGTTTAAATTAGGTATGGTTCAGGTTAGCCAATAAGGTTCAGGGGAATCCTGTCCAATCAGACTTCAAGCTTGATTGGCGGGTTGTTGTAAGCTAATTCGTTATATCATCAAAACTGCATTATCATCATCAGTGATCATCATTCATCATCATCATCATGCCAAAGTGGGGTAAATATAAAAAGTCCTACAGAAAGGAATGGGAGAGCGACCCGTCTTTAAAAACATGGATTACACCTGTGGTAGGCGATTCTGATGTTTGATCATTTCTGAAACGTATAGCTGATATAGGGCCCTATTTTAACGATCTAAACGCAAAGTGTAAAGCGCACGGCGCAGGTGCACTCAGGGCGTGTCCAAATCCACTTTTGCTATTTTAACGACTGAAAAACGGTCCGTGCGCCTGGGCGCTTTTTTGAAATGGGTTGTCCCTATTCTCTTAATGAGTAATGGGCATAACGTTCAATAAACCAATCAGAGTGTCATCTCCCATTCCCTTTAAGAGCGAGATGCGCTCGCGCCATGGCGGATTGCTATTTACATGGCGTACACGCGATGAGTCAGTTAATATATATGTGTGTGTATTGGCACGATTGTTCAATTAATTAGCCAATTTCGTTCATCATTATAAGTAGTAATAGGCTGAATTGAAAATAGGTAGCCTAATTCTAATACACGCAATGACTATTCATCATTACATTTTTATATTTATGTAGCCTACACAATAATATTCTTTTACACTGTAATCCTTTTGTTTTTAATATTTGGCATGTTTGTGTGATGCGCATCCCTGTGTGTAATAAGCAAAGTCAACGCACACTGTGGACGCGCCCAGAGGCGCAGTTTCTACCAACGCGCTCTAATAAAAAAATATTGCGCCATTGACTTTAGACTTTAGACCAGGTTTGAGTTGGTCTATGGCGCAGTCTATTTTCAGCTCCTTAAAATAGCAATGCACCGGCAATGCGCCTGAACACACCTCTTTTTTATACCCAGCACGCCCTTGGGCGCACTAACTGGCGCAAATGCATTTACTAATTTAAGGACGTGGCGCTGAACGGGAAAACGCAAACGGCGCTGGTCGCAAACTAGCAAACAGCTGCGCCTTGCGTCGCATTGCGCCGGGTGTATTATAGGGCCCATAGTGTCTAGTGACGATTCAGTGTATCATTCAGTCATTATTTTATTTAAAATTAAAAAAAGGAAAAAACGAGAATTCATGTTGATTCGCCCAGTGGTCTATAAGTTAAATAATAATAATAATTTTAATAATGATAATATAAAAAAAAAAATTAGTTGGTAATTAAGCACAAATTTGTAAGTAGCCTACTAATACAAAAAGAAAAGTATAATGAAATGATTTGAGAATTGGCCTATTAGAAAAGAACTGTAGTTCTGACAATAGTAGCACAAGAACAATAAAAAATGTTGTCCCCTTCTGAGGATGTAGACCTTGTGTTTTATTAAAATTATCATTTATATTTAAAAAAAAAAAGATGCACTGGATATACTTGGGGCGAGCCTGGTGCTCTCCAATGTGCGATTTGTTAGTCTGGTTGTTTAATAAGAAAAAAAAAAATTGTGTGTTTTATTCTATAACAGTTTTAATAACAGTATGTATTTTGGGCTGGTATTTTTTGAAATGGGCGGGTTTTAAGCTGTAGTTGGGCTGGAAATCTTTAGTCCAATCTGGCAACACTGGCTGCAGCTCATTACATGGACTATAAAGGACTCATACACACATCACCTCACTGCTAGGTCTTGTTTTCACTTGTGTTACACTTCCAAGCGTTTCTCCTGTCTCTCTGTCTGTTCCGGTTCCCGTTACTGATCCCCGTCTGGTTCTACTGTTCTGTGATTGATCGCTGCCTGCCTTTTGACTACTGCCTGTTATCTGACTACGATTCTGCTTAGTCCTTTCTGTTCCTGTTTGCCCCTGCTTAGACCCTGCCTGTACGACCACGCTCAACATTTAATAAAGCTTTGCAATTGGATCTCTGCCTGAGTCCCACTTCGTTACAGATTTCTACAAGGTAACAGCAATACAGAGTTTTCGTTTTGCCAATACACAATGCCAAATCAGGTTAAATCACAACTACAATATAATGGCCTGGTTTCACAGACAGGGCTTAGCCTAAACTAGGATTAGACATTTGTTCAATTAGGATATTTAAGTAGCTTTAAACATAAACATACATGAGACAACTTAAACTGACATATTTTAAGATATGTTACTACAGTTAAAACAACTCAAACATACCTTTTAGTCTAGGACTAGTGTAGGAAACCAGGGGAAAGTTACATTGAATTCACAGGCAATAAAGTAGTCTAAACAAATGAGGCTATCTATTCATACTATAATCACAAATGAACATTTAAAAAAGCACATGCCTAAACAGGAAATAATGCAAGCATGAAAAATACATTGAAGAAAAACTTTGGTCATACAAAATAGTCTTTAAACATCAAACAAAAGCATGTACATGGTAAATTACGTGCACATAGGAGAAAACAGAACAAAATGACTAAAACTTAGTCCTCTGCACGGTGCAACCACATGCAACACAAAGGTGCAGATAAAGGTTCAGATAATACAGCCTGAAAGAGAGTCCTGAATGGCTTGAGATTGTGTGGGTGGAGCTTGGGAAATGAACAGGGGCTGTGGAACTTCCATTGAGGGTGCAGCCTTTAGTGACAAAACTTCCCAACACTGTTTTAGAAGCCAAAAAAAACCCTGAATCCACACCCTCTGAACCAAACAGTTAAACTAGATTCAGAACCACTGTAGTGACTGTTCACTACTGACGATTCAAAACATGTTGAGCCACCATCAGTGCCTCCTGAAAAATGTCCACACCAAACACTTCACTGTTTCTTAGAGGGTCAATGCTACCTTGGAGCTGGGCCTCCAGCATCTCAGCAAGTGCTGGCTGTGTCATGGGAATTTCAGTTTGTTGGAATGGATCTTCAAGAGGAACTGGTCCATCCCAATCAATTCCCCAGTCAGACATATCACCCTTTAAGAACAAAAAATTGGGTACATTAATAATTTGTAAACAGATTTGTCATTATAAAAATTGGTCACAAATCAACAATGATATACATCTCGAACTGTCTATACCTCTCCAGGAAGCTCCTGTGGTGCAACAAGTAGCCCTGCCACCCACAGCTGCTGGGGAGACCTGTTGCCCTTGGAAGAGAGGGGATGTCGGTCCCAGGTGTCGGTGAAGAACTTCAGATGCCAGTTCAGCCTCGGAAGCATCACGAAGTGTAGGCATGTGATGTGTATGTCATCATTCGGGTCAAGAGCTCCAATTTCCTCTAGGTGCCGGAAGGCCGTGTAATAGATGTTGATTACGGTGCACCACGGTGAGGCCCTGTTATTATTGCTGGCCTTAAGGAACATGATTTTTCGGCTAAAGCCGTCAATGCCCCCGTGGACAACAATTCTCCAACTTTGAAAACATTTAGGAAAGCACAATATATAGTTAGAAAAAATAATTTAACTGGAACAGTTGAAAATGTGCTGGCACAGATATAATTGTGGATTACTGCAATTCATTAGATGATAAAGTAAATGTTTTGCTTTTGGTGGGAGAAAAAAAACAACAACAAAACAACAACAAAAAAAATACAGTAACCCATACTCTGAATTTGTGCTTTGAATTTCACACATCCAAGTACACACACACAGCAGTAAGTAGCAAATACACAGACATACCCAGAGCAATGGGCAGGCATTTTTGCTGTGTAATCCAGGGAAATGCAATGCACATGCTTGGCAAAAACACTTAATTACACTGTCAGAGCAATACAGATGTCACAATAGAAGAACACTTACAGGTAAAGTTCTCAATAAAAGCTGTATGCACAGGTCACAAAAACAGTAAATTAGTCTGGTGAGTAGAGAGTTCAAGATTATTGAAGGTAACTTAGCTTGAGGTATAACAGTTCTTTTATAGTAGTTCTTTTGCATTTGCAGATTAGTATTCAGGGGACTGTGATCAAGTGGGCGAAGGTGACAGGTGTTATGACCTGTTAAAACAAATCTGCAGCACAGATTTGACAACAACACTGTCCTCTGTGAAGATATTTTTAAAACAAGTACAGTTCCCCTGGTTATCATTATAATACATTACTACACTATACTGGATACAAGTAGCATTGTCCTCATTTTAGCATTTAATAGGAATGCAAGACTTGTACTGCATGAGAACAGAGATTTGAGTAATAAGCTGTACAGGGGTGCTTTACCCAAAGCATCAGCAGCCAACTATCATAAGTTCTGTCATTACTAACATAGTGTAATGATATGGGGTTTCCTGAAACAATAGTTCAAACGAACATCCGAAAACTGCATCACAAACTTGTATGGTTAGAACGACAAATCTCAAACTGTGATTAGAAGCATGTTTTATGTCATGTGGACTTAATAAATCATTATCTTGAGCAAAATAAGCAAGCTGACATTAAGTACAATGTATATATATTTTAGCGAATACATACAAATGTCATTTGCATATTTTACTTCGTCAAGAGATTTAAGCACCATTTTTGAAGCATTTGCATGTACGGGCTGTAGACCTACGTAACAATAAGCCTATAATTGAATCTGGAAATAAATAAAAATAATTGCAAAAAATGAGAATTAGTCCTCAGATGTCATGTCCGTGATTTTTAGCAAAAAAATCTAGCATTAATTTGATAGTAGTGATACCCTGCACTACCTGTCAAAATTTGATGGATGACCTTTGACCTCTGTGACCCCTGTGACCTCTGGGGCCACCCACGTCGTTCCCCTCCCCCACGGGCCACCCACGAAGTTTTCCCATCCCCCTCCCATGGTTGACCGTAATATCACCCCCAATGACCTTTGATATTGTTGGTGATCCTCCGGGGGCTGATATGACCTTTGTCCACATATTTCAAATAGCGATGTTGACCTGTGAACTGTCAGGACGTCTTCTGGGTGATGAAATGGCAAACGGATGATTTTAAAGGGTCGAGGGTCACATGTGCTTCGCACATGTGTGTCAGAACACATCTATATAAATAGACACTGCAGCATACTGTGTAAAAAGAAAAAAGAGGGGGTGAAACATGGCTGGTTTATACTCACCTAAAACGCCTGAGAGAGAATGGGGTGAAGAGATGATGAAAAGTCTGACTCTGGCCCCGAGAAAAGAGCGCTGGCATGTCTATTTGACAGACTTTCTCCACGAGAATAAGGAGTATGTGAAAGATGAAATTATGTTGAATAGTAACCGTGTATTCGGTTACATATTCCATAAACCATCACGAGTCGTGACGCTCTACACCATTGACAGTGCTGGTGAATTTATATCGGGACGAGACCCCTGTCTGGTATTTCCTGATAAGGACTGGACTTTATTCTACACCCGTGTCTGGAAAGACCTGAATGACAGTGGAGAAGAACCTTTGTACATCTCAGAGTGGGATGGGGTAACTCCTAATCATCGCTACCGAGTGGTCGGGGATCACTCTAAAAAGAAGTCTGATGAGTGCATTTACATATTCTGCTGCAAAGACAAGGCGAAGCTCAGCGATCGCTCAGGATTCATACGACAAAATGAGCATCAAGTTATGTACGAAATGTTATTTTTGTTCAAGTGGTGCGATCGGGATCTGCTGAGTTGTCTTTTTCTATTATAAACAAAATGTTCAAATGGTGTGACATGCGTGATGGATACAATAAAGTTAAAGCGCAGCTGTTCCACCCTGAGAGATGTGCGCGCAGTAGTACATACTCTTCTCCGTCCCCGCCCATTCACTACGCCCATAAAGTGAGCGGTAAGACAGTCCCACCCCACACAACATCTTTATAAGCCATGTCTCAAGACGGTGCTCACGGCTGCAGCTACGGCATCTCTTTCAACCCTGCGATTGATCCTCCTGATGACAATGCTACCGATACTATTCTGACGGACGAATGTGGGCCGTCTGATACCGATAAACGATGGTTAGATAAATTCTGCAAAGAACTTGGATATCGCAACCTGAGTTTCTTAACGGGTCTGTCTGACACCACCTCAACCGACAAGGGAATCGATGCCCCAGACGGATGCTTCACCGACCTCGGATTCAAAATCATAAAAACTCTGATTGCCGTACTTCTGCAACATCTCATCACCGAAAAGCTAAAGGATGACTGTGAAGGCTGCGCAATAAATCATCCGAGCCAACTGCAACATTCCTGCCTGTTTGAACCACCAGCGTACTTTTTCGACACCCACTTTGACGAGCTGACCCGCAAACTGTTTAAACCTGATCTACGGGCCATCATAGCCTACGCCCTATGCAGGTCTGGCTTAAAGTCTCATCCTCAGCAGATTCAAGGAACGGCCGGAGCTATTCTGCATGAACTAAAAGACGAACCATTCATTGCTGCAAAACTACAAGAAATCAGAGACAAACTTCTGGACAAATCCTGTGAGAAAGTTGTGCACGACAACGTCGATCTCTGGCAAGGTTTCTCAATTTTGAATGGAGAGTGAGCAAGACCCCACCACCACCATGGGTGCTGTATGTAGCCAAAGGAACCTCATAGATAATCTGTTTAAAGGACATTACAGAAGACAAATGATTGCGTTATTGGAAAATTTGATCGATGAAGCCCTCGATATGTATGATGATCCTACTTATGAAGACGATGAGGATGATTCCTCCCACGAAGCAAAATTCAGGAAATACTGTGAACAAATAAGGGGGCTATCTCTTTCATGGGAGGATTTGAAAAACATATGTGTTAAAGGGACTGTACCATATTGCGATACGATACGAGATGTTCTGGAAGTGATGACTCAAAGTACCGAATGCTTTCGCATCAGTGACATCCTCTGTATCTACACGTATGTAACAGATGTTTGTGTGGGACTCGCTAGATTCCATAATGTCGATTCTGTTACCATCAGTGATATTGTTGAAACAACAGGGAACTATGTCCTAGACCATGACTGGAAGTCATGCCGTGAATTTCTTTTCTGGTTAGACTATCACTAATCTTTTTACTTTCTTACTTAGCGCATGCGGTCATCTTATATCATTATAGCGGTTTACTTACTGTTTAGAGAATTTCGATGTATTCTTATTTAGAGTGTACTGTCATTATGTATTCCTATTTTTCAATTTATTCTTTTATTATCTATGGTATGCTGTCATTATGTAATCCTATTTCAATTTATTACCTATGACATGTTGTCATTATGTATCCTGTTTTTTAATATTTTTTCATTTTTAATAAAAGATTGATTCTACCCTTTTTTATGTCTTATTCTTTTGTGAGGGTTGAAACAGCAACATGTCAGAGCTCATGAAAAAAGCTTATTACACCCCATCCAACCCCGGCTCTTTGGGTGGTAAAAAGCGATTAAAAGAGTCCGTCTTAAAGGATAGTGGAGTACGTCTAACCGATAAAGAGGTTTCGGATTGGTTGGCCGGGGAGGATGCTTACACATTACACAGAGCCGCTCCTATAAAATACAAACGCAATAGAGTCGTCGTGTACGCTGTGGATACCTAGTTCCAAGCGGATCTCGTTGACACGTCGGCCTATTCCAAAGACAATGATAACAATAAATATCTGTTAACTTGCATCTATGTATTTAGCAAGTACGCATGGGCTCGGGTGTTAAAGAAGCGGGCGTCGAAGTAACTAAAGCGTTTGAGTATATACTCCAAGATGGCCGCATACCTCAGAAATTGTAGACGGATCAGGGGAAGGAATTTTTTAACAAACATTTTCAAGATGTGATGAAAAAGCATGACATTAATCATTTTGCTACGGCTACTGATTTGAAAGCCAGCGTCGTTGAACGATTTAATAGAACGCTAAAAAGTCGAATGTGGCGATTTTTAAATGCTACAAATTCCCGACGTTACATAGATGTTTTAGCCGGAAAAAAATAATTGACGACGGAATTTTCACCCTAAACACAGCCCCGCACCAGTCCCTAAACATTTACAACCTAAACCTTCCTCTGCGCCATTTAAAGAACTATCAGGGTTTTCTGTATCAAGGAAGGTACAAATAGACGGTGGGTACTATCCGTCCGTTCGTGACGTGACCCGCGCAATAACTAACGTTATTTCGCCGACGGGTTTATTGGAGCATGATCGTTTAAAAAACAAAGTGTACCTGATTGCGAGACCTAACGTCTCTTTAACCTTCTCAGGGAAACTAGCAACTATTTTAGGGGTGAATCCGGATGATGCTATCGGCCGTTCGGCATACCATAAAAGTGCTGATTTTACAACGAGCCAAACTACATTCGCTCCTCATCAAGCTGATATCAATGGGGGTTTCTATACTATGTACGTTTACACCGACATTATCCAATATCAAGCGGTCGGTGATTCGTATGTCCCCCTTTTGAGATGCGTACATATAACGGGTGACAACAATGATATCGTCAGTGTTAGATACGACAAACCACATTACGCATCGGTCAACAAGGAGCTCATCACAGATATAGCTATCGAACTGAAGGACGATCAAAACCGTGAAATATCGTTTTCTTACGGCAAAGTCGTCGTAAAACTACACTTTAAACCATCGAAACAATCCGTTTTTTAAAAATTGCGTATTACAACCACCGTGGGATGGATGCTATGGATTATGTTAACTATTACCAAAATCAGGCCGGCGGTGGTCTACCAGGGTATTCAGGGGGAGGTGTCATGTACGGGGCGGGATTAGGAGGGTTGTTTAGAGCAGTGGTTCTCAAACCTGTCCTGGGGACCCCCCACCACTGCACATTTTGCATGTCTCCCTCATCTAACACACCCAATTCAACTCTTGCAGTCTCTACTAATTAGCTGATGACTTGAATCAGGTGTGTTAGATGAGGGAGACATGCAAAATGTGCAGTGGTGGGGGGTCCCCAGGACAGGTTTGAGAACCACTGGTTTAGAGGACTGTTTAGGATGGCCATACCGCTGTTGAAAAGGGGGTTCAGCATTGCTAAACCCCACCTAAAATCGGCTGCTAAAAATATAGTATCTGACGTCGTCTCAAACGCCTTGTCAAGAACGTATAACGATAACTCTACATCTCAAGACGGTTCGGGTTTGATGGTCATGGCTCGTAAGAGAATGTCTAAACCACCGGGTATAAGGAGGCGTGGTCATTCGATAAAGAAGAAAACAAAGCGTGGTCCCAAGAAACATCCAGTCGTACGCAGAAAGCGTAAGAAGGCTGTAAAGCGAAACATATTGGTTAAGAGAACCATATTCTAACATGGCATTACTCCACCGCATGTCAGGAGAGTGCATCAAGTCTGAGTTGGACTTATTTACGGTTCCTCTGACACAGACAGTTATTGAGAAAAGCAGTTATTTAGAAGTGCCTCCTTCATCGGCTATATCGAACTCTTCACCTTTGGAGTTTTTTATAGCGGGGAATGGCGACGATTATGTCGACCTAAATAACATGCTGTTGTATCTACGTCTTAAAATCACGAAGCCTAACAGCGAAGATTTACCAGCAGATGCCAAGGTTGGCCTGATAAATTACCCCGGGGCTACTATATTTTCACAAGTCGACGTGAGCCTGGGCGATCGTTTGATATCTCAGAGTTCGAGCACTTATCCTTACCGTTGTATCATCGAGAGTCTGATCAACTACAGTAAAGATGCGCTGGAATCGCTTTTCTCCGCAGGCTTGTTTTACAAAGACACAGCCGGCCATATGGTCGCGACTGACCCCGGCGGTCGCAACCAGGGGTTGGCAAAGAGGGCCGCCTACACAGCGAATAGCAGAGTGGTGGAACTGTTGGCCCCCATTCACAGTGATATTTTCTTTCAAGAAAAATTTATGATGAATAATGTCGACATAGATGTCGCAAAGTATCCCATAGATCGTGTTTGTCTAAAAAATTTCTCCATACCAGCAGGGTCCCGTGTTTCGAATCAAGAAAATTTGTTTTTAGGAACGCTACCAAAATCTATCGTCCTGGCTATGGTCGATAACGATGCATTCACAGGTGCCTACAATAAAAACCCTTTTGCTTTCAAACATTACAATTTGGAGTTCCTAGCAGTCTACGTCGACGGACAGCAATTTCCTGCCAAACCGCTACAACCGAATTTTGAATCTAGGGCCGCTGTACGAGAATTTTATCAACTGGCTATGGCCTCTGGAAGACATCTTAAAAACCAAGCGCTCTCTATCGACAGGGATGACTTTCTGAATGGATACACCCTTTACGCCTTCAACCTCACACCTGACGAAGAGTGCGGTCAGCACATATCGCTCATCAAGTCTGGCAACATCAGGCTCGAGGCACGCTTCCGACAACCGCTGCCACAGACTATTAATTTATTAGTCTACGCAGTGTTCGATAGTATCATTGAACTCTCTAACCGCAGACAGGTGCTGGTCGATTACTATTGAAATGAACACAGTACAGCTCACAGGCATCATGGACAAAATTGCATGCGGCGTTCATTTTCTTGGGGTACTCCCGAGTGATCAACTACCTGAAACACCATTAAGGAACTCGCCATCCACATCGATAATTAACACCCACCCATCGTTGCTACCAGGCGAACATTGGCAGGCTGTTTATTTACATAGCGATGGTACCGGCTATTTTTTTGACAGTTTTGGAAATCCCCCCGACAGCGACTGTTTTCCAGGAGCCATCAAAAACTTTCTGCTAACCAATGCGTCTGAAGTCAAGTCAAGTCAAATTTATTTATATAGCGCTTTTACAATTGGTAATTGTTATTAGAAGCACAGAAAAAAGGGAAGTGGTTAAAAATAAGCTGTACAAGCAAGCGTGGTAATGTGTAACATATACAAGATGGTGCTACATTAAGCCAATGTCGGCTGACTCCCAGGGGTGGAAAAAACCCCCTAGGAGAAAAACCCAGCGTGCTAGCACTGGGAAAAAAGTCCTAGGAGGGAAAAAACCCCTTGGAAGATATATATAATATATGTAAATGGATATGGAGATCAAAATCTGAATTATAAATTTTTATTATAGAGATTAAAAATAGATTATATATAAATATATGTAAGCGGATACGGGGATTAAAAATCTGAATTATAGAAGCGGCCAGAACTGGATCTGTAGGCCCATTGTCTCCTGGGCTACGTTGTAGTCAGGTCCAGACACAGGTTCTCCATCTGATCTGGATATGGCCTGGATCCAGCACCCGGCAAACCTCAGGATAAGCAGAGAGACAGATATTAGCGTAGATGCCATTCTTATTCTGATGTACAGGTATATCTAGTGTTATAGGAAATGTTCTCGGTTCCGGCCGACCTAATTATTGCAGCGTAACAATCCTTTAACGGATTTGAAAAATGTTAATGTATTGATAATGTGTTATGTGTATGCAAGAGCAAAGAGATGCGTTTTTAGTCTAGATTTAAACTGACAGAGTGTGTCTGCTTCCCGAACAATGCTAGGAAGATTGTTCCAGAGTTTAGGTGCTAAATAGGAAAAGGATCTGCCGCCTTCAGTTGATTTTGATATTCTGGGTATTATCAACTGGCCTGAATTCTGAGATCGCAATAAACGTGGAGGACTATAATGCATTAAGAGCTCACTTAGGTACTGGGGAGCTAAACCATTTAGAGCTTTATAAGTAAGTAGCAAGATTTTAAAATCTATATGATGTTTAATAGGGAGCCAATGTAATGTTGACAGAACTGGGCTAATATGGTCATACTTTCTGGTTCTAGTAAGAACTCTAGCTGCCGCATTTTGGACCAACTGTAGTCTGTTTAAAAGCCGAGCAGAACAACCACCCAGTAGAGCGTTACAATAATCTAGTCTTGAGGTCATGAATGCATGAACTAACTGTTCCGCATTTGTCATTGAGAGCATATGTCGTAATTTGGATATATTTTTTAGATGGAAGAAGGCGGTTTTACAGATACTAGAAACATGACTTTCAAATGAAAGATTGGTATCAAAGAGCACACCCAGGTTCCTAACTGAGGACGAAGGTTTAATGGAGCACCCGTCAAGTGTTAGAGAGTATTCAAGGTTTTTTCGTGAGGAAGTTTTTGGTCCAAAGATTAGGATATCAGTTTTTTCTGAATTTAATAATAAGAAATTTCTTGTCATCCAGTTTTTAATGTCAGCTATGCATTCTGTTAGTTTTGTGAATTTGTAGGTTTCGTCAGGGCGCGAGGAAATATAGAGCTGAGTATCGTCAGCGTAGCAGTGAAAACTAACACCATGCTTCCTAATTATCTCTCCTAAGGGCAGCATGTACAGAGTGAAAAGCAACGGTCCTAGTACTGAGCCTTGTGGTACTCCATATTGAACTTGTGATCGATACGACATATCTTCATTTACTACTACAGACTGATAACGGTCAGATAAGTATGATTTGAACCATGCCAAAGCAATTCTACTAATGCCAATATAGTTTTCAAGTCTTTTTAAAAGAATGGTATGATCGATAGTGTCAAAAGCAGCACTGAGATCTAATAACACTAATAGAGAAATACAGCCACGATCGGATGATAAGAGTAGATCGTTTGTAACTCTAACGAGAGCAGTCTCAGTACTATGGTATGGTCTAAATCCTGACTGGAAATCCTCACAGATTCCATTTCTTTCTAAAAAGGAGCACAGTTGTGTTGAAACTGCCTTTTCTAGTATCTTTGACAGAAAAGGTAGATTCGATATTGGCCTGTAATTTACTAAATCTCTCGGATCTAGTTGAGGTTTTTTAATAAGAGGTTTAAAAATAGCCTGCTTAAAGGTTTTTGGCACGTATCCTAGTGTTAAGGATGAATTAATTATATCAAGAAGTGGACCTACGACCTCTGGAAACATTTCTTTCAGTAGTTTAGTCGGCATTGGGTCTAGCATACATGTCGTTGATTTTGATGATTTGATAAGTTTAGATAATTCTTCCTCTCCTATAGTGGCGAATGATTCTAGTTTTACCTCAGGAACACTACAGTGCACTGTCTGAAGCGAAACTGTAGACGGTTGCATGTTTTTAATTTTCTCTCTAATATTATCAATCTTGCAAGTAAAGAAGTTCATAAAGTCATTACTGCTGTGCTCTATGGAAACGTCAGCAGTTGAATCTCTGTTTCTAGTTAATTTAGCCACTGTGTCAAATAAATACCTAGGATTATGTTTGTTTTCTATTAAGAGATTTGAAAAATAAGTAGATCTAGCATTTCTTATAGCCGTTCTGTACTCAATCATTTTTTCTTTCCACGAAAGGCGAAAAACTTCTAGTTTTGTTTTCTTCCAACTACGTTCAGCTTTTCTAACAGCTCGTTTTAGAGCTCGAGTGTGCTCATCATACCATGGCGTTGGATTAGTTTCCTTAATCTTCTTTAGACGTAAAGGAGCGACTGCATCTAATGTGCTGGAAAAGAGAGAGCCAATAGTTTCTGTTGCAGCATCGAGTTCTTCTAAGTTGTCAGGTATACTAAGGCGATGAAACTGCTCGGGGAGATTATTTATAAAGCAATCTTTAGTGGTAGACGTGATGGTTCTACAATATTTATGGCTGGGTGGTGGTTTTGTAGCCTTGGCTAATTGTATTATACACGAGACTAAATAGTGATCTGATATATCATCGCTCCGCTGTAGAATTTCAACAGCATCAATATCAATTCCATGCGACAGTATTAGATCTAGGGTATGATTACGACAATGAGTGGGTCCTGACACGTGTTGTCTAACTCCAATAGAGTTTAAAATGTCTGCAAATGCCAATCCAAATGCGTCTTTATTATTATCTACATGGATATTAAAATCACCAACAACAAGGACTTTATCCGCAGCCATTACTAACTCTGATAGAAAATCAGCAAATTCTTTGATAAAGTCAGTATGGTGCCCTGGTGGCCTGTATACAGTAGCCAGCACAAATGTCAACTTACATAATGTTACATAAAGCACCATCACTTCAAAGGAATTATATTTGAAATTCTTTTGAATTGTTCTGAATATATTACTATAAATTACAGCAACACCTCCCCCTTTGCCTTTCTGTCGAGGATTGTGTCGATAATCATAACCTTGAGGACTAGATTCATTTAAAGTAATGTAATCGTCTGGTTTTAGCCAGGTTTCTGTCAAACACAGCAAGTCTAGTTTATTGTCTGTGATAATTTCATTTACAATAAGTGCTTTTGAAGAAATAGATCTAATATTCAGTAATCCAAGCTTTATCATTTGTTTATCTGATTTATCTGTGATTTTCATTTTTTGAACATCAATTAAATTTTTACCCTTAAAAGGTTTCGGAAGTTTTTTGTATTTACTAGTTCGAGGTACAGACACAGTCTGTATGTGATAATATCTAGGTGAAAGAGTTTCTATGTGCTGTGAATTATTTGAGTTCTGTGACGTGAGGCGGCTAGCAGACGGTCGGTTTAGCCAGTTTGTCTGCGTCCTGATCTGGGCCCTGGTTTGTCATGTTTCAGCTCTAAGACTATTTGCCAAATTTCTAGATAGAAGAGCAGCACCATCCCGGGAGGGATGAATACCATCTCGTTTCAACAGATCAGGTCTGCCCCAAAAGCTTTTCCAATTGTCTATGAAACCTATATTATTCTGCGGACACCACTTAGACAGCCACCCATTGAGTGATGATAACCTGCTAACTATCTCATCACTCCGACGAACAGGAAGACGGCCAGAACAAATTACTTCTGCTGACATTGAATTTGCGAGTTCACACACCTCTTTAATGTTAATTTTAGTGATCTCCGACTGGCGAAGTCGAACATCATTTGTGCCAACGTGAATAATGATTTTAGAATATTTACGTTTAGCATTAGCCAGCACTTTTAAATTTGCTTTGATGTCAGGTGCTCTGGCACCCGGCAAACATGTGACTATGGTGGCTGGTGTCTCTATTTTCACGTTCCGTGTAATAGAATCGCCAATAACTAGGGCACTTTCAACAGGATTCTCAGTGGGTGCGTCACTGAGTGGGGAGAACCTGTTTGATGTTCTAATCGGAACGGAAGAGTGGTGTTTGTTCTTGCCATTATGCCGCCTCACAGTCACCCAGTTAGCCTGCTGCGTGGCTTCTACAACCGGAACCGAATGTGCAGTGTTTACTAGGCTAGTCGCATCCAAAGCAGTATCTAAGGCCCTTTCATTCTCACTATCCTCAATTAAAGTTTGGATGCGTGTCTCTAATTCTGAGATTCTCTCTGTCAGCCTGACAATATCCCTGCATTTATCACATGTGTAAGTCTCACTGCTGACAGAAAGAGCTAAGCTGTACATGTTGCATTTAATACACATGATAATCGTCGGACATGACTGACCGTGTGTTTGATGAACGCCGTCCGAAAAACTGCAACGCACACGGGACTCGCTGGCTGGATGTCTTGGTCGCTTGCCGGTGCCTGGGGCAAGGGTGATGTGCGGGACGCTGTACCTCGCGGTGGATCGATGAATGCTGGGCAGCAACGTCTCCACAGCTTCCCGATCTGGCGAGGACAGATCAGAATAACATGCATCGGATAAATCCGCCATTAAACACTGTGTGTTTTTTCTGTATCATTTGATCAACGGACGTAGCTATAACGATGTGTTGAAGTTGTATAGTGACGATTATTTTTAAAAATGATAAAATGGTAGCATACTTTGTGAAAAGATTAAAACCGAATGAGTGTAATGAAAAATTATCATGTATTCAGTGTGCGCAAAAGTGTAATACTCCTATGAATCATGTTTGAGTTTTCAATTTACTTTGATTAAAAAATAAAGACTGTTAAAACTGAAATCTTTTTGTGTTTTTATTTAATCAGACAGTACATGTACACAACATTTCATGAAACAGATATTAACAAAGAAGATATTTTAAAATTCTAACCATTGACTTCCATCGATAGACGGTGATTTGAACACGTAATCTTCTGAAGCACCCGAGATGCGCGCTTTTTTTCTTTTTGGTTTTTTAGAAAACGTTTTATGTACCGGTGTAACAATATCAGAACTTTTTACTTCAGAAGGACTTTCATATTCCGGGGCGGTAGTATCGGGTCTCTTTAAAGAATTAATTGCACGTCTAACATTATGATTCGGTACAGTGGAAAACGGTATGTTTAACTTGGCAAAGACGTGTATAAACTCTGACCATCCTGGGGGTCTTCTGTCATCCCGGACCTTTTGCGGCGCGGTGACATTTTTTATCAAATCGACCATGTGTGACCCGGGTATGGCTTTTCCCCTGAACACAAACTCCCCCGACTCGTTCCATGCGCTGAGTCCTTTAGCTTTAGACATTTTGTCAATATGTACCGACTGTTTTTCACACTTCTTGATGGTACATTCTTCAGAACTTCACTCACGACGTCATCCGCTCCTCTGTCATCTTCAGGTATAGTTGGCGTTCGTTCATCTTTATGGGGTGGTTCAGAAATGGGTAGTGACAACGTTAAAACGTTACTCTCCCGTTCGCCTTGTTTAACGACCGCCAAAAAACGGGTCAGGATGTTCGCATAGAGTTTGGCTTTTTCGTACTGATTCAAATCAGCCCTGAGTAAGATTTTTCTTATGGACGCATCCAGATCATTCTCTACAACCTGTTGAATATTTTCACGAACATTCTCATTTTTCAGCTTTTCCAGTTGATGTTGCGGCACTAAATACATTTTCTCAGCATACTCCATCCTCAACCGCGTCTAGATGATATCAAGCTGGAAATAAAGGGTACTGCTACGCTAAGGAGCGGTAAAAGAAATCCTCCAGTCTGATTGAAGACTCGCTTCTTGGTAGATAGGCCGATTTTTTTATTGGCAACAAATGTAATTTCCTTTTTTACCCTTTTAAGTTTTTGGTACTGTCGCCGGTTTATAGGAATCGTACCATAGAGAATGTTAAGAGCTACTTCGCACAATGTTAAAATGAGTTTGTCGGACGCCGATTGTAAAATAAGCCGGCGTTGTTTAGGCGTGGCTTTATGTATCAGTTTTAACAGCGGTAGATGTTTACAAAGTCTGGCAGACATGACGCTCAATCACGTTCTTCTTTTTTTCGGGAGATAAACCACTTGGCGGTCTGAAAGCAAGCCTGTTCTGAGACGGTATTGCTCAGGAGTTTTGGCTTTATATTTATATAATTAAATATCCAAAAGGCCTGCTGGTAGCGTCTTGATAACACTCCATAAAGTATTTTGCATTTCCAGGATACATCTGACGTCCTAGCACCGCTACTTGATTGGCATCCCGAGGGTTTTTAAACAAAATCATATAATTTGTGTTTAAGCTAATGGTTCTACTGGTTTTGCCTTGAGCGAATAAATTTTGTACGATATAAATAGCGCTGAGATTACGATGATGTACAAATTGAGTGAAAACCTTTTCGACCTGTTTGTTCTCACCCGCTTCGTTCATTAGATCGTCCAGAATCAAAATATTTGTTTTGGTCATAGGTAATAAATCATCATCATTGAGACTCTCAGGTATTCCTTCCACAAATTTAATGGGGTACAATTTCAGTAATTCATCATACAATGGTTGCCAACAACTGTAAATATATACAATGTTTTCAATTTTTTCAGAAATCATTTTCATTCCATTTTCCAACAGACTTTTTACAAAATAACTTTTCCCCGAATTTGAAGGACCGCTGATTACAGCGGAAAATGGATGCTGAAGTTTGAAATCAAAATCAGAAGCATCCCCTATGCACCGTCGAATCAGTAGCCATAAGGGAGAGTGGTGAAATCGGACAAAAGTCGACGTTTATTGTACACCACCTTAAACCTTTTAACGACTGATTTGTTGTGCAATGTGAGAGTCTTTTTATTCCTCACAATGTTTTCGGTGTGGGCCAGGATGCATTGCGTGCTGTCACGTGCAGTCACATAGCTGTCAATCAGACCAATAAGACTCTCCAACCGAATAGCTTGGGAATTTTTAGCATTGAGCGTTATCCCCTTTGCCTTCATGCATACTTTACCTTTGGCGGTGCGATACCCATATGATTTTGGCCCGCTAGAGCAAAATTCCGTAATATAATCACCGTTGTCTAACTCATTCGTCAGCTCCCCCAAATGATCCCCCAGAGGTGGGTCCCAGTCTCCCTCCCTTGATACGAAAATAATGCTGTCCGTGTCCGAGTATAACAAACGGTCACTGAGTTTGTCCATGAGTTCGTACAACTCCAAGCGTGCGTGAGTCGTAGTAAATGCACCGACAAACACATTAATGTCACGAGTCTCGCGAACCTCATCTTTTGCAGAGCGATGCTGGACAAGAGCAACGTCGTCTGAGACGAATGTGAAATATGACAGACTGTCGGTTTTACCAAAAACAATTCTGGTGAAATGTTCGGGGTCTTTCACAAGAGTAGTCTGAGGAAGATTCTCCCTCATAGAGAACCTCCCCCAAAGACTATTCAGCAATAACTTGTTGATAGACCTCTGCGCTGGGTTGTGGGAAATCTTTTCGGGGTCGAGGTGAATACCCTCTTTCTCATAATACTCGCGTAAGTAACCCCGTTTTTCAGCATCGGTGACGACGTTTGATGGGTAACCGGATGCCTGCTGTTTCAATTGTAAAAAAGTCTTTACGTAATCGCGAAACAATGTATCTGACCTTTGAGGAAAATGCCAAACTTCGTCGATCTTGGCTACCACGTAACCTTTCTCTATGGCTTTTAAAAGTTCGAGACTGACCCAGCAACCCGTGAGGGCCCTCTCTTCATCCGTATGGCTACAGTTTGATATCTGGTTTTGAACGTGAGCGCACATACGACATAAAGGGAACATAAGTTTCCCGCCACATCGGTAAGGGAGAACAGGGTGCAGTAATTTGCGGGGCGGGTAAACGGTAGCTTTGATAAGACTGTAATAATTTTCGATCGGTTCAAAATCTTTGAAAATGATTTGGGGGTGACCGATCGGATAGGTTTTCCTAGCCTGACAGAAAGGATATAAGCTTGTAAAATCTACGTAACTTATTTTCTCACCATCAGCCGTTTTGTGATAGAGTTTATAAGCATTAGTACGTCCTCCAAACAAGGCATCTCTCGGTTTCAGTCTCTCAGGGGCTGAATAGGTACTCATAAATTCCATCACAGAAGGGTCGATCCGCTTCATCTTTTCCCATTCACACTCCCAAAGAACCTCAATTTGCAAACCGTACGCATTCCGCAGAATATCAACCTTGTCGTCAAATTGTCTCCTAAGAACCCCATAGGGCACCCCCGACATGGGGTGCTTCTGAAAGGGGTCAAAGCGGCATTCATGACCATGATGCAAACATCCGTTGTATTCTAGTCCATGCCTTACCCCTGACTTTTCGTAGAAACCGTCTAAAAAGAAACGACCAATCGACACTTCACCGTGGTTTGCAGCATGATGAATATCCACATCTCGAGTCTTTTTTACATACTCGAGCCAATCGATTGATGCGTTTGAGTAGGTCTTACTCTGTCGGACGTACGCCTTATTGTGTGTCAGAGCCAGCGTGCTTCTTTCAAGATAATGCGTTTTGAAGACACCCATACAGCACGATGCTAGAGTAGTAAAGCTGAATGGATCAACTTCAGTACATTCTATGAACGCCTCTCTGTATTTCATGCATGCTTCACGTAGCAAGACAACATCATTCACGCCGTATTTACACAGCTCTTTCCTGAAGTTAAACAATTTTCCTGAAACGCTGTTGTACCACGCATCAAACTTTACACGGTCTTTATCAGACATGTTTTCATAATTGTAAAACTTTTTATCGGGGTAATGTCCTATATAATTCTCATTTTCCACCGTATTGAAAAGATGGGGAAAATATCCTTTTTCCGTAGTCGTTAAGTTTAGCGCCGTGGGCATCTTAGACAGAGCCATTGGTATGAATGCATAGCTGTCGATGTACCGCTGTGCGAAAGCATCGTCGTACATGAAGATTAATTTACAACCTTGCATTATGACATCTAACGCAATCCCTGCATTGCAAAAATATTCCAGAATTAGAAACGAATCAAATCTGGCCGCACAATGAGCTATGAAGCAGTATCCTTTGTATCGCGGCTGTCTAAAGTGCGTGATTAACTGCGCTATACAGCCGGGGCCTTCTGCCACAAATTTTTCGCCTTCAAAAGTGATTGCGCAAATAAAGTTGGCTATATGCTTACCATTTTGATATCGCGTTTCAAAATCATAAAAAATGTAATTCTTGTTAGGTTCTTTGGGTACTACAGGCTGTATGAAGCATTGGTGTACCCCCTCATCCTGCAGATCTTCGCCGCAATGGCAGCAACGGTTGGGGCTACATTTGTGTTGAGCTCTCTTACCTTGACCTATGACGTTGTATCGTTTGTTACACAGTCTGCAATATTTTATAGCGTCGCACGGTGCTTTTTCCCATACAGGGTGTGTTTTTTTATGGGTGTTGTAACAGTAACTCGACTTACAAAATCGTAAACAATCGGGGCAATGCATGGTTCTTTTAGGATGTTTGTAACAATCAGGGTCAAAACATACATTGCAGACATGCTTGCACTGATGATCTCTAGGGTTTGAGTAGCCTTTGAAACAAAATTTGCATACGTAGGATGTGCCGATGAATGCCACCAAATTCAGAATTCTATAGTAATGATCGTCGTACAAATAGAGATATACCGTTTTAGGGTGAGGCTCACTGTGAATTTTGTACGATTCTAACGCACTGGCATTTGTCCTGTAAAAAACAACGATTTTAATGTCTAAAATACTTTCAAACGCATTTAAATCACCCAAACCAATTTTGTCTTGAATTGAAAAGCCTGCGTCATTTTGGATGGACGCGGCCAGTCTTTCTAACTCATTGTTGGGCGATTGCGGATTGAGGAAATGCGCAAGGCAGATAGAGAAGCATAATTTATTTGTTATATTCGTGGGGCAAAATAACGACATCTTTTTGCGCTTGATGACCTGATCAAGTGCTAAATCTGTAAGTTTACGACGACCGCCACCTTGTCTGTTCATGGCCACGTCAACTTCGACCGCGAGTGCATCGTCCGTCAATATCTGTTCATTACTTTGTAAAACCCTCTCAATTTGATCGGTAAATAGATTGATGTCATAATTATTCCGGTCTGTTAAAATGGTTTGAATGGGCGATGACAGAGAAGACCCCATAAGGGTCATATTGATTACGCTAGCATCACCGCCAATGTCTCTAGCAAATTCCGCTATTTCGCTAAAAGCTGCTATGTACGATGCTAAATCTGTAGAGTTAATCTCTCTCAGATTCAACGGTCTTCGCAATTGTACGCTATTGAAATGGGGTCTCGGTAATATACGGTAACCACTTACTTCACCGCCCTCACGAATCAGAGTATCAATGTCTGTCTGTGTTAGTCATGACGTACCTGTAAGGGGATCAGGAGGTGCTGCATTGCTGGTTGACATTTGCACCGGAACTGCAGGCTGAGCCGTGACAGCAGATGCATTACCTGTTGTTCCATGACCATCATGTAAAGCTCCGCCATCTTGTGCTAATTGCATGTTGCATGTGTTTAATAATTTCTGTAATCGTTCGGACAAATTAATAACAGGAATTTGGTCAATAGAAGACTGCAAATGTTCCAAATTATAAGTTTGCTGCAATGGTACATCGTTAAAAGTTGATTCTACAAAATCTGGATACATATTTATCAATTGTTGTAATCTTTCACATAAGAGATGCGGATTTGTATTTTGTATTTCAAGCTTACTCTGTAACAAGTCTGAGAGAGTTTGGTCTGGTTGACCACTGGGTGCTTCAGCTGTGGAAAAAGATTTCTCAGCATCCATTTTATTTTTTTTTTAATTTTTTTTTTTTTTTAGATCAAAAGCGAAAACATAATATGCAATAAAACAAAATTAAAGAAAAACAAATAAAAGATACAACAATCAGAAAAATGTTGACATTTCTGAAAACAACTACAATCAGATGTAACTATTACATAATCCAATATACATTTTTAACTTGGATGTGCACAGGTAACCATGGCACTGAGAAGACTAACGGTTAATTGTCTTTCTCTCAACTGATCATTTAATTCTCTAAGGATACGTTCATGATTCTCTTTTTCAGCTTCTTCTTCTTCTTCCGCCACATTCGTTGCTTTGTAAAAAGGATACGCCATCTGCCTGGCTCTCACTGTTTCCTCATCGTATCGATCACTGTTCCATGACGATCGATCCCATTCGACGACCTGTGATTCCGTCCAGGACAAAACGTTGTCCACACTCCTGACGTGTCTATCTGTATAGATTATTTTTAAAAACCATTAAAACAGATTTTTCACATTAATGGATGTCATGCTGTGGAATACACTGATGACTATAACTGTAAATCTGAAAATAAGATTACCCTTACCCTGAGCAGTTTGGTGTGAATTAGATCCTATTATGTTTTTCCGCTTCCTCCGATGTTCAACGACAGATACGTCAGACTCTATGTCTGAATCTGATGCGAGTTCGATTATTTGTTCAGCACACCCGATGCCTCTATCTGTATAAAATAAAAATAAATAAAAACAAAACTACTTTCTATATCAAATGTAATGCAGTGAATATTGTAATATTTTCTATAATAAAAATAATAAAAGAAAGATAGTCTTACCATTAATTACATTAACCTGAGGTATTTGGCGTGAGGTAGAGTCATCTATGTTTTTCCGCTTCCTGGGAGGTACATTGACACACGCCTCAGACTCATCATCTGAATCTGATGCGAGGTCTACCGGTTCAGCAGTACTGATTTGCCCCGCCGGAGAACTCACTGACGTGTAAGTAGGTTGAGCGTCTCTTATCCTATCAGCTTTGCTGGTGCTAGGACCGGTTTTTTCAAAGTCCTGCGTCAGATCAATAAAGCCTGGTTGTGTCACTAGAAGTGCTATTTCTATAAAAGATAAATATGATTAAAATTTTACATTAACATTATATAATATTATTACAGGAAAATAAAAATTACCTGAGTCTGAGATGTGTACGTCATCCGGGGTCCCCATTACTTTAAACAAATAACAAATTGGTAAATTTCATTTTTTGTACAAATAAACAATTACATAAAATAAATAAAATATGCACTTACAGAGATTTATGGCAGTGAATGCATCCTGTTCAACATTTGACCCTATTAAATATATATTAAAAGTCTGTTATGAATTTACACAAATAATAAGATTCATATTCAAACATTACAATAAACCAGAATTTATCTCCATTAAAACATTGCATCAAAAGCGACACTTTGGCGACATCTAGCGACTCAATGTAGAAACAACACTACATTGTAATCAAGCATACTTTTAAAAGAAGCAGAGAATTTAATTAAATGACGAGCATTATGTTTAACATTTACAAAAATGAAAAATAGCCTGTGAAATATATAACATTTAAAACAGATTAAACCTGAATCTATCTAAATTAAAAACATTGATTAAACCAGAATCTATCACCATTAAAATAATGTATCAAAACTACATTTTGGCTCATACAGATGACGTCAGCATGATCGCGGCGATATGACGGCGTCTTAGTGAGCCAATAACAACCGAACATAGCAGAAGCAAAAGCATTCATTCATTATAACGTTTGCAATCTTAACTATATCAGCAGTGAAAGCCGTTTTAAACGCTGCATTAAAAACTTTTTCCACATGTGAAAATGAGTGTAAAATCAACCAGCGCATATCGCGTATGAGAAACTGCAAACCTGCAACGCTAAACCGGGATGAAAAAAATACATTTTGGCTCATACAGATGACGTCAGCATGATCGCGGCGTTATGACGGCGTCTTAGTGAGCCAATAACAACCGAACATAGCAGAAGCAAAAGCATTCATTCATTATAACGTTTGCAAACTTAACTATATCAGCAGTGAAAGCCGTTTTAAACGCTGCATTAAAAACTTTTTCCACATGTGAAAATGAGTGTAAAATCAACCAGCGCATATCGCGTATGAAAAACCGCAAACCTGCAACGCTAAACCGGGATGAAAAAACTACATTTTGGCTCATACAGATGACGTCAGCATGATCGCGGCGTTATGACGGCGTCTTAGTGAGCCAATAACAACCGAACATAGCAGAAGCAAAAGCATTCATTCATTATAACGTTTGCAATCTTAACTATATCAGCAGTGAAAGCCATTTTAAACGCTGCATTAAAAACTTTTTCCACATGTGAAAATGAGTGTAAAATCAAACAGCGCATATCGCGTATGAGAAACTGCAAACCTGCAACGCTAAACCGGGATGAAAAACTACATTTTGGCTCATACAGATGACGTCAGCATGATCGCGGCGTTATGACGGCGTCTTAGTGAGCCAATAACAACCGAACACCCCAAAGCATATCAATGCATAAAAACAGAAAAGTCAAACAGACAACAAAAAGACGAATAAAGTTTTCGCCAATTATGAAAACAGTATGTTGAGCGAATAACGAACATAGGTCATTAAACAATGCCTAAAAGGATAGATTCTCATTACAGAAAAAAAACTATCTTTCATTTAAATGTAGGCTATCGCTCGTACTAGAAAAATGAAAATGATAAATCGTTAGAAGCTTATCCTCTTTTCAATGAAATACATCCATCCTTACTAAAACACGTGCATTTTAAAAGCCACAGCTTAAATATTAAAAAGAAACTCACCGATCGGTGCCATCTTTTCGGAGCCTGGAGAAAAAGCAGCTGCAGATTTAGTTCAACTCGCCGATGTGTAGCTGAGATGTGCCGCAGTCCAACTTATATACACACCCTCTCAGCAGGGGATAAAGCCTTGTTTTATTTTTCCACGTTGGGGGGTAAGAATGCGTTAAACAAATTAACGTACCAGAAAATGACTTACAGAGTGAATTTTTTGTTTTAATTTGCGTTTGATCAACAATGATAGAACCCATAGAACATGTAGGTTAAAAATAGATATTAGAAAATTGTGTGCGCATTTGTATATAGAGGCAATTATTGGGTTATAACCTTTTTTTTTTTTTTTTTTTTTAAACTAGGAACTAAACATAATATCAAAGTCTAAGAGATTTTTAAACAGAAAATATAAAGAATGTTTTATCATACCTCATTTTTCTTTTTCGTTAAATAATTCTGTGTTCCATTTTAAATCTAAAGAGATTGACATTTTCATTCAATGACCAAGAGATGGCGCCAGAGCACTATATATGGTATCTGAAAGACCAGTTGTTTTTTTCCAATTCCAGGGGATTAAAAGGCCATATGAGTCGGATTCCCTTTCGAAGGGAACTCAACTCTGCGTTGCTTAACGCTTTGGGGAACGTCACACGTGACTCGGTGCCTGAAACCAACTATCCAACAACTCCAATGCTCATTGGCCGGCGACAGCCTATGACGTCATAGGGGCGCGACCCGGATGTATAAAAGCGCGCCCGTGGGAGCAGTCATTATCTTTCGTCTTTCAGGGACTGCCTGTGTCTTGCCACTGTCTGTTCTCCATTTGATTTGTAGGAGTAATCTTTGAAAAACTATGTCTGAGGGCAAAAGTTTTAGGAATCCTTGTCCGAGGTTTCTGACCCTGGAGGATCCTCACACCCTATGCAAACGTTCATGAAATCTGTTTATCTGTGTCCCAGGGAAAAATCTGACTTGACATACATATTTTTCTGGGCGTTTTCTGTCTGGAGAGCAGCGCGCATACACAGTACTTGAGGGCACTGCTGTGTGTTTGTCTGTTGTTTACGCTGTTCTCGTTTGTCACTCTTCCCGAGGGAAGAGCTGTCTGCATCATTGCCTGTTGGTTCTGGCCCCTGTTTGTGCTGAGGCTTAACGGTGGCTGCAATCATACGGCTCGCAGATGAGCTCGTTGGGAAGTTTTTTTTTTTTTTTTTTTTTTTTTTTTTTGGGAAGTTTGATAAAGTTTTTATTCTCTCTAACTTCCCCGGGGCGGGCGAGAACGAGTGGATGACGATGACGTTCGTGTTTGACGTCATCGCGTCCGGCGGCGAGCGCTCCTCTGGCTGGTTGAATGTGAGCTGCTGTGTGTTTGGGACACGCTTCTCGGCGGGCTGCAGCTGCCGGGAGAGCGCGTTAGGAAAGGGGTCACGCGCGGACGGCTCGAGGAGCGGTTCCTTTCTGTCTATTAATACGGCAGCTTCCATACTTTCCATTCCTTTTTTGATCTCCACGTTTGAGATCGGGAAGGCATGGAAAAACCCCTAGCCATTCAGTTTTGTATCTGAACCCAGACAGACGGGAGGGGGAGGAAGAGAGAGTGAGATGGGTGATCGATTGTAAACACTGTTGCGTTTGTAATCGATTCCCCAGCTATAGGGTGATTTATATCTACCCTCTCCTCTTCTTCTTCCACCTCCTGTGTGTGTATATATATATATATATATATATATATATATATATATATATATATATATATATATATATATATATATATATATATGTGTGTATATATGTATGCTTATATACATGTTTGTATATAGATGTGTATATGTGTATATATGTATGGACATATATCATGCTCAGATGCTTCTTATGGTCAGACTGATGGCTGGGCCTATAGTCATTATTTCTATCAGCCCGCTGTTTCTGTTTGATAGTAAGAGGATCTTTTAGGCTTAAAAGAACCTTAGATTCCATCCTTTCATGTTAAAAAGGAGCATTAGGAGTTTTTGGTTTTTGAGCCGCAGGAGGGTCTATATTTATTCATTTAAAATAAGACCTTATTTTCCTGTATAGTTTCTGAGCATGTAGTCAAGAAAATTGGGGGTTTTTTGGGCAGACTGAAGTTGATAGCACTCGTCACTTCAGTTAATATGTAAATGTTTAGGTCGGTCTTAATCGGCCGCCTGACATTGTTTGCTTGTGAGCTTCACTTTCTTTCTCTTATCCATGAGATTTGGAGGTGAAGCCCAGGCTTCACTAGGCTTGTGGCCCTGTAAGAAGGCCCGTAGCTTAGCGGCTAGGCTACAGCTAGGTTAGGTGTGTTATTTACATAACCTTATGTATACTATCCCTTATTAGGTTGTATAGTTCCTAGTTCTGGCCTCCTCCCGAGGGAGTTGTTAGGCCATATGCCCATTATCCCCTTTTTCTTATGTATCTAAAATCTGTGCACGTTCAGGATAACACCTTTGAACAGTCAGGCCGGTGGCCGGCCCATGATGAAGCTTTTTCTGTAGGCCCGCCTTCTGGCTTGATAGTGGAAAGGTTTGTGAGGCTTATGGAACCGGGGATATCATTCTTCTCCTTTGAAAGAACGAGGAAGGAATCTCTGGTCTTCGAGCCGCGGGAAGGTAAGACAAGGTCTGATTTAATCGCTTAAATGTTCGACCTTGTTTTTATTCCTGTATTATTTCCTGAATGTGTAACAGTAAATATGTTATGGGTTTTTTTTTTGGGCAAAAAAACTGGAGTGTTGAGACTGACTGAGCAAGCCACAGAATGGCTGCTGTTCAGTTTTCTCTCTGTATGTTCTGCCATTCGACTATTGTCAGTATAGTTTGAGCTGGCGCTCATCACTTCAGTTTATGCGTTTGTGGCGGTCCTAACCGGCCGCCCAGCGCGATAGCTGTGATCTTTGCTGTATTTCTTATCTGAAATTTCAAGGTAGAGATCAGGCTTTTTATAGCGCCTGTTATTTTGAATAGGCCTGTATGTTGTTTGGCCAGGCTAGAACTAAGTGTATGTATGGTGTATGTATAAATAATTCCCATATGTATTTTAGTTTTTGGCCTTCTCCTGAGGGAGTGGCTGAATTTTTTGCCCAGATTATCCCATTGCTTATGTAGGTGCAACGATGAGTGTAACAGCTAGGTTTTAGACTGTTTTGTTAGAGACCTGATGCTGTTTCTCAGGTGGTAGGCCCTTATCTAACAGATTTGAGAATCTGTAGCAATGATTTTATTTTTTCTCTCTGTCAAATAGCATGTATTTCAAAGTTTCCTTTGAGTTCTAGATGTTTGCCCTACATTTGGTATGTGAGCTTGATATGCTGCCACAGGTTGGCACCCACTTATTATGGTAGGCCTTCTTAAAAGTGGCCTCTATGTAAGTGTTTGGTGAATCCTTTCCCCAGGGTTACTGAGTGCATCACCTGTTGGATTGCATACTCAGGGTAGCTAGATCACTTTTTGAGAAAAGTTAGTATCTGTCAGCTCCCTTTCAGTTATCTGTTTATCAGCTATATTGCATATAACGGTGATTGTAGGCTAGACTGTTCAGCCTCCTTATAGTTAGCAATAGTTTTATACTGCTGTGTAATAGATTTCAGTCTGCTCACATACTGTTTTTGGATTTTACACTGCTTCAGGCCCTGCAGCATGTTGTTTGAGGTAGCAGGCTCAACTAGCCTCCCTTAAGCCATGTTGGTTGTGTATGGTTCCCTTTAGTCACATAACTTAGGGTACTTTGCCTGTTTGGAAAGTGTAGCCTAGCACAGGTAGCAGTTAGCTTCCCATAGTTAATTGGGTTAGAGCTGGTTCCCTGTAGCTTGGTTCCCTGGAAATTCACGAACTGAAGCCACGTGTCATTGAATCGGCAGGCCCCTTCAGGCCTCCTTTTTAGTTTACATGTTGGCACAGATTGTGTTTTTCTGTGCGGCTTAGGATGAGATGACAGTAGTGAAACCTTACTGAAGTTTGGTTTAGCCTATTGTTGCCTCTCCGAGTCAATGATTCTAGTTGAGCTAAGAGCCACTTAGCGCCTAGGTTGGATCTTTAGGCTCCTGGAAACGGCCACGAGACTTACGGCATGTGTCCTGGAGGATGCTAAGCCTGCGGGCCGCCTTTTTTGGACACACTGGTGTTTGTTTTGGGTGTATTTCTCTCTGAGAACTAGTCATATACACTTTCGCTGGCCAGGGGCCCAAGTGGTAGATTCAACCCCCTCTTTTGCGGGTTGTTTACCTGGCTTGGGACCTAAACACTACCACAAGCTGATGCCACGTGTTTGTTGAGGTTAATAGGCCTTCCAGGCCTTCCTTAATACGTGTTGGCGTACGCTGTACTCCTCTTGTTTAAAGAGTAAAAAGTGTTTTTTACTGAGTACACTGCTTGTCGGATTGTGTTGGGTGGATTATTAAGAAGCACTGTGCAGCTTTCCTTTGCTGCTATAGAAGTTATCTGTCTCTGTACGTTAGACAGGTGTTCAGAAAGGCGTTTTACCAAAAAAAACAAAAAAACAAAAACAAAAAAAAAACGGGTCGTTTTCTAAAGTGTACTTCTGTTGTCATGTTGTAAGTCCCTCCCGGGCCTCCATGATTATGTGCTCTTGGCATAGTCTACCTGTTAGGTGAGCTCTGCGCTTCCCCCTTGGTGTTGGGTTTGTAATAGTGCTTAGCTCCCTAAGCTGATTATGATGGTTGGGCCTTCATCAGGCCCCATCTTAAGAATCAGCCCCAGGCTGGTTTGTGCTCCCCTTTCAGGGTTTTCAGCGCACAGCCTCCTCAGTGCGTTAATTAAGCACTGGGTAGATCCTAGGTGAGCGGATTATCTCCCCTCGATATGAGGGTTTATAGCATTCAGCTGAGTTCTGCTCTCCAGGATGCCCGTCTCTACGCGTGGGTTTGAGCTGGTTTCTGCCTTTCTGCAGTCACTCTTACCTATTTTTCTTCTTGAAGAATGCATTCTAGAGGCTCTGTATTCAGACAGGGTTGGCCTGGACTAAGTCTGTTCCCCTAGAAGACCAGGTCGGCCTCCCTGGTGGCAATGAGGGTGACCCCGTTCCCCTCAAGAGTGGCTGGCCGAGGTTCCCTTTGGTTCCTTGGCCACATTCCCTTAAAGGGACCACTTTTTCCTTCGGGAAAGTGGGTCCCGGACACCTTAGTGATTTCTTTAGGCTCTATTTGTTAAAAGAGAAAGGTAGAAGCCTTTTAGAAGTTCAGCTTGGGCTGTTGGCCAAAGGGAATGCTGTCACTGACAGCCTGGTGTGACCCGAGGGGGAGTTGCTGAGCAGTTCGAGAACTGCTTTGAGACCTTTGTTTCAGCCATATTTTCTGGCAGGCACTCTCCTCAATCATGGCGGCGTTGGTATATCGTTCCCCAAAGCGTTAAGCAACACAGAGTTGAGTTCCCTTCGAAAGGGAACGTCTCAGGTTACTCATGTAACCATGGTTCCCTGAGAACAGGGAACGAGACTCTGCGTTTCCTTGCCATGCTTCAGGCGGCCTGCTGGGCAGTCCCTTCAAGACGATGGATAATGACTGCTCCCGCGGGCGCGCTTTTATACATCCGGGTCGCGCCCCTATGACGTCATAGGGTGTCGCCGGCCAATGAGCATTGGAGTTGTTGGATAGTTGGTTTCAGGCACCGAGTCACGTGTGACGTTCCCCAAAGCGTTAAGCAACGCAGAGTTGAGTTCCCTGTTCTCAGGGAACCATGGTTACATGAGTAACCTGAGACGTTATTTACCCAAATGTCAGGGGGCAACCGAAAAACAACAGAAGATGTTTTTTGGAAAGGATTTTAACCATATGTTAAGGCTGACAGTCTCCCTGGGTAAGATGTTATTTAAACAAACTTTTAAAATGTGTGTGGCAGCGGTGACACAGAAGAGCTTTAAGATGCTAGCCGTAAACATTCCAGAGCATTCTGTTTCAGCAGTGTTGTTGTCTCACACTGCTAATGTTTATTGCCATTTACTAAAAAACTATAAGAGCGTGAGGGGACAACAATAGGCTGTTATTAGGCTATTTAGCTTATAGTTTTAAATAGAATAAATCACCATCTGAATTATCTGCCACGACCTGCAGAGGTCCAATAGCGATCTTAACTCATAGCGGTCAGAGTGAATAAAATAGTTATGTCACATGTGTTTGCTTAGCTCAAACCTTGTTTTTACGAACCGAAAAGCTTCGGTACCCTTATAATAAATAAAGTATTTAAAAACATATTGCCCTTAAAATAAATAAAGTATTTAAAAACATATGTTGAAGAGACAATTATCCATTTGTGAAAATATATACAACCAGACTTTTCCTGGGGGAATTACTCTGTAAACAGTCCTCTGCCCCATCACCCGCTGCTTTTAGAAAACAGCATTTTTCACAGGTTTCACACCACATTTGCATGAAGGTGCTTGGAGAGAGAGAGAGAGAGAGAGATTTTTAGACTTTATTGCATTCTGCTATTCAAGTTAAGGACATCGAAAAGTAAGGAGTGTTTTTTCCCCTACTCTCTGAAAAAAGTGAGTTGTTTTATAAATATTCAATACTACTTTAGAAGCATGTTTAATTTTATACAATTTATTTATAAACTTTTAAAAGAGGTGAATGGTTTTCAATTAACTTTTTGAAATATACTAAATATACTAAACACTATTGTTAGTGATTTTTAGGGATGAGTGATAGAAAAATAGACATGTCAATGGAAGGTCTCCACAAAAACATGGTCATGTCCACAAAAACCTCTTATGCTTTGACAAAGTTAAAAATGAATATTCAACTACTTGATGAACCTCATTTTGGGTGTTTAATATTTCGTAAGCATTTTGTAAACCAATTTCATTCGAGCATCATTGCACAATGAAATCTTTTCCTGGTTTTATTGTGATGTTTTAATGTTACCTGTGAATATTGTAAATACACAATTCTTATTTAAACCTATCACTGTTTTATGTCTCATTCTTTTAACCACTAGCAAACACACTTTTAAATCTTGTAACTCAACCGATTTGGCTGATCATTACAACCTCATTTTGGGTGTTTGATATTTTTATCATTTTATCATTAAATCAATATTTAAGCATTTTTTATTTAGGTAAAACTATAAATTAACTGGTCTCAGTAAATTTAGTAACTGTTTGTAATTCAGTGTATTACAATTTTATCACCAACTTCCTTAAAAGAACAGAACGATTGAAATGTGTGTAATCTATTTCATAAAATATGTTTATTCTTTTGGCCCGACTGTTTCTAGACTCGTGTTGCTTATCGTCTGCACAGACAGAGAGAGATGAGAGCGTCATAAAATTACCGCTATACCCAGCCGGAATGCGGATGCCATCACACCTTCAAATATGGCGTGTCAGAGTTCAAAAATGACCCTCGACCCTTTAAATCATCCGTCTGCCATTTCATCACCCAGAAGACGTCCTGACAGTTCACAGGTCAACATCGCTATTCGAAATATGTGGACAAAGGTCATATCAGCCCCCGGAGGATCACCAACAATGTCAAAGGTCATTTGGGGTGATATTAAGGTCAACCATGGGAGGGGGATGGGAAAACTTCGTGGGTGGCCCGTGGGGGAGGGGAACGACGTGGGTGGCCCCAGAGTCACAGGGGTCACAGAGGTCAAAGGTCATCCATCAAATTTTGACAGGTAGTGCAGGGTATCACTACTTTTGATCTCAACGGATTCATTTAAAGAAGTTATTACTCCACCACCTGTGTGACGTCATTCAACCAAATGGCTGAAAGACAGGTTTATGATTATAAAGTTTCAGGAAACAGTCTTGGACTTGCTACTTGATTTGTTTAACGATGCATCATGCTATGGTAGTGAAGTAGCGAGTTACGTCGTTGTATGGGAAACACAGTCCAGGCAGCTGTGCATGGAGCAGTCCAAACAGGTAAATTGTGTCACACACACCTTAGTTTGTATTTAAAAGATCAGGGGTAGGAAATGTTAATCCTGGAGGGTCAATGTGCTGCAGAGTTCAGCTAACCTGCCTTTAACTTTAGTAATCCTGAAGACATTGATTAGCTTGTTCAGGTGTGTTTGATTAGGACTGGAGCTAAACTCTGGAGGGCAGTGGCCCTCCAGGATCAACAGCTCCCACCCCTTTCACTTTGCAAGAAAATACAAGAGAACAGGAGGATCACACAGAGATTGGAGATGTATGAAATGAAAAAAGGAGCAGGTTAGTATCCACAGGTAAGTAAATCAGTAGCGATGGCAGTCCTAATCGATATCAGAAAATAGATGTGTGTATGGAGCATATTTAAATTGAGGTCATGCTGATGAGATGATTGGATTAGTAATCATCTTTGATTACAACTCTGGGCCCTGTACCATGATGGTAATTGAACAAACTCAGGGTTATAGGATTAGTTTCGAGTTGACAAAACCAAACCTCTCCAATCCGGCTTTGTTGATGCCATGATGCTGATCATCAACTTTCTCTGTCAACTCAGGCTTTGATCCTGAGTTTGTGGAGTGCATGCACATTTTTGCGTGACATCAGTGGCAAACAGCCAATCACATGCCTTGCAACAGAGAGAAACTCTGATTCACTTCTCGCGAGAGTGGCAGTGTGATTTAAAACTCTTTTGCTGAAGGTTAAGAGATTGAAGAAAATAAAGAATTTAAACTCATTTACACTAAAGAAAATACTTGTCCAAGAAAGAGGACAAATAAATAAATTATCTTGCTCTATCAGTGCAAGTGAAAGTTGTGAAGATAGCTTACATAGTTAATAATATATACCGATAAAGACTCAAACATGTAAGGTCATATCATATTTAGTTTATTTACAGCTTATTTATAATACATATGATCTGTATATATTAATATTCATTAAAACTAAATGCTTAATAATAACTGCTAAACTAAAATTGCTTGTGTAATGGATTAATTATAATATATTATATAATAATTATATAAATAAAGTAATTATCATTATTTTATTGATAATTTATTTATTTATTTATTATTTTTTTTTTTTTTTGCTATACGGTGACCTTTAATTTGGAGGAAGAGACAATGGGGGAGTGACTTTATTGTGTTTGATGTGTCAGTGTCACTTTGCTCACATGCAGTTGTAAAAAGCATTTAACTGCATGTCATACTCTGTATGTATGTTGTATGTGACAAATAAAATTTGAATTTGAATTTGATCTGATTGGCCCAAATTCAGTTTGAGATCTCTAATCCAGAACATAACCTGCCCTGGAGCAGGTTAGCCGTGGAGCGTAAGTTACTATGGCGATGAACACCGCTAAAAGCCAAGTCACTTTCATGGTACCTAAAACCCCGGATTTGCGCAAACTAATCGGAAACTTACCTGGCTAGCCAGCTAATCCAGCTTCATGGTACAGGCCCCAGGTAATGGGTCAAGGAGTGTGGTAAGGCCCAGCAATACAAAAATGTATATTGTGTATTTGCAACAAGACATATATTTTTATAGTATGTTCATTTGACAAACAAAAATATAAAAGGTGTGCATCAGAGCTGACATGTAGATGAACATAGTTGGTATCTGTAAATTATTTCCTTCAAATGTTATTGAGCTTTAAATTATGGCAATTAATTTTAATTTTTAAAACAAAAATATAAAAGGTGTGCATCAGAGCTGACATGTAGATGAACACTTTACAGTTGGTTTTATGACTGTAAATTATTTCCTTCAAATGTTATTGAGCTTTAAATTATGGCATATTTATGTATGAGCGTATATACAGTAATAAAAATAGCCATTTTTACACATGATTTGACAGTTAATTTTAATTAATATGAAAAATATAAAAGGTGTGCATCAGAGCTGACATGTAGATGAACACTTTACAGTTGGTTTTATGACTGTAAATTATTTCCTTCAAATGTTATTGAGCTGTAAATTATGGCATATTTATGTATGAGCGTATATACAGTAATGAAAAATAGCCATTTTTACACATGATTTGACAATTAATTTTAATAAATATCAAAAATATAAAAGGCCCGTGCAATACAAAAATGTATATTGTGTATTTGCAACAAGACATATATTTTTATAGTATGTTCTTTGTGTGTGACTGTAAATTATTTCCTTCAAATGTTATTGAGCTGTAAATTATGGCATATTTATGTATGAGCGTATATACAGTAATGAAAAATAGCCATTTTTACACATGATTTGACAATTAATTTTAATAAATATCAAAAATATAAAAGGTGTGCATCAGAGCTGACATGTAGATGAACACTTTACAGTTGGTTTTATGACTGTAAATTATTTCCTTCAAATGTTATTGAGCTGTAAATTATGGCATATTTATGTATGAGCGTATATACAGTATTGAAAAATAGCCATTTTTACACATGATTTGACAGTTTATTTTAATTAATATCAAAAATCTAAAAGGTGTGCATCAGAGCTGACATGTAGATGAACACTTTAGAGTTGGTTTTATGACTGTAAATTATTCCCTTCAAATGTTATTGAAATTAGAATCATGCATACCAATTTCGGATGTAACTTTAGAGACGGTCCCTAAATTTGCGAATATCAAACGTCTAACGTCAAACCAACTTTATGCCAGTCATTTCTCAAAGGACTTCTGAGTTAGCCGGGAAGCAGTAATTTTCCGATTCACGTACAAATATGGGAAAAAATCGTAAGTGAACTTGGCTGCGCTGTGTTTTTGACTCTCAAAGAACCGGTTCATAAGAGTCATTTGTTAATGAAGCACACTGGGCGCGCTGCGTGAAACCATCATGCACAGTTTATTGAAAGGACGTGTTTTCTTGCCATCACTTTGCGTTACGCAATTTTTTTAGTCATCTCATCATATTGAAGCGCCGCTCCTGAAAAGCAATACTTGAAACACTGCTTTTATATATTCTGTGATAATTTTGGGGTGGCAAAGCTTTTTCTTAGGGTGGCAGATGCCACCCCGTGCCACCCCGGTAGATCCGCCCCTGCCCACGCATCCGGCCTCTTTGGCGCCCCCTAGCGAGATTGTGCCCTTAGCATTTGCCTATACTGCCTATATAACGGGCCGGCTTTGTATTGTACAAAGATTTGAATGCGAAGGAAAAGGCATGGGAAGCAGTTTCGTCGACTGTTGGTGTCGACAGTAAGTTTTCAGATCTTTGTGTCATGTTTACGTGTACTAAACTACTCCAGCAACTGTCAATATATAAGCGTATGAATATAACATTACGCACTGCAAACGTGTGCTGTGTGAAAGCACAATGACCGTTTCCTGCTTCAGCAACACATACGCACTGCATACGGATTATGTGTGAAACAGGCGTAAATCGTATTTGCTGTTACACTTTCACTGACAAATAAGTTAAATTAATGGGTCGATTGAGACATCTCAAACACAAAGGCACATTTATTCGATGGTAGGCTACAAACAAATGGTGAAATGATAAAAATAAAAAAAATAGCAGTATATGACCTCAGTTATATGCTCTGCATAATTTTCTACGTAATATATTGTTTGGCATTGACGATTTTGCTGTGTGTGTGTGTGTGTGTGTGTGTGTGTGTATATATATATATATATTTATTGGCCAGAGTTAATTTCTTAACAGTTTTTAAAATTTAACACTGCCTCTGAGTTCAACATTTTACTATCATGGAGTTAATTGGACATCTCCTATGAGTGTTATTCTAACTCTTCATTGAGTAAAATAAGGCTACCTTAGATTTACATAATGAATTGTTGGTTTAATAACTCCTAAAACATAAATGTAACTCTTGACTAAGTAGATAAATGGAATTATAGTGTAACATAACATTTAGAATAGTTAAACAGTTGTCATAATTATTCTCCTAATTGTTCACAAACTTAAAGGTGCCCTCGAATGAAAAATTGAATTTATCTTGGCATGGTTAAATAACAAGAGTTCAGTACATGGAAATGACATACAGTGAGTTTCAAACTCCATTGTTTCCTCCTTCTTATGTAAAGGTGCGTTCACGTGGCCTCGTAATTCCTGTAGTTACGAGATTCTAGCTTGTAAAAAGCGCTCACGTCCTCGTAGAGCTCGTAATTACAGCTTGTAAGCTGGGAGTTTTCTGAAAGCTCCCAGATATACCACGTGGCCGCGCTGTACCACCTGACAGCTGTAGATTCATTTAGGCGTCGACAGTGCTGCCATGGAAATGCATAATTCCCAGTTCAAGGACCAAAAGGACGTGAACAGCTCTGAATATAACGTCACGTGTTAAAAGACTTCCGGAAAACACTCGGATCACAACATAACACCGACTGTTACGTAACAGTCGGGGGCTCCGCCCCCAATATTTGCATAATGCCAGCCCCTGTTCGACGCATTAGACAAGGAAAGGCAGTATAGAGTGCCCCAGGGATGACGCGTTTTTGTAGGCCAACCCGGAAGTTAGCGGCGCGCGGGTTCCCTCGACTGAAAGCCTTCATTTTTCCCATAGACTTTTGGAAAATCGCAGAAAATAAGCTCTGTGTTTAACAAAGGGTTATGACACTTACACGTTTTGTCTATCAAGATAATCTTTACAAGTTAACACAACATTTATAGATTTTGAAGCCTAAATAAAGTCGTCAGATATAAAAGGCTAACAGTAGGCTATAAACGGACTACAGCACACCATGGTCGCGGATCAACGTCGTCACCACCAAGCGTCCTCAAACTTTATTTAGAAAACAACTCTATTTAAAAACATGCTCACTGATTATGATCTGCGCTGTGTATGAATACTTATCCACTTTTTCATGAGAAATGCTGTCCAAATGTCCCGTTTTAATGATGACGTCTAAAGTCCCCGCCAAAGGAAGTAGTCCCTTTTAGCAGTTTGTTAGCAACCGCCGATTTGAAGACGCAGTAAAAGTTTAAAAAATCACAAGTGGGTTATAACTGGTGTGTTTTATGTCATGGATCAAAACGTTAAAGTATTTAGAGGCTTTGTTTACCACAGACCTTATTTCAGGCGATTTAGCAAAAACCCATTCAAAAAACCCATAGACTTTATGGCGTTGGAACCGGAAGTCCTAAAATGCTAACTCGCTTCCGGGTTTTGCCTACAAAAACGCGTCATCCCTGGGGCACTCTATTAACGTCTGGATCTGTGCACAGACGAGGTAAGCAAGCGAGAACAACAGCGAAAAATGGCAGATGGAGCAATAATAACTGACATGATCCATGATATCATGATATTTTTAGTGATATTTGTAAATTGTCTTTCTAAATGTTTCAATAGCATGTTGCTATCGTTTCTTACTGTATTCACGGAGACAAGAGCCGTTGCTATTTTCATTTTTAGACATGTGCAGTCTGTATAATGCATAAACACAACTTCATTCTTTATAAATCTCTCCAACAGTGTGTAATGTTAGCTTTAGCCACAGAGCACAGCCTCAAACTCACGCAGAATCAAACGTAACCATCTAAATAAATACTTTACTCACATAATTCGAAGCATGCATACAGCATGCATGACGAACATCTTGTAAAGATCCATTTGAGGGTTATATTAGCTGTGTGAACTTTGTTTATGCGATGAATATAGAGTCCAGAGCTCGTGTGGCAGAGGTAGCGCATCTCTTAAAGGGGCCACGCTGAAAAAATCCGTGCATAGTTAATGATGCCCCAAAATAGGCAGTTAAAAAAAATAATTAAAAAAAATCTATGGGGTATTTTGAGCTGAAACTTCACAGACACATTCAGGGGACACCTAGGACTTATATTACATCTTGTAAAAAAACAATCTAGGGCACCTTTAATATGATTTTAATACCATTCTTGAAGGTCCAAAGCTTTATTATTTGTAAAAAAAAAAAAAAAAAAAAAAAAAAAAACAATGCAATGAAATTAATTTTTTAATGAAATGTAAAGCTTTTTCATTAAATTTTAATAAAAAATGTAAGTAACATTACAATTAAAACATCATACTGTCCAAGCAAAACAGTGCAAAAACAGAAAATAGGCTACATATATTCTTATTTGGTCCATATGTACTGTGAATGTCATAAGGTTTATAACCTTTTCTGTTGATCAGCTTAAACAACAGCGACCTGTTCTTAACCATCAAATCTAAATGCTCACCGGTCTAGACTCGTAACAGTGAGTGGAAGTAGGAGGGTGCTGAGCCTGTGGTAGGATCTGTAAGCAAGCGAATTTGATGCGAGCCTGCAAGTGTAGCCAGTTCAGAGAGATGAAGAGAGGCGTGACGTGGGCTCTTTTGGGCTCGTTGAAGACGAGACGTGCTGCTGCGTTCTGAATCATTTGAAGAGGCTTGATTGTGCATGATGACAGTCCAGCCAGAAGAGCACTGCAGTAATCAAGCCTAGAAATGACCAGAGCCTGGACCAGAAGTTGTGTTGCATGTTCTGTTAGAAAGGGCCTGATTTTCCTGATGTTGTAAAGCGCAAATCTGCATGACCGAGCTGTCTTTGCAATGTGGTCTTTGAAGGTCAGTTGATCATCAAGGATTACTCCAAGATTTCTGTCTGAATTTGAAGGGGTAACTGAGGATGTACCTAGCTGGATGCTGAAATCGTGATTTAGAGTTGGATTGGCAGGGAAGACAAGAAGCTCAGTCTTAGCCAGGTTGAGCTGTAGATGATATTCTTTTATCCATGCCGAGATGTCCGCCAGACAGCTTGAGATTCGAGCAGCTACTGTGGGATCATCTGGTTGGAATGAAAGGAAAAGTTGTGTGTCATCAGCATAGCAATGGTAGGAGAAACCATGTGCCTGGATGATGGGACCCAGTAGTGTATATAATGAAAATTGATATGACTAACTAATGAGACAAACAACACAGCACAGCACTTCAGTGTGAAAACAAGAAAGTTATTCTAAATAACAACGAGTATAATTTAAAATACAAATCATAGTGAAAGTAGAAATTAGAATAGAAATAAGCAAATAATCAAAATGAATTAAAAGAAAGCAAAGAAACAGAAACATGTATTAAGCAAAATACTTATGCACTCTCGTCTCCGCTGACGAAGACGAAGTGTCACTTCTCCCAAAATCTCAGTCAAGTTGCTGTTGAGAGAAGAATTAGTCATCATTAGTTTTTTTGCACACAAAAAGTATTCTTGTTGCACTGATCCACTGCAGTCACATGACTGATTTAACAATGTCTTTAGTACCTTTCTGGACCTTGAAAGTGTTGATTATATTGCTGTCTATAGAGTCATATACCTCTTGGATTTCATCAGAAATATCTTAATTTGTGTTCTGAAGATAAACTAATGTCTTACGGGTGTAGAACGACATAAGGGAGAGTAATTAATGACAGAAAGTTTATTTTTCGGTGAACTAAACCTTTAGTCTTGTTTTGACCTCCTTGGACAGAGAGTTCTTATTGTTGTTTTCAGCATGTCAAGATGCTTTTCTCTGCACAGTTTTCAGCCAAGCAAGATATCCACTCCCACTTGCAGCACCACAGAAGTGTGCCGGTAAAATTGTCAAAACTGAATCATTCCACATCTATGTATCAAAACTATACTAAAATTCAGAGTAATGTATCAATTACAATACAATAATGCATCACTCCAAACTAAAAATTCTATTGTAATTTATTTGTGCTCATGTTGTTCCAAACCTGTAACACATATATCTTCTGAGCAATACACAAAAAAGATTATATTATGAATAATGAAATAAATTAATCATAACACAAATCATACATGGTGTCTGTGAAACACCTGGAGTAAGTAAATGACAATATTCATTTTCCAGTGAACAACTTGTTTAAGGAAGAATATGTATTTCACTGTAATTATATATTTTGAAAAAAAAAAAAAAAAAAAATCAAGAAAACTGGTCTTTTAACGGCAGAAACAAAGTCACAATTCCAAGTGCATACTGATCTCTTTGCGTTGAGCTCCTATCAAAATGAATACACAAGTAAAGGACAGCACATAAATAAGTGCAAGCATACACCCCAAAATATTACATTTTGCAAAGAGGTCACATCTTAACTGTGGAAAAGTGGCTTACATGTGTCTCTGTTGTGTCATGTAAACAAGAGCTGTTCTCATCCCACTGGACAGTGTATTGATGTTTTACAGCCTACTCTTCGAGCACAACATCTCCTTTTGATTTTTCTATTAAGCCAGCATTATCCATCTGTAACAACATCTGTAACAATAGGTAACATTTAAGGAATAATTGACTCAAAATTGAAATTCCAAACATATGACTCACTTTTGCTTAACACAAAACACACTTTAATGCTTAAAGCACCCATAAAAATATTGACAGTCTAGTTTGTGTGACTTATGTGTCATATTCCAAGTCCTGTAAAGGCACAAAATAATGAACTCAATATTAGAGATTTTGACATTGGAAATATTTATTTTAAAATTAAATACATGAACTCAAATCCATTATGACGAAACATCAACATAATCAGAACTCATCGTTCAGGCTTCATGAAAGTGCATGAACTTATGACTGATTAATATTTTAAACTTGGTCAATTTATAATAATTTGATCTGACAGTATGTTACAAAATACATTGTAGCTTAAATGAGGAAAAAAACATTCTGAAAAATTTCTATTGGTAAAATAAAATATTATATATATATATATATATATATATATATATATATATATTATACCAGTCATACTATACGCACCAGTACAGCTGTAGGATAAAAATGGGTTCTTATCATTTTTGACAACCCACAATTCCTTGAAAAAAACATATATGGAGATACAAGAGGCCTTGAATATTTGTTTAAAACATTAATAGTGTAGGCAGATAGATTTATTTGTATTTAATACACAGTTGACCAAAAAGTGTACCAAATTTGCTGACTTAACCCTACTGGCAAGGAATTAAAAATAATAAAAATAAGAAGAAATATTTGGATTAGGCCTATATCATGCATTTCCGGAGTTATTAGCAAAAAAAAAAAAAACAATTTGCTTATTACTGTGCCACCTTGTGGCTGTTCACCAAACCTGAAGTGCACTTGATTTCACACAACACATGACTGTACTTGTTCTCATAATGGTAAACCATTCGGATTACACATCATTATATGTTATATATAATAACTAACTGCTGGCTGCAAAATCCAAAATAAAAAGTAGTGGAGAAAACTTTATGCCTGAACGGAAACAAAAATGTAATTACTCATATACGGAACAATATTGTGTTTCTAGCCCTTGTGGTTCACGGGGTATTAACAGACACAAATACTTGAGAGATTTCAAAATCCTACACAAATACTGTGTGTACAAACTAACAGTACTTTATGTAAGATGAGAGAAATGTACATATTGTACATACAGTTAACTCACGTTGCACTTCCTTTATATTATAATTGTATGTTTATTTGTACACTTTTTTTATAGGTACTGTATTTAACCAGATAAAAACATCAACATCACTGTTTCCTAACCCTGTTCCTGGAGGCACACCAAACTGACTTCATAATCGTATCTCAAACCACTTCAGTAGAGACTCCAAGACATAAAGCAGTCAGATTACATTAAATTAGAAAACTTTATTAATCCCTGTAAGGGCAAATTCATTTGCAACAATTTCACAATACATTACACAATACAAACAACACAGATAGACAATTGAACATTAAAAAAAATACATGCAAAGATTCACACAACTTCATTAAAAAAAAAAAAAAAAACTAAACTGCCCTGTAGAGCACTGAGGCATCACTATCCACTGACTGAACTTTTACGTCCACTAAACAGTGTAGTGGATGACCTTTGAAGACAAAATAATTTAAAATTTTGCCTTTGTTCTCTTTTCCACAATTACCTACAGTGAATCAGGATTAAGGCCAATAACCAACCTAGCATTTCTAATCAATTTATTAATCCGATTTTGAATCATCTCCAGCAGAGCACTGCATAAAAAAAAAAAAGCCATGATTCCTTGATTAAAAAAAAAAAAACATAAAGAAGCTTCCTACTGAGGCAAACTTCCACTACTCTTGATTGTGCCTTCTTAAAAACAGCCTCACCGTTCTTCTTCCAGTTTAATTTACTGTCTACATGTACAAGATATAAGACTGAACAATCTTTAGTTTCTGACCTTTTCATTTAAACCCACAAGGACAGTATCATTTGAAAACGTTTGTATAAAATACTATTGTTGAGTGTGCCAACAGTCAGATAGTATAAAATGAAAATGGAAAAGGTGAAGAAACTGTGCCTTGCGGAGCTCCTGTTTTAGTCAAAATAATGTTAGACATTTAAAATTATTTACACCATGACCCACATTACCATGTTTTGAAATGGAAACTATTCTAAACAATGTCTTAAACATTACTGGTAATTTTCATAACAAGAAAAAAGAAAAGTAAATGAAGAACAGACCACAACATATCAGCACAGAATTTTAAAGTATGTGGGTGGATACCATCAGGGCCTGCTGCTTTGTGGTCTTAAGGCACTTTAACTGCTAACAAACCTCATTCTCATTAGTAGTCATTGCTGGACTTTAGTCCACATAAGCACTATGTACAAGTCAGGAGATTTTAATATCTCATTTCATGAGAAGCAGAGAAATCAAACTCATCAAACCTTGAAAAAAAATATTGATTTACTCATTTACATTCAATCCAGACCAGAATACTGTCATTTTTATTTTCCTAACCAGCAAGATATTTCAAACCATTCTAAAGGCCCAATTACATACATATACATATCCAGACGTTTATCCACACGTACGTTATCCAGGCGTTTATCCACGCGTACGTTATCCAGGCGTTTATCCACACGTACGTTATCCAGACACAAAGTAAAAAATATACTTTCTCAACTACGTCGCCGCCATCGCCGCCGCGCACTTTGAGCGCAGCTCACACGTGACCGTGACGTCTAACGTCTCATATCTGACGTCTGACGCCTGAATTCTATGGGATTTTGGCGAGGTTTACAACAGGTTAATTTACTCATGGAAATAATCTTAAACAAGATGTCCCAGATTATTGCTCTCTCTATATCAGTATATATCTTCTACTAGTTCCAGCATGTGTGCAGTTGAGTTCTGTTGACAACTATGCGTCGCTCAACATACGTCACTTACTCTGTAGCTCTGATTGGTTGTAGGTCTATCCAATTGAGGTCTTTCCTGGATCGGTTGAAATACGCCCCCATAATCAAAGCCCAATGGAGCAGTATCAGACTCATATTCTGACTAGAATTGTCTGTTAATCTGACTAGTTTAAACTCTATTCTCAGTTGTCCAAATGATTTGAAATTGTTATTACTAAATAATTGGTGTACATAATGAAGGTTCAAAAGTTTCTAGTTTTTGAATCCTGTATCAAGTCTCAATGGAAGAAAATCTCGAATATAAGTAATTGAACTCAAAACAGAGAAATCGCCTGTTAGCTTAAACATTTGTTGTATTTCCTTCTAAGCTACGCATGTTGTGTTCGACCATTCTCCCAAAAGTTCTCTGGTGGATTTAAGCCTATTAAAGGGGATCACTGACAAAGGCATATCAGGACTGTAACTTTTTTCTATATTAAGCCATCTTGTACTTGTATCATCTGATAGCCACACTATCATTGCACGTAATTGTGACGCTAACCAGTAATGCTTCAAGTTGGGTAATCCTAGACCCCCTTTAGTTTTTGCCAGTTGTAAGACTTTATATCTAACTCTGGGTCCCCTACCCTGCCATATAAATCTTGAGATGAGACGATCTAAAAGACTAAAAGTAGATTTAGGCGGAGAGATTGGTAGAGTTTGAAAAAGAAGTAGGAGCCTTGGGAGAACATTCATCCTAACAGCTTCCACCCTGCCTATTAAAGTAAGGGGAAGTGTATTCCAGCAGTGCTTAATTTTATCTATTAATTTAATATAGTTACTTTGATATAAACTAAGGTCAGGGGGTATATTTATTCCCAAATATCTAATTCCCTCCCTGGGCCATCTAAATGAGAAAGCAGATTTCATCTGTGGGGAAATTAAATTGTTCATGGGGAGTGCTTCTGTCTTAGTCACATTTATTTTGTAACCTGAGTAAAATACAAAGGGCTCAGTACATTTCATTAAATTTGGAACAGACTTTGTGGGATCTGAGATATACACAATTACATCGTCTGCGTATATCGACAACCTGTGTTCCTCTCCACTCAATTCAATACCACTAATATCTGTGCTATCTCGTATTAGCTGTGCAAGGGGCTCTATACTAAGGGCAAAAAGAAGAGGCGAAAGAGGGTCCCCCTGTCTGCAACCCCTCCCCAACAGAAATTTTTGTGAGAAACACCCATTTACCCTTACTGACGCTTTTGGAGATGAGCATAACAGTTGGACCCATTTAACAAAGCCAGGGCCCAGACCGTATTTCCTCAAAACTCTAAAAAGGAAAGGCCAGGAGACACGGTCGAATGCTTTTTCTGCATCCAAAGCTAATGCCATACATGGCACTGGTTTAGACTTGGCATAGGACATAACATTCAGTAGCCAACAAATATTATCAGATAGCTGGCGACCAGTAATAAAGCCTGTCTGGTCCGGGTGTACTAGAGTCGTAATAACTGTTTTAAGTCTTTTTGCCAGTATAGAGGTCAATATTTTGCAGTCCGAGTTTTGAAGTGCTATGGGTCTATATGAACTGCACTCTGTAGGGTCCTTTCCCTCCTTATGAATAACCGAAATTATTGTCTCTTTCCAATTTGGTGGGAATTCCCCCCTTTCAAATGCATAAGCATATGCTTTCTCTAAAATAGGGCTTATATCATCTACAAAGGCCTTATAAAATTTGTTACAGTATTCATCCGAGCCCGGACTTTTGCCGTTTTTTAACCCCTTGATTGTTTCTACAATTTCTTCTCTCGTAATGGGTCGATCTATAGCTTGTGAATCTTCTTCTGATAGCTTTGGCAGGTTTATGCTTTCTAAGTAGGCATCAATTTTTTCAAATTCTGTACATGTGTCCGTATTTGAGTACAGTTTCTTATAAAAAGTGGCAAAAGCTCCCGATATCTCATCTGGCTTATACAGAAAGGGCTTATCTGAGTCGTTATTTTTAATTTTCTGTACAACTGTCAGGCTCATCTGTTTTTTTAGTTGGAATGCTAATAATTTACTTGCTCTACTCCCATGCTCATAATAGCGCTGTTTTAAAAATCTTAAATTTCTCTCAGTATTATTTGTGAGCAAGTCTCCCAAGGCCCTCCTGGCTTCCTTAAGCTGAGTTAGATCATTTGTAGATAGTTGACTTTTATGTCTCTGTTCTAACTGTTTAATTTATTCTTCAAGTTTTTTACATTTGGCTTCTCTAAGTCTCGCCTTAGCTGATGCAAATGAAATTATCTTTCCCCTCAAAACTACCTTAGCCGCCTCCCACAAGATCACTGGTGACGTCTCACTCGTGTCATTAAAGTGAAGGTCCAATTCCGCCTTTATATGATCTTTAAATGCATTATCGTTTAGAAGTGAGACATTTAGACGCCATAAGCTTGGATTATAACCCCTACCCAAATCCCATATCAAACTAACTGGGGCATGGTCACTTAAGGTTATGTTATGTATTTTACAATCTAGGACTCTGTAAGACTCATTTTTAGCAACAAAGAAATAATCATTCCTGGAATATGAGGAGTGTGGGTTTGAATAGAACATTGTTAGATTTTGCTGTATTTGGCCGTGCAGTCGTTTGGGTGGCTCGCCAATGTATTAGATTTCTCTAATACATAAAATAAGTAAGCTTGACCAGAGTTCTTGTGGGGAGAAGAATTTATTGAAGGTAGTAGTGTAGCACAGTTCTTCAGCAGCGATGTTAGCATGTCAGCCTTCAAAACATCTTAACCCAAAGTTCTGTCTGTGGGACAGAACTTTATACATGACATCAAAAGGGCTACAAACAATAGAACACTGTTAGGACCTCCCACAGGAGATCGATCTACCCTGCGATCTACTCTGAGCAATGCTGTTTGTTTGTCATTCACGCCCATCAGTTTCTGTGGGTCATATGTCTGTATGGGCCATTTGGTTCACACCTTTACAAACACAGACAGTTGATTGCATCTGAGGCGTGGTCCCAATGTAAATGCATCTAACTAAAGATAATGAAAATACACAATCTATCAATCCCCCCTCTGATCATTTTTGATCATAAAACAAACTTCCATAAATGGAAGTTCCATGCTGCATACAGGTTTCATTACTTAATGTAATGACAGAATAAGTGTTTATGATGAAGACTGCATCCTCCTGAATGCTTGAGTCCTTTCTTATTTTGACATTGTGGTCTTGAGGAAGTGGCGGATAGTGTTGTTTTCTGTGGACATTCAGGCACGTTCAGCTAGGTGGCCAGTGCAGTGCGGTCTAGGCGTTGGACGTCTTTGGTCATCATCTGGAGTGCTGAAACACCTGCAATCACACAAAAGAGAAAAGGGAAACGTATCTTGCCAAGGAAAATATTTTAATCAAATAACTCTTAACTGCTCCTAAAACTGTCCCTATTTAACCCTCTGGAGTCTGAGGCTGATTTGGGGCCTGGAGAAGTTTTGACATGCCCTGACATTTGTGCTTTTTTCAGTTGTTCATAAACATATTAATGACACAAGTGTCATTACACTGTATTCAGCACAAACTAGGCTACCATAATATGTGAGGAACATGTGTGTACATGTTTGTGTTTTTGAAGGAATAACGTTTATGCGTGGTTACTGAAAAAACAAAAAACTTAAGTCACTGATATAAGGCCAATAAAAGTATATTAAATCTGTGTTCACAAGACTTTTGGGTATTGAAGGTTGTAGACTAGAGTTTTTGCTTCAAAATTATGTAAAAATTATGCTGACTACTCTTTCATTTATAACAATATACTGATTTAGTTTTTGTAAGACACTTTTTGCCAAGAAACACGGTATGCGAGGAGGCGTGAATCTCCATGAATAATGGCTCATTCTCACCTGTGAAGACAAAAGAATTGAATAGTAATGACCTGAAAAGACTTGCATATTAATGAGGCATTTCAGTCAGGTAGGCTGTGAAAAAAAACTTCTGTGATGTCTCAAGCTCATCATGGTATATGAAACATACAGAAAAATGTTATTACAATGTAAAATAATGGTTTTATATTATACTTTAAAATATAATGTATTTCTGTGATGCAAAGAGTCTGAATATAGGCTTTTAGTTTAAAAGCATGCACATTTGGAGAAATATAGGATTCTCATATGTTTATGTCAATTTTCTATACAGAGGAGTTATTTTTTATTTAATATTCATTGTTATCTCTATGAGCGCTGGTGTTTGCAATTCATACTGCAGCCGGAGGGCGCTCTGTGCATTTTAGTCCACAAATTCACCTAAGAAGAAGACGATATTCCATGAATGGTGTTTACCAATTCATACTACAGCCGGAGGGCGCTAAAGAAACAAAAACTCACTTAAAACTTATCAATAGAAGAAAACAAACAGGAATTTACTGCATGTCTTCCAGAGATCGCTAACCATGGCTTTTTCATCCAGATAAACAATTTTCAAGGCAATAAATACACGATTGAGATGATGAATGCATGTGTTGTCTCTGAATTTGCCTGTGAATAGCGCTGGCTCCGTGGGTGTGGCCGCATTAGTGGGTAATGAGCTGAATCACGGACTTCTGACATGGCTCTCTTTTCATACAGATTACATAAACACAGAATGTTTGTTTTCGATTTGACTTGCACGATTTAAAACCTGACATTTCAACGTTTTGTTAGACATAAGTATGAATTTTTTGTGATTAGTATTCACTAAGTTACACTTCATTTTCTGAGAACTATCAGATTGGACTTCGTTCAGAGGGAGATGAGAGATCACGCATCATGTTAGTTTTCTTTATTTTACAAAAAGCACAACATTTTGTTTTTACTCTGAGTGTATACAAATAAAAGGAAATATTCTATATTTTCAATTGATGTATTACTTATGTCTCTATGACAACAAATGACAGAGTATTTTAAGTCTGTTTTGCTGCAATGTGAAAAAAAACCTGCAAAACGCGCCGGCGCGTTTTTAGACCTCAGAGTGTTAATATTGGCAGGACGCTACTGTGTTTATCAGTGGCTGTATGTTTATGTCCTCAGGCGACAAGCTAGAGCCTAAAAACCCTAGACCCACCATTTCTGGACTCTGATAAACACTACTGCCATCTATCCCTCATCTCTAGGTAGATGTTTCAAATCCCACTGGCTCACGTCGATCCACTTTTCTTTTCTTTGCACCTTAACTGCTCCATCAGCTACCAAGAGATCCTGATGTGGGCTTTTCCACCTGGATTCTCGCTGTGACCTCTGAGTTTTTTCAAATGTTACTTTACCATAGCCCCCCGTTGGAGGTGTCAAAACTTTATCCTTGGCATTGTGTACTGCCAGGCTGAGTCTTTCATCAGTTTGGACAAGGCTGTCAGATGTTAGATTTTCATTGGGCATGGGCCAGCCTGTGACATGTTCAAAGAAGCTTAGTCCTGTTTTCCTGTGGTCATCCTCACTGCATTGGTCATCTTCATGCAGTTCAACTCCATTTGCCATCAATGATGTTTTTTCTTTGTGCACTTCATTCTGCATCTGTTTACTGTCTGGTTATCTGTCTTGCTCAAGTTGTCTTAATGCCGCTGTATGTGCACCTCTCTCCTTTACGGCTTGTTTAGCAGCACCTGTCTACTAGGACGTCATCTTTGGCTTCAGTTGTTGAAACTTCTGTGTATGCTTTCACCTTTGGGATGGGGTCTTCATTTGTCTTATTTGCATACACATGGAGTACATCAGTTGTTGGATGAGATGTCACTAGTTGGTGCTGCAGAGAGAGGTTCTTCAGTTTTCCTGCGGCTCAAAAGCTTTCAGCAGAGTCTGCTTTTGCTTGTCTGTCAGCTGCTGAAACCTCTTCAACAAGTTTTCCTCATCATCACTTTGATGTGTTAAAATCAACTTGCAATCACGAACCCAGTGTCCTTCTTCGTTGCAGTACCTGCATCTTCCTTGAGCTTTTGCTTTTGGGTATCTCACATATTCACGTTCTTCATACCCCGTTGTCCTGTTGTTGAATGACAAGGTTTTGGTTTGCAAAGCTCTGAGATTGACTTCCTGTGTTCTCTCAATTTTTGCTGACCATTCAACAATCTGCATGAATGCTGTTCCAATGCTGTCCCAGTCGTCATACCTGATTTTAAGGGCTTTAGAAATCTCAGGTTTCAGTCCCTTTACAAATGCGGTTTTAAGAGGCATGCCGGTATCTTTACTGAGATCTTCATTGTTGTTCACACCAGCATATTCCAACCAAATTTGTATGAAGCGTTCTTCATACTCAGCAACACTTTCTCCTGTCTTCTGCATGCATGAGGTAATTTTAGCCCAATTAACCTCTGCAGGTTTCAGTTCAAACAAGAATGTTCGTACAGCTTCCCATCCAGCCTCAATGTTCGCTTGAGACTCACCAGTCCTTCTTTCAACATTTTCTGTTAATCTCTTTTGGTCATTGTCCCTTCAGTTCACATTAACAATCATCACTCCGTCTAGTGGGTGCAAATTGTAGATTTTCTGCAAATGCTGAAGAAATTGCCAAGCTTTCCGTGGTTGTTTGTACACATCTGGCAAATCTTTTGACCATTTGTCAACTTGCTCTGGAGTAGCTGGCTGGTATGTTCTGTGTGGAACATATTTCTTTACCACTTTTGTGACAGTTCGAGTTCGTCATTCACCTTTTTCCTCATACTCCTCCTCATTGTCAATTTCAACTTCAGTTCTTCTGTTTTTGACAATTACAGGAGCAAGCCTAACCTTCAAGTTGTCCTTTATGATATCATCATGTGTGTTTACATCGCTGTCAAAGTTCACTGTGGAACTGTTGTCACTTTCTCTAAGCAGATAAAGGTCTTGTTGATCCTCATTCTTCTGGAGATCACTGAATGGATAGAGAAACTCTTGTTCTGCTTTGCTGCTAGATCTTATGGAATGACTCTTTTTTCCAGAACAGTCTTTTAATTCCAATCGTTTGGAAAACAAATGTAACAACTTGGTCTTCTCATTTAGTAGTCTTTCTTTGTCTTTCTTTTCATTCTGCAATTGTTCAGCCAGTGCTTGAACCTTTGCTTTCTCTGCTTTGTTCTCGCGTAGTAATTTGTCAGTCTCACACTTCTGTAGATGCTGTTGAATTTGTTTGACCAAAATTACAGACAAGCCATCTCTGTTTGTGTTTGCTCTTGAGCGCTGCATCTTTCCATAAGCCCTTTTAATGTCTGGCAAGGCCCATTGTCCATCCTCTGAGTGCCTAATGTTGTACTTCTGGCAGATGTCACCCTGGCACTTCCTTAGTCCCAGCCTTTTGTCCAAATATTCATTCAGATTTTCCATCATTTTATCAATAGTAACATTTGGAGGTTCTGTTCCATGTCTTTCTGTTGTTGGCCTCAGTGCAGGGCCATTACCATTGTTTTGTGCAGACTCAGCCATGGCAAGTACAGGAGATGTGCCCTCAGAGGTGTGAAACAGAACAAAAGGTGTTAGAGCCGTTAAGGTGCTTATTCAGATTTAAATTCTCAGAAATCTTTTACACTGACCATTTCAGATACACAGACAAATCAAACATGTTTCCAAAATACAAAATTGTGTATTATGGACTGTACTTGTACTCCTAACAAGTTTTCAATACTACTGTTAAGACAAAACATTCATTTACAGGACTTAGAAGACTTCTATTCTTTTTGAGTCCTAGCTCACAAGGCTGAGTTTGTCTCTTAGACAGTTTACTTTAGATCTTTCCGTATCTTTCATCGGAAAGGCTAACAAACTTATAGTTCCATGGCTTTATGCCATCATCTTCTAACCCAGTTAGAACATTTATTTAAAAACTAAAATAGTGGCTACTGAATTAGCACCCAGTCAAGAAATTATAATTCTTGCAGCAACATCAGTTCCAATTCTTTCACAGGCTCCTACAGTCTCTGGATGAATGGACTAAATTGTTCTTTTAACAATTCCTACAGACACCAAAAAGAAAGCATCAAAGCCTCTGCTTCTATAATCTCTTGATGAACGGACTAAATTGTTTCTTCAACAATTCCTACAGACTCCAGAGAAAGGACTAAACCAGGTACTACATTTCAATGGTTCCTACAGTCTCTGGATGAATGGACTAAATTGTTACTTTAACAATTCCTACAGACTCCAGAGAAAGGACTAAACCATGTACTATATTTCTGTGGCTTCTACAGTCTCATGAGAACGGACTAAACCTCTTCCTTAAATGATTCCTACAGACTCAAGAGAACAGGGCCAAGCTATAAACCTCATATCTATAGCTCCTACAGTCTCAGGGGAATGGACTAAATCATTTAAAAGGTTCCTACAGACTCATAAGAAAGGCCCAAGCCTTGTACTACATATCCATGGCTCCTACAGTCTCATGAGAATGGACTAAACCTTTTTCTTAAATGATTCCTACAGACTCAAGAGAACAGGGCCAAGCTATAAACCTTATTTCTATAGCTCCTACAGTCTCAGAAGAATGAACTAAACATTTAAAAGGTTCCTACAGACTCACAAGAAAGGCCCAAGCCTAAAATTTCTCAACAGTGCTACACTGTATGTGACTACACTACAAATTTTACTGGTCTACTTATTATTCCTTTTTCTTTTCTTTAAGTTCTTTTAAGAGAGCTGATAAGTTTCACTCACCAAATTAGGATATTTGAGACAGAATCCAGTTGATTCAAATAAATTGTATCCACAAACGCAGTCTGTTGATCTTCAACTCAAAGACTCTTCTGTTCACTTCTTGTTGCAGTTGGTGAGTTCTCTTCTTGTCAGTCTCTCCTGGCTGGCTCGCCAAATTGTTAGATTTTGCTGTATTTGGCCGTGCAGTCGTTTGGGTGGCTCGCCAATGTATTAGATTTCTCTAATACATAAAATAAGTAAGCTTGACCAGAGTTCTTGTGGGGAGAAGAATTTATTGAAGGTAGTAGTGTAGCACAGTTCTTCAGCAGCGATGTTAGCATGTCAGCCTTCAAAACATCTTAACCCATAGTTCTGTCTGTGGGACAGAACTTTATACATGACATCAAAAGGGCTACAAACAATAGAACACTGTTAGGACCTCCCACAGGAGATCGATCTACCCTGCGATCTACTCTGAGCAATGCTGTTTGTTTGTCATTCACGCCCATCAGTTTCTGTGGGTCATATGTCTGTATGGGCCATTTGGTTCACTCCTTTACAAACACAGACAGTTGATTGCATCTGAGGCGTGGTCCCAATGTAAATGCATCTAACTAAAGATAATGAAAATACACGATCTATCAACGTGTAATCCCGATCTCTATTATGGGATATTTTTGATCAAGGTTATAATCGTAAATGAAAACTAGGTGGGAAAAAACATTGTCATTAACTGAAATAACAATAAAAATTAGGCATTACAAAAAAACGATAACTAACCAAAACTGTAATGTGTGTTTGGCAAAACTAACTCAAATAAAAAAAAATTATAGATTAAATGTCCTTAGTTTCCATCTTTGTCAATGTCTTCATAGAGCAAATAACATTCAGCTGCATTTCATTTCCCTGCGTCTCTCACATCGACGTTGAAAGCAAGTTCACCTAAGGTTGGTATCTCGTGAATAACTTTACACAATCCCACATTAAAAAGTGGTATAAAAATATTTTTAATTCTGAATATAATTTTGTCACTGTGTTAATGTCGACCCGAGATGCGATTGCTAGTTTAGAAAGTTAACCAGGCAGGGGGAGCTGCCGCTCGACCTGCCACTGTCATTTATTTGTGCCTGCCACGGGACCTGCCACGGATATACACGCCTGACTCGCGATCTTACACAATATGTAAGGTGTTTTTAAACAAAAAGGAGCGCGTTTCCCTGTATCCAACAGGACTGCTCTATTTGTCATTTTAACGTATATTTTATTCGCTATTTTGTCCATAATGGAGCGCGTTTCGTGGCTCCTTCTAGCATCGGTAGTCAGTTAACTAGTCACAAGTTTGAGGTAAAATGCACTTGGGTTGTCGATGTCAAAACTCTAATATTCAGGGGCGGATCTAGAAAATTATTTATAGGGTGGCAAAGGGGTGGCATGAGGTCTATGAGGGGTGGCAACACCATAGCAAACGCCAATACATAGTTTTTGGAGATTTAAGGCCTGACATACAAAATTGTATTCACAAATATTGCATTACCACAAAATAATCATCAATACAGTTTAAAATAAAATAAATAACAAGATTTCAATATCCATCATGGCACCAAATCAAGACGCTATATGAAAAACATCAACAGATTATTATTTTGAGCTTGTATCACTTAAGGAGATGACTGTTTTATTAATATTACATAGGCTACTTCGATGGTATAAATCACATTTTCGTGCAAGTTAAAGAGCAACAAAAACTTGTGAATTTCCACAGTTTTGCAAACAATTTTTGAGTTTCTGTTATTAAAGGATTAGTTCACTTTCAAATGAAAATTAGTCCAATCTTTACTCAACCTCAAGCCATCATGTGTATATGACTTTCTTCCTTCTGATGAACACAATCGGAGATATTTGAATATCCTGACGCATCCGAGCTTTATAATGGCAGTGAAAAGGGGTCACGAGTATGAGCTGAAGAAAGTGCTTCCATATTCATATACCGCCTTCCGTATACAATGTACGAAGAAAGTGTAAAACTCTTGCAGTTCAAAAGCTTACGCTACGCCTTCCCTAATCAACTTACGGAAACTTGAATACGGAAGGCGGCCTGGCGGAAGTTAGATATTTTACTTCATAACTTATTAAAATATGGGTATTTTTACATAAACACATCGCTTCGCTTTAGAAGGCCTTTTAAACTTGCTTCGTACATTGAATACGGAAGGCGGTATATGAATATGGAAGAGCTTTCTTCAGCTCATACTCGTGACCCCTTTTCACTGCCATTATAAAGCTCGGATGCGTCAGGATATTCAAATATCTCCGATTGTGTTCATCAGAAGGAAGAAAGTCATATACACATGATGGCTTGAGGTTGAGTAAAGATTGGACTAATTTTCATTTGAAAGTGAACTAATCCTTTAATAACAGAAACTCTTGTGGAAAACTGTGGAAATTCACAAGTTTTTGTTGCTCTTTAACTTGCACTAAAATGTGATTTATACCATCGAAGTAGCCTATGTAATATTAATAAAACAGTCATCTCCTTAAGTGATACAAGCTCAAAATAATAATCTGTTTAATGTTTTTCATATAGTGTCTTGATTTGGTGCCATTATGGAAATTGAAATCTTGTTATTTATTTTATTAAACTGTATTGATGATTATTTTGTGGTAATGCAATATTTGTGAATACAATTTTGTATGTCAGGCCTTAAATCTCCAAAAACGATGTATTGGCGTTTGCAATGGTGTTGCCACCCCTCATAGACCTCATGCCACCCCTTTGCCACCCTATAAATAATTTTCTAGATCCGCCCCTGAATATTAGAGTTTTGACATCGACAACCCAAGTGCATTTTACCTCAGACTTGTGATGCCGTTTTACTGCAGTTATCAATGGTGTTGTTCTGATTCTCTGTAACATATATTGTCTGTCTGAAACTGGCATCTGGTGGAAATTTTATGACCCGTGACTTTACAGACTTATTTGCATATGTCACTCAAGCACAAAACCAGAAAACAGGAACCTCTTTAGTTCAGAGACACTGAAACTGAAGTGTAGTTGAGCAGTTGTGAGTTTGTGTCTCTGTATTCATGCAGTAAAATGGCAGAAGCCAGAATTTCTCAGGATGAGTTCATGTGTTCAGTGTGTCTGGATTTCCTGAAGGATCCAGTGACCACTTCTTGTGGACACAGTTACTGTAAGATCTGTATTACAGGCTGCTGGGATCAGGAGGATCAGAAGAGAGTCTACAGCTGCCCTCAGTGCAGACAGACCTTCAGTCTAAGACCTGCTTTAGCTAAAAACACCATTTTGGCTGAAATGGTGGAGAAACTGAAGAAGACTAAACTTCCTGCTGACTGTTACGCTGGAGCTGGAGATGTGCAGTGTGACGTCTGTACTGGAAGAAAACACAAAGCTGTCAAATCATGTCTGGTGTGTCTGGAGTCTTACTGTCAAGCTCATTTTGACCGTCATGAGAAATTTCACTCACGTAAGCCACATAAAGTGACTGAAGCTACTGGACGACTGCAGGAGATGATCTGCCCGAAACACGACAGGATCCTTGAGGTTTTCTGCCGCACTGATCAGAAGTGTATATGTGTGCTGTGTACGATGGATGAACATAAAAACCACGACATTGTATCAGCTGCAGCACAGAGGACAGAGAAACAGGTATGAACTATAAACTAGACACTGATGAAATACTGCTGACACTATATTGATACCCATAAGATCAGGTGACATCCTTTACGCTGCAAACGTCAGAAGTGAACAGAAGCTGCAAGTGGACTTTCACTGCTGTGTTCCGCATTGAACTTAACTCGATTAACATTTAATAACTAAAGACAGTTATTAACAGAAATACTCTACGTAATCATCCAATAATATAATTAGTTTTTTATCATATAGAGTCGCAGCAGAAACACTGTCTGTGTGAAGCTTTACATTTGTGTCAGTTTTGCTTTAAAGGGTCATGAAAGCCCCCTCTTTCAGCTCAAGTCTAGCTCACAATCTTTTTGAAAAATGCAACTTAAATGGGCGTGGTGGCTGTGAGAAGAGGGGAGGGGAGAGGAGAGGAGAGAAGATGGGGGAAACTCTCATCGCCAGTACCCCATGCATATCGACTGTCACTAAAAATCAGTGGTAAAACGTGAGGAAATACTACATTTTTTAAAAAAACTGGAAAAGTTAAAATCTAATGAAATACACTGACACTTTATTTTTGTCTTTTCAAGAGTTACTGAATGCCCTGCTACATATATCCTACAGTAATCGTAATTCTATTTAAAACATATTAATGTACATGTGTAATTACAGTCATTATAAAATATATAGTTGTTTATATACACACTATACATGCATATATTTGAAAAAAAAAAAAAAAGCTTAAAAAAAAACCTTGCGTACATAGCATAGATCTACGCGCCGAACCTGCAACACGCTCAGTCAGTCAGGCTGCGTGTCGACTGGAGCAGAGCAAGCGACCACAGCATTTTTAGATTCATTCGGAAACACTCGCGCTTACCCGCTCGCTCCGCGCCAACGGACACGCACCGTCAGTCAGTCAGTCTCTCTCGCTGTTTAGTGCCGTTAACCGTCCTCGTCATTGGAAAGATCCACGTGGTGTCATGAATAATTAAGAGAGTGTCTTCTCATTGGATAAAAAGCCTGTGACGTGGACAGGATGAAGATTTTAAACCCGGAAGACGAAAATAGCGTATAAAAACTAAAATTTAACCATTTCCCCCCTACTATTAAATCTAACAGATGCTAACATTGTCTTCAATGGTGTTCAACACACATACCTCTGTTAAAATCTCAGAAATTTTGGTTTAGGGTTTCATGACCCTTTAAAGGTGCAATAGAACGTTTTTTTTTTTACAAGATGTAATATAAGTCTAAGGTGTCCCCTGAATGTGTCTGTGAAGTTTCAGCTCAAAATACCCCATAGATTTTTTTTAATTAATTTTTTTTAACTGCCTATTTTGGGGCATCATTATAAATGCGCCGATTCAGGCTGCTGCCCCTTTAATTTCTCGCGCTCTCCGCCCACGAGCTCCCGACTCTATATACATTACATAAAACAAAGTTCACACAGCTAATATAACCCTCAAAATGGATCTTTACAAAGTGTTCATCATGCAGCATATCAGATCATGTGAGTACAGTATTTATTTGGATGTTTACATTTGATTCTGCATGAGTTTGATAGTGCTCCGTGGCTAAAGCTAACATTACACACTGTTTGAGAGATTTATAAAGAATGAAATTGTGTTTATGAATTATACAGACTGCAAGTGTTTAATAATGAAAATAGCGACGGCTCTTGTCTCCATGAATACAGAAAGAAACGATGGTAACTTTAACCACATTTAACAGTACATTAGCAACATGCTAATGAAACATTTAGAAAGACAATTTACAAATATCACTAAAAATATCATGATATCATGGATCATGTCAGTTATTATTGCTCCATCTGCCATTTTCCGCTGTTGTCTTTGCTTGCTTACCTAGTCTGATGATTCAGCTGTGCACAGATCCAGATGTCCTGCCCTTGTCTAATACCTAGAACATGGGCTGGCATTATGCAAATATTGGGGTTGTACATATTAATGATCCCGACTGTTACGTAACAGTCGGTGTTATGTTGAGATTCGTTTGTTTTCCGGAAGTCTTTTAAACAAATGAGATTTACATAAGGAGGAGGAAGCAATGGAGTTTAAAACTCAATGTATGTCTTTTCAATGTACTGAACGTTTGTTATTCAACTATGCCGAGGTAAATTCAATTTTTGATTCTAGGGCACCTTTAATGATACTAACACTTCCATTATGAAAAAGGCCTTATGCTTCATGTAAATTCATGTACAATGGTGGAAACTGGTCAATAATCCTTTCAGGAGTTTGAAACTACAGCCATTGGTTATTAACTCTATGATTACTGGATAACTCTTCACATAATGATATAGTGACAGCAGTATAATGTGATGTTTCTCCTGTTATTGGATTGTCCTTCAGCTGAAGGAGACGCAGAGGTGGTTCCAGCAGAGGATCCAGCAGAAAGAGAAAGATCTTCAGCAGCTGAGAGAGGCTGTGGAGTCTCATAAGGTGAGTCTGGAGAAGAAGAGAAGTTTGAGAAGTCTCAGTCAGGACCATAGACTGTAAAAAAATATGGACGTAGTGTCCGTGACGTCACCCATAGAGTTCTGAACAGCAGTTTTGATGAGAAAATGAGGCCGCTACCATCTTAGCTGTGCGTCATCGCACGTCACTCCCGGATAACTGAAAATGGGCAAAGAGGCGGGAGGTGGTTTGAGCTGATTTGACTGGTTACTGAAACCACGCCCGCCTAGCTCAACGTGACAATGTTAGCAGGCAAAGGAGCTATCTATCTATCTTAGATACGATCTAAAATATTAATGAAGATAAGTTTTATCATCAGAAAGTTGAAGGTTTACTGTCAATATACTGTGTTTTTTTTAAGATATAGATGCTCCAACACCAGTGTTGGGTGTGCAAATAACAACATGGAAAATCAAATGGGACTTCATATATCCAGTCTGTCTCTTGTTACCGTTCCTGCCTGTTGCCCGTTATTGACCCGTTTCTGCCTGTCCTGACCTGTGCCTTGTATACCTACCTGTGAGTGATATCTGCCTGTCCTGATCATTGCCTGTTTCCTGACCACGATTCTGCCTGTCCCTTGCTGTTCCTGTTTGCTCCTGATTGACCCTGCCTGTATGACCACTCACTTTAATAAAAGCTGCAAATGGATCTCTGCCTGAGTCCGCAATCATTACACAGACACACATCAGTCTTGAATATTATGCAGCAATCCATATTTTATAATTGTATAAAATAATCCAGAAAAACAAGCACAAATACGGCTGAGATGCCAAATTCAGCGGCTGGAATTAGCTGAGGTAAAGTGACGGCTCACACACAGACAGCAGCGGCATCTACCTGTCACTCAAGTGACCACGCCCTTAATTATGCAGAACTTTAAGGCTTAATATAATTTAAACGGATGAGTTATAAAAAAATTCACCCCCCACAGAGTTGTCATGAAGGGCAAAATTAGCAGTATAGACCAAAACCACAATTTGAACCAACTTTTAAACATGTTTTTTTCTGCTGTAAACTTGGCCAATTTAACATGGGACTCTATGAGATTCTGCTCTCTTTTGGAGCCTGTCCCTAGCGGCCAGTCGATGAATCGCAGTTTAAGTTACTTCCGTATGGGTTTCCCGAGAAACTGGGGGAGGTTGCCGCTTGGTCAGTACTCACTGAAGCCACTGTGTGATTGTGATGTGTGTCCTAACAGCGCTCTGCACAGACAGCAGTGGAGGACAGTGAGAGGATCTTCACTGAGCTCATCCGCTCCATTGAGAGAAGCCGCTCTGAGGCCACACAGCGGATCAGAGATCAGGAAAAGACTGCAGTGAGTCGAGCTGAAGAACGACTGGAGCGACTGGAGCAGGAGATCAATGATCTGAGGAGGAGAGACGCTGAGCTGGAGCAGCTTTCACACACACAGGATAACATCCATTTCCTGCAGGTAACAGAGATCTAGAAGAACAGGATCATAGTGGACTTGAGCAAGAGACTCACAGAGAAACATTTCATGAGAGCAGAATGAGCCGTTGACTGAAGTGTTGATCTGTGTGTTCGGTTATTATATAATCATCAGTCAGACTCTCATCTGATATTCTTCTTTTGAAAGAGACGCACTTACAAATGCAGTTCAGCTCTGGAAATTTGGAGGGGGGGGGGGGGGGGTACTCTGTGTTCGGGCCAATTACCAATTAGAAAGTTCACAAATAGTGTAACTGTCAAAGTGTGGAGGTGATTATCTTTGATTTCTGTTTTCTGTAGAGTTTCCAGTCTCTCTCAGCTCCTCCTGAATCTACAGACGTAAATGACGATCCCTTCAGTTCTCTCTCCTCTTTTGATGTTGTAAGAGAATCTGTCCTTCAGCTGAGAGACAAACTGGAGGATTTCTGCAAAGAGGAGCTGAAGAAGATCTCTGACAGAGGTAAAGTCCTGGAGATTCATCTGCTCTCAGAAATGATCCTCCATCATCTCATATCATGTAGAAGATCATATTAGAAATGTGTTAGGAATGGATGCAGGGATAATTTTCTCTTGACATGATAATCACACTCTTCATGTCTGTTGATTTCCACAGTCACTTTCACCAACATTATTCCCAGAACCAGGAACGACTTCCTACAATGTAAGTCACTAAGAAAACAAGCAGAGAAACTCACTGTCTACTCTTGTGTGCAACTAGACGAGTAGATGCATGTATATTTATTAAACGGTTAGTTCACCCCAAAATTAAAATTCTGTCATTTATTACTCACCCTCATGTCGTTCCACACCCGTAAGACATTGGTTCATCTACAGAACACAAATTAAGATATTTTTGATAAAATCCAAGAGGTCAATTACCACATTCAAGGTCCAGAGAAGTAGTAAAGACAATGTTAAAGGGTCATGAAACCCTGTTTCAGCAGCAGTTGGCTCTCATCACAGTTTTGAAACATGCTACAGAAGTGGGCGTGGTTAAGCTGCAGATTTGAGGGGGATGAGTGGAGACTGACAACACAGCAAAGGCTTCTGATTCAGACAGTTTTATTTTGCTCTCATTAAAAGCATCAAAGCTTCCCACAAATGCATGCTGCAAATAACCATTACATGCATCACAATGTACACGTTTTTTGCTATAATTTAATGCACAAATAAAAACACAGTCATTCACATTTTGTTCTCTGCATCCAATACATATATGAACACACTCTTTGATAACTTTTGAGACTTATTTTGCAGCGTTTTTCTGAACTACAGTGCAGATGAATTGCGTTTGTGTCGAAGACATATTTAAAAGAACTTGTGCGATGCAGAAACTCATACAAAGCAAAGACAAACACTCGTTTTTGATCCATTAATGCATCTCTCGCTTACTATGTGATCCACTGTTTGAAGCGCCTGTCAGAGGAAATCAATGCATGCTCTCATAAATAATCATATATTATGTCAGTTAAATAATATACGCACTGTGTTTACATCCAAACGGCGGGTCAGTATTGGCAGATGCTGTTCATGTGAGCAGCATGACACATACATGTGATGCTGACGCAGGAGCTGGCCAATACAAAGCACAAAAAGTATTCTAGTTGCTTCATAACATTAAGGTTCAACCACTGAAGTCACATTGACTATTTTAATGATATCTTTATTACTTCTCTGGACCTTGAATGTGATAATTTCATTGTGTTTTATGGAGGATAAAAAAAATCTCTCGGATTTCATCAAAAATATATTAATTTGTGTTCTGAAGATGAATGAAGGTCTTGCGGACTTCACTAATTGTAATAATAATAATAATAATAATAATTAATAATAAATATTAGAAAATAATAATATTTTAAATGGTCATTAATTGGCCTTTTTATTATTTTTTTTTTTTTGCACAATTAGCCTAGTATTCAGTACCAAAAGATCTTCTCAAAATAATAAATAAATACTATTGAACTAAAATGTTGAACATTTAGTTAATTGAAAACAACAAACAAACAAACAAAATCAGTTAAATTTCCCCTGAAATCCAAATTTAAGTTTTTTAGCTTAGGATCACGGATTTTCATGGCATCGCATCGCACTTCAGCTTCTCATCAAATCTTCTGTCCAATCAAATGCTCTCTAGATTCTGAAGTCCCGCCCCCTCCTACACTATAAACAGAGGCTAAAGCTGCAACTGAAATCTGTCATTTGTTCAAACAATTATTAGTTTCTACATGGTGAATGTCACATAGTGCACTATATAGATAGTCTGCTCTGACTCAGGGACACGAGAACACGGAGTGGATCATATCCGTGAACTGCGAGTCGGCTCAGACCACAAAGGTATCGAACCCATTTGGATTCTGCACAGAATGCTGTATTTTAAAGCAATATAAAAGAGATTAGGAGGATAAACGGTTAGAGATTAGAAGGAATCAGAGGTTTTACTGATTTTTATGGCTCTGCCCAAGCTGTGATATAAACAAAATGCTGTTAGCTATTTTAAAAAAGGGGCGGATATGTTCGATATGTACCACCCAATCTTCCTGTTTCAGTTGAAAGTATGTCAACACATTAAGAAAAAGACTTAAAAATTACCTATCTAATGCCTCGTTTCCACTGAGCGGTACAGTTCGGAACGGTACACCTTAATCAGGCTTGCGTTTCCACCGCCAACAGTACTCTTACTTGATAGGCATGGTTTAGCCGGAAAATAGTGATCGACGTCATTCTCGCGCGAAGAAGAAAACGATATAGTAAACAACAATGGAAGACATACATAGATCTTGTTCTTGCTTCTTGGCTCGAGGCTGTCTGTCACAAGAAGAAGACAAGCTTTGTTTGCTGCACACCAATATTCGGCATTTCAGAATACCAAGTATGCAAAGTTCAGATGTCTGTGCAGCAGCCCCTACCAGCAAGCAGAGAAGCGGAGGAGAAAACCCGCGTAATTTAAAAACTATTTTATTGTGTCATGAAATGTAGTATTAAACATTTTCAGGCAAGAATGTAGTTGTTTAAAGCTCAAATCTGTGGATCATTTATAAAGATAGCTCCTATTTGAAAATTTGATCTGACGCTGTCAGAGTTGTGAGATCCAGGCGATCACCGGGCGCTCAGTGCTAATGTACCCAGCCGAGAGCAGCTGTTCCTCGGCTAGTCCTTCTGACATTCACCGCTGGCTCAGATGTCTCTGTAGTGGTTAAAAACGAGATATCATTCATCTTATATATAACGGGCAATTTTTGGTCGCATAAATTTATAATTTGTTCCTGGGCAAATCGTTTTGGCTGAGAGCAAAGTGAAGTTTTATAACTTTATATATTTATTTAACGTTACCGTTGTATTGCGCTGTACGTTTGACTGAATTGTTTGCTTGTCTTTATTTCTTATTGTATAGCTTCTCATATTTTATACTTATACTTTTATAATGGTTATTATTGATAAATAAAACTTTTAACAAAAAGAGAAGGTTGTTTTGCCTTATTTTATTTTATTATATGCTACATACAGTGAAGATAATCACTGTACATATGCACATATTGCCTGAACCACACATTAATAGGTTTCATATTTTTTAAATAAAAATGAAAAGAGGGTTGTGTTTTATATTTTGTTTTGTTATATAACCTACATGAAGTGAAGATAATCAAAGCATGCGTTGCCTGAACAACATTTGTGTGTGGCGCCTATTGTGTTTTCATTCCCCTTGTAGCACGAGCAAGTGACGATTCTCTGTCAACCAATCAATGTTCTGCAGAGTGTAGCTCCACCCTTTTAGTACAATACTGTTGTGCTTGGTACCCCAACGAAAGGGTCCCAAAAAAGTGGTACAGTAAGGAGTTAGGGTACCATTCACAACTTTTGACAATGGAAACAGCAAAAATTGCGTACCGTACCGAACTGAACCGTACCGCTCAGTGGAAATGAGCCATAAACTTCAATGACCTAAAATGGTAGTGTATATGCGTGGTGTAGGCTATAGGCTTATATATGCGTGCAATTATTCAAAGTAGCCTAAAGAACAATACGGTTTGTTTACATGTACTACTAATATGAAAGATAATGAGCAAAAGAAATGCATAACTTCATTATCTTTATCGTCAATATCTTATGTAAAGTGAAAAACAGCTGAGCTGTAATGTGATTCGTGCTATGCTGTTTTAATTGGGCAGTGCTGCGCTGGTGAGATAAGTTCACGCACAAGCAGCAACTTTAATCAGCAGAATCTCATTGAGCCCCATGTTAAAATGCCCAACTTTACAGCAGAAAAAAAAACAGCCTGGTAGAAATTGTGTTTTTTGTCTATACAGCTAATTTTGCCCTTCATGACAACTCTAAGGAGGGTGAATTTTTTTCTCATCTGTTTAAATTATATTAAGTCTTAAAGTTCTGCATAATTAAGGGCGTGGCCACATTAGTGACAGGTGGATTGCCGCTGCTGTCACTACTAGCCGTTTGTCTGCTGTCTGTGATCCGTCATGTTACCTCAGTTAATTCCAGATGCTGTTTTGGCATCATTGTTGGATCACCTTGGCATTGGCTAAAAGTTTTTTCCATCAGATTTATTAAATGACAATGGCTGGAGAATATGCCTCTCAAGACACCACAAAATCCAACAGCACTGCTTGGATATTATTGCTAAAACTGCTGCACTATTTTGAAAAATTCTACTTTGGACGCAGGTTCATTTATTTGTGAATCCAATGTATACGACTGTTCATGATTACTGATTATGAGCAGGGTAGCAAAAATCGAAGGTTTTAGGCAGCAACTTTTAAGCACAAGACACTGATATTGTCACGGGAAATAAAGATAGATGCAATCGCAAATCAGAAAATCTCATTTATTGAGCTTCACACCAGAGAGTCAGAATAAAACACAAGACAGCAGGAGAGCGATGACACAGGGACTTCGATGAGCCCTGGTGAGGTGGTGGTGAGGATCAGCTGAAGTCCAGGTGAGAAGTGATCGTGCTGAAGTCCGGGTGAGAGGTGACTGAAGAATCCAACGAAGAACAACGAACTGGAACACTGACACGAAGAACCACTCCAACGGATGCACACACGAGGAACAGAGGAACAGAACAGGGAACTCCAAACAACGATCTGACAAACACGAAACGAAAGACAAGGCGTTAAATAGGCTGGCAGAGATTGGAAACAGCTGCCGCTGATCACACAATCAGTGGCGACGCCCACATAAAACAATTAAAGTGACAGCACAATGTAAACACAGACAACAGAATGAGACTGCGGATCTTCAACCGTGACAGTACCCCCCCTCCTAGGAACGCCTCGGCGTTCCCAGGAGCACCTACCTGTCGATTCTAATCATCGATAAGGGAGTGATCCAGGATGTCCTTAGCAGGAACCCAACTTCTCTCCTCCCGACCGTAACCTTCCCAGTCCACCAAGTACTGAAATCCGCGTCCCCTCCTTCTCGAGTCCAGAATGCGGTTAACCGAATAAGTGGGTTCCCCTCATACGAGATGCGGCGGTGGAGGAACCGGGGTTGGCGGATTAATGTGTGAATGAAACACAGGCTTGATTTTAGACACATGGAAGGCGGGATGAATTCTCCTGTACGCCGGAGGAAGTTTAAGTCGGACTGCCACCGGACTAATGATCTTGGTGACAGGAAACGGGCCGATGAATTTGGGAGCAAGCTTATTGGAGACGGAGCGGAGAGAAATGTTCTTAGTAGAAAGCCACACTTTTTGACCCACGACGTATACGGGAGGCTTCGACCGGTGGCGATCAGTCTTAGCCTCGATGCGCGCCCCCACTTGGAGAAGAGTCTCGCGGGCTCTAGTCCAAGTGTGGTGACACCTCTGGATGAAGGCGTGAGCGGTGGGGACCGCAACTTCGGATTCCAGACTGGGAAAAATAGGTGGCTGGTACCCTAAACTACATTCGAACGGTGAGAGGCCCGTGGAAGACACTGGTAACGAATTATGTGCGTACTCAACCATAGAGAGTTGCTGACTCCGGGAGGAAGGATTCTTGGAAACCAAACATCGCAACATTCTCTCCAAATCTTGGTTGGCTCTCTCTCCTCCCAGGAAAGCCGAGCTCGATCGAAAGGGGGGCCGACCGTGTCCCTTGTGTTGACCACTCGAGCCTCTGCGCCCCGGAATCTGAGGCCTGGTCGAGGGAGATTCTCCAAACGATTAATACGGGTATCCACCCGCAGGGCCAGATCAATAAGTCCATTAAGACTCTGTGGTAAATCCAAGACGTAGATCTCTCTTTGAACACGGTCGGCCAACCCATGCAGGAAGACGTCCCACTGCTCCTCCTCGTTCCACTTGCACTCCGCCGCCAGTGTCCGGAACTCGATAGAATAGTCCGCCACCGTGCGGTCTCCTTGCTGGAACGAGGAACAGCATGGATCACGATTCTCCCACACTGCCGTTCCCCACAATGCCACTCCAACGGATGCACACACGAGGAACAGAGGAACACAACAGGGAACTCCAAACAACGATCTGACAAACACGAAACAAAAGACAAGGCGTTAAAAAGGCTTGCAGAGATTGGAAACAGCTGCCGCTGATCACACAATCAGCGGCGACGCCCCCCTTGTAACAATTAACGTGACAGCACAACGTAAACACAGACAACAGAATGAGACTGCAGATCTTCAACCGTGACAGATATATGTGAAAAATCAAACAAGACTTTATTGAACTACTCTAACACACACAAACTAATCTAACGAAAACACACACACATGCATTCATTCATACAGTTACGGCGAAATTGTGTTATTGTTAACGGAAGGTGAATGAAGTCCCAAATGTCTAGCGTTGAACTCTTTCTTTGACTGCAACCTGAGAGAATTAACATACTAGCAGATCAACCTTAGTTTGTTTGCTTAATAAAAGTTACACCAGCTCAGCCAGAATGAGGAGATTGTAGTACTTGTGTTTGGATGCTCCTGTGTGTTCCCTTGACGTAAATCTCTGCGGCGGGGGCTAATTGGCTGGAGGACGGTCGTTGTTGAGCTCTGAGGGACAGCACTCATATCCTTTGATACATGATATATGATACATTAGGATATATATATTATATATATATATATATATATAAAGCACCTACTGGTGATTCATTCATATCATTGGCAGAAGTTTTGAGACTGTTTCTGTTAAATAAAGTCAATTCATTCAAGTTTCTGCTGGTTTAAGAGAAACTCTGGAATGTCTTTGAAATGCATAGTTGTGCAGAGTGTCCCAGAGAGTGTCCCTGTGTGGGCCTGCTGTGATTTGTCTCCGCAAGTCTTAGTTTCCTGGTAAGGTTGTGGATTTACTCCTTATGGTCCAGGTGTTACTTAGCGATCTGGTCTTAAAAGTTTATGGAACAAAGGAGGGTCTCTTTATCGATCAGCTCTGTTAATACAAAGTCTGGTTTGAAATGAAACAGGCATGAGAGATCAGTCTCCTTCAGCAGTTTAGCTCCATGGGTTCAGTTTTATAGCTCAATAATGGTTCACTGGGGGATCTCTGTGATCTTTGGTGTTGTGTTCATTTGGTGGGCTTCATTCACGGATAATCTTACAAATTCTTCTTGTTTGCTGATCAAGTCAAGTTTTATTGTCAATTTTATTGTCACCCACCACATCACATGTGCCTTGGAGAGTGAAATTCTTGGGAGTGTGCTCCAGAAATTGCAGAAACAGTTAACATATAACCATACAGACTTAACAGGTAAAAATGTGCAATATGCACATACATATAGTCAGTACACACAGTGTACTATTAGACATACTTACAGTTAGTACTACACTACACATTATACTCAATATGTACATACATACAGTTAGCACTACACATTATATACTATACACAGAATGTACACCTTCTACATTATGTAGACATATATACAGATTGTACGTGAACTGGATACAGAAATGTCATGGATGTGCATCGAATGGTATCCAGTGGTAACAGGTAGATTATTGTATTAAGTGCAGTGTGTATGTATAGTCCAGTGTTGAACTGTTAAAGTGTGGTGTGGCATACCATATTGTGGAGTATGCTGTAGGGTCTATTAGTTTTGACTGTTCATTAGTCTGATAACCTGAGGAAAAAAGCTATCCCTAAGTCGGCTAGTGCGGGATCGGATGCTGCGGAGACGTCTTCCTGAGGGCAGCAGAGAGAGCATTCCTCTCTCCTTATTTCCTTATACACCGCCTGGTGTAGATGTCCTGGAGGGAGGGAAGCTCACCTCCGACAATGTGGCTGGCATTTTGCACGGCCCTTTTCAGAGCTTTATGGTTGCCAGCAGTGCTGTTTCCGAACCAGGCAGTGATGCAGCCCGTCAGGATGCTCTCTATAGAATGATCTGAGGATGCTGGGTCTCATTCCAAACTTCCTCAGCCATCTCAGGAAGAAGAGGCGTTGACGTGCCTTCTTCAGCACTGCGTCAGTGTGTGTGGACCAGGTGAGCTCCTCACTGATGTTAACGTCGAGGAACTTAAAGCTGCTTGCCCACTCCACAGGTGTCTTGTCGATGGTGATGGGTTTGTGTTCTCTGCTCTGTCTCCTGAAATCCACCACCAGCTCCTTGGTCTTGTCGATGTTGAGTGAGAGGTGGTTCTCCTGTCACCATTTAGTCAGAGTGCTCTCCTCCTCTCTGTAGGCCATCTCATCGCTGTCGGTGATCAGCCCTATCATCGTTGTGTCGTCTGCGAATTTGATGATGACGTTGGAGCTGTGTGTGGATGTACAGTCATGTGTGTACAGGGAGTACAGGAGTGGGCTGAGGACACAGCCCTGAGGAGCACCAGTGTTGAGGGTCAGCGGGGATGATGTAATTATTGCCCATTCTGACCACCTGACTTCTGCCTGTCAGGAAGTCCAGGATCCAGCTGCAAAGAGGTCTGTTTAGTCCCAGAGTCTGGAGCTTCGCAACAAGTGTGGCAGGCACTATGGTGTTAAATGCTGAGCTGTAGTCCACAAACAGCATTCTCACATAGGTGTTCTTATTTTCCAGGTGGGAGAGAGCAGTGTGTAGGGTGAGAGCAATGCACGTCCTGATATTGTTGAGTTAGATGCGTTCCTGGGTCAACATATTTTGTTGATCCTGGAACTAGTGCTGGGCGGTATGACCAAAAAATGTATATCACAGTATTTTTCAAAATTATATCGGTTTCACCGTATATGACGGTATTTTTTCCTCTATGCATGACTGGGCGTTAACCACATTTTCTACTGATTGAGAAAGGGAATACTGCAGTAGACAACAAACCAATAAAACACAGACCTGCAACACACTCATTACAGACACATGAATATTAAAATATCACTATGGAGATAGAAAAAAGAAAAAGAGTTGATGGCACCTTAAGCATTTTAAAAATCTTACCCTATATAGCCTAACAACAAACTGCCAAAACTAGGGAGAAACGCGGAAGAACATTTAAACTGTCTGAGGATATTTTCACTACATTTAAGAGCACTACAGTCTCTGAACAAATGACACACACAAGTTTAACACAGAAACAATAAAGCAGTTAAATTTTTGCCCATTCTTCTTTGAATTGTCAGTCTGTGTAGCAGAATAACCCATCGTGTCATCGCGGTCGTGATCAGTTGATCAGTATCCGTGATCAGTATCCTTTGCATAACGTTACATTTTATTTGAAGATGACATGATGAAATATGTGCGCATACACACTGCTGGTTCATGTTTAGAGCACTAGAGTATATGAAATAGGTCATAAAAAACTTAAACACGCTCGTTCCGGTCTATATAATATGATCCATGTGGAGAAAGTTGTACGCTCCACGTAGAAACCGCTCTCTCGTGCGCGCTGCGTGTAATTTGAATTATCCGCTGTAATCAAGGGCTAAATCCGAAATCGCCCCCTATATCCTCAAATAGGGCATTATTTGAGCCATTTGTAGTGGTGTCCGAAACCATAGTGGACGTTATTGAGTGCACTCATTCAATCTCACATTGCACCGCAATAACGAGTGTACAGTCGATGTACACACAACGGCTGTCCGAATTCAGTCACTCGTTTTCATTCACTCTTTCAAGTGAACAATATAAGTGGATAACGTAGGGAGTAGTGAATGAGGCTTTAGGGGGTGATTTCGGACTTACTACAGGCTGTGATGCGATCTCAGCTGTGCTCTCACTACAGTGCAACAGTGAAACATGACGCTCTCAAACAGTGACGGGCTGCGCCGCGTTCTGAACGTTGGTTAAGCGACACATACCGGTATTGCAGTATCATCAAAATTCATATCATAACAAAAATAAATACCGGTATTCAGTATGAACCGGTATACCGCCCAGCACTACCTGGAACAACATTCTAGTCTGAAATTTTAGTCTTAACCCTATTCCTACCCCTAAACCTAACCCTACCCATAAGTTATTCCAAAAATCAGAGGGAAATGATAGATGAATAACACTGATGTAGAAGCACCAATACATGATTTTAAGCCTAAACTTGACATAATCTGTAAACTTGTCCCTCAAATCTGATTGAATGTTGTTCCAGGATCAACAAAAATGTTGACCCAGGAACATGTTGAACTCAGCAATATCAGGTTATGCAAGAGCAATAGCATCGTCTGTAGAACGGTTGCTATGATATGCAAATTGAAGTGGATCCAGTGAGGAAGGCAGCACAGAGCAGATGTTATCTCTGACGAGTCTCTCAAAACACCAGTAATTTAAGCATGTGATCTTGTTTTTCTTTGGTATGGGCACAATGGTGGATTTTTTGAAGCAAGAGGGAACCACAGACAGACAGACAGACAGACAGATTGGCTGCAGTTTGAGATAATCTATGTAAATATGGTTTTAACGCCAAATTTTTAAAGCGTTTATTTAACACTCATAAATATAATTTTCTACGAAATCCTCATTAGGAGTTATGACTCATCAAATTTCACCTCAATGTTAAGTCTATGGAACGTTTTCACACAATTTTTCACCCGCCGGACAAACATAGTACACCCAATCGCTTATAAAATTCACACCATTCCTCAATAATCTGCACGATTTGACGCCTCATTCATGGGTCAATGACAAACAGTGCGGGACTGAAGTATGCAAAAAAAACACAAGCACGACTAATTAATAATAGTGATAATAACATTCACCAAAATATATATTATAAATAAAAATATAATTAACATCACTGATCTAAAGTTTAGAGTCAATAAAGTCTCTTCTGCTATTTGATCCCAAAATACAGTAAAAAAACTGAGGAATTTTGTGAAAAAAAAAATATATTTGAATGTACACCAGGTGTTTTTATCTGGAATATTTGATGAACAGAAAGATTGAAATAGAAATATGAAATAAAAAGATTTGAAATGTTGAACTTGAGACTTTTACAAAGATGTGAATCAGGACTAAACTGAAGATTCAATATATTCTTCAAAAACAGGAAATCTTCTGAAACTAATGAATAAATATGATTATTTTTCACTGAAAGCCATTAAAACATTCATTCAAGATTGAGAGGTAAAATCACAGTAGTAAAAAAGCTTTTCAAGAGTTTCAGGAAAGTAAGAAACTGAAAACTCTTCTGGAAAAATCCCACTATGGATTTATCCTAAACTGGATTTTGTAACAAGTTTCTTTAATCTTTGGGGAAACAGATAGAAATTTAAAGAGTTCAAGATCACCAAAGTCTAAAAATCACCAACAATACAACTGTCACAGTTTCACTCTGTTTTGGACTTTTTCCCGGCACTAGGATGTTGTCATGGTTTCTGATCACTGTCAGCTGTATGTCATCATCACCTCATTTGCACTTGTATTTATGTTCCCTTGGTTTGTTCATTTGTCGGTATCATCAGTGTTTATGTGTGTGTTATGCTCTTGCATCTTCAACACAGCGTGTGACAACAATAGATCTACAACACTTAAAAACTTTATAAACCAAATTATTACACTCATCGTTGAATCAATTTAATGGATTCTTGCTGAATTAAAGTATCAGTTTCTCTTAAAAGAGAATCACACTGACCTCAAACATTTGAATGGTGTAAATATAATAACAGGCCTTTAAATTATAATAAACACAGAATAATAACCAACATTAATATTCAGGGAAGACCTGATTAGACTGGCCCAAAAAACACTGATGTAAATGATGATTTTCACAGGATATCTGGTAAACTGTACTGAGACACTGATGATATATTGAACATGAAGAGTTCAGAAACATTAAAAGATCAGATTCATAATTCCTGATTCAGATGTTTTATCTCCATCAGATTCCCTTCAGCTCAATCTGGATCTGAACACAGTGAATAAATACCTCTGTCTGTCTGAGAAGAACAGAGTGATTACATACACTAACACAGTCCAGCCATATCCTTTTCATCCAGACAGATTTGATGGATATCTTCAGGTGTTGTGTGGAGAGAGTGTGTGTGGACGCTGTTACTGGGAGATTGAGTGTAGTGGAGAAGGTGTGTATATATCAGTGTCATATAAGAGCATCAGCAGGAAGGGAGAGGTTAATGAGTGTTTGTTTGGACATAATTATCAGTCCTGGGGTTTGAGCTGCTCTTCCCCCAGATATTCATTCAGACACAATGACATAGAGACTAAACTCCCAGTAAAGTCCATCATCAGTAGAATAGGAGTGTATGTGGATCACAGTGCAGGAACTCTGTCCTTCTACAGCGTCTCTGGAGACACAATGAGCCTCATCCACACAGTCCAGACCACATTCACTCAACCGCTCTATCCTGGGTTTATTGTTTATGGATCAGTGAAACTGTGTTGATGAATCAGAATAGACTGTAGAGAGACTCTACCCATAATGCTTTGAGCTCATGATGAATCAGTAACAGTGAGATGTTATAGAGTCTCTTATTTTCTCTTCATTACATTAATACTACAGCTGAACTTCTGTCAGTGAAATAACATGAAGAATAAATGTGTGTAATGAATCCTCAGATAGACAGTGAGATCAGTGTGTCTGTGTGTGTGTGTGTGAGAGAGAGAGAGAGAGAGAGAGAGAGAGAGTGTGTTGATGCACTGTTGATGGAAATCAGTAATTCAATTCTTATTGTAGTGTCACATTAATCATTTTTATTATTACTATTAAAATTACCTTTTAATTGAAATGATCACACACGATTCATTAAATTTTTTTTTTTTTTTAAATGTAATTTGCTGTAAAATTGATAAATGTCAATTTACTAATGAATGTACAATATATTAAAAGGTGTGTATTTTCAACCCATCTTCTTGTATTTGGTAATACATATTTTGTTCTATTCATGTTCCTGGTAATGTCTGTATTTGGGATCTGGGAAGTGACTGAGGGTCTGACTCGTGTCAGGAATACAGTAACTGTGTTTTGTACTTCATTCATTTGCTCAAACAACTAGATTCATCATAACTGTGTAAGATATGTAAAGAAAACTGTCTAAGTAGGATATTCTGCTGTTAAAACATGTATTTACTCTTCTAGCTTCCCATGACAGCCGAGGTCACTGGGGTCACTCAGACCTGAATCCTACATGACCAAATGATCACTTTACACTTTACACTTCATCTTCAGTAACTAGAGAATAATGAAGAATGTCATCTGAACCTCTTTGTAATGATGATTCAACAGAGTGAGGATCCATTTGCAGTTTATTGAAGTAGGAAACACGATAATGGCAGGACGAGGCAGAAGCGGTAACAGGGACAGGCAAGGATCAGGAACAGTCCAATCAAAGATCAAAGAACAGTCCAATCAAACACAGACATAGCAAACCACAATAAATGCTCAGAAATGATGCTCAATGCTTTGCAACGTGTGTGAGAGCTGCTTATTAAGTGTGTGTGAGTGTGTGTCATGTGGTGCATGTCGCGTTGGGTTCTTAATATATTCAATAAAGATGCAGCAGTGCTGTTTACATGGCATGACACCAAGCGGCAACCTCCCCCAGTTTCTTGTGAAGCCAATACGGAAGTAACTTAAACTGCGATTCATCGACTGGCCGCTAGGGACAGGCTCCAAAAGAGAGCAAAATCTCATTGAGTCCCATGTTAAATTGGCCGAGTTTACAGCAGAAAAAAACACGTTTTCAAGTTGGTTCAAATTGTGGTTTTGTTCTATACTGCTAATTTTGCCCTTCATGACAACTCTGAGGGGGGTGAATTTTTTTATAACTCATCCGTTTAAATTATATTAAGCCTTAAAGTTCTGCATAATTAAGGGCGTGGTCACTTGAGTGACAGGTAGATTGCGCTGCTGTGTGTGTGAGCCGTCATGTTACCTCAGCTAATTCCAGCCGCTGAATTTGGCATCTCAGCTGTATTTGTGCTTTTTCTCGATTATTTTATACAATTATAAAATATGGCTTGCTGCATAATATTCGAGACTGATGTGTGTCTGTGTAGATGTGCATGCATGCGGAAGATATAACAGACACACGTTGTTGGATCGTGGCATTGGCTGAAAGTTTTGTTTGTGAGATTTACTACTATGACAATGGCGGGAGGATATCAAAATCCGACAGCACTGCTTGGATATTATAACTAAAACTGCTGCACTATTTTGAAAAAAATATACTTTGGACACGGGCTCATTTGTTTGTTAGATACAATCATATACAGTTTTACAACATAAACGCTGCTCAGATTGCATTCTTTCTTGAACGACAGTAAACCTTTAGAACTTTCTAATGATAAAACTTATCTTCATTAATAATTTAGATAGTATCTAGATAGATAGCTCCTTTGCCTGCTAACATTGTCACGACGAGCTAGGCGGGCGTGGTTTCAGCAACCAGTCACATCAGCTCAAACCACCTCCCGCCTCTTTGCCCATTTTCAGTTATCCGGGAGTGACGTGCGGTGACGCGCAGCTAAGATGGCAGCGGCCTCATTTTCGCATCAAAACTGCTGTTCAGAACTCTATGGGTGACGTCACGGACGCTATGTCCATATTTTTTTACAGTCTATGCATAACACTCATTTACTCACTGACGAACTTCCCCGCTATCTTGTTAGGAAGGCCCTCTACTGCCCCCTAGCGCCCAGGCATATAACATTATTATTGATCACACCACATCTCCCTTTCTGAAAAGCAATAAACTGTGACCTACATCTTTTACCCCCATGTTACATCAAACTCTTAATCTCACATTTGTGGGCTTGAGACGAAGAACCATATAAGTCCATATTTTCAATTTTTGAATAATACATTTTTTTTAATTTGGACTCTGAATATTATATTACTTTTTTTTTTTTTACTTGAAGATAGACAACAAAAGCTTCCCAATTCTAATGAGATAGGATTTTTTAGTATCAATCTTAAAAATAAAAAGTTAGAGTAATTTACATTTCTGGAATGTGGAAGAACAGTATATGTCCAGTTAATGTGGAATAACAGTATAAGTCCAATTAATCATATCAATTTAAACCACTGGAGATTTGATTCCTTTATCTTAGTTTTAATACAGTAACAGAACCTTAAAGAAAATATTAAGCATTTCTTTCTTTCAATTTCTTTTATTTTTTGCCAACGTAAATCACAGAACAAAAACGCGGACAATACGGTACGAACAATGAACAATACATAGGCCTACTTATAGTACAGAAAATAAACGTCAGTACAAACAAACCGTACATACTTACAATAAACAATAATAACGGTAAACAATACATATTTACAATACAGACATACATCATCTTCATTCCATGCTGGTTCCATATGCTAGTTTACCATATACGTCTTCCTTTTTTTGGTTCTAAATAAAATAAAATAAATACCTATATATTCCTATTATACAACATAAAATAAGGCATACAAGATAAGCTACAACTACTTTTATGATTAATTTCACACAATATACACAATATATCCCACCTTACCCTGCACATGACCTACACATACCAAGCTACTCTTCAGATTGGGCCTCCGCTGGCATGTAGGCTAGCATTTTCATAAGGTCACGGTGCTTCTCCTTCTTGATGGGCAGAGGGTCCTCGTAAGCACAAGCATACGTGGTGGAGAACAAGGGAGCTGGAGGTGGTTGATTCTTCCTCTGTTTGGTGATCAGCCAATGCTTCCATCCCTCGTAGAGGCTGTGGCTCCCTTTTGTGTGGACACACCATGGATCAGTAGCTGAAATCATGATTCAACAAGAAATTCAATGAAGATTCTTCCTTCACGCACATATCCCCAACACTGTTAATCTCAGATAACCAGTTTAGATTTAGCCTAGTTCTTTAGTTCTTTAGTTTTTTACCTGTCACTTTCAACCACATCATGGATGTGATTAGGAAGCCAGGTGGATGCTTTAATGTTGCATCAGGGTTGCATCTCAATTACTTTAAATGGATGCAGCTGCCTGGCTCCACGGATCATCTCGGCGACATCGCTGGGGGGTGTGGAGTGTGGACACCTTACGCCTCTTGTCCAGCGTGGCAAATGAACGGTCACAGGGAAGGAAGGAGTGACCAGACACCATGAACTTCTGCTCTATCTGACTGAAGTACCCTCTAGATACGAGCAGGGCCATGAGGTTTAGGACTCGCCAGTTGTTGTTCTGCCCACAGCATCGGTCACTATAGATGATGAGCTTCCGTTCCTTTGCCTGGACTAGGGGAGCGAAAGATGTTTCTGCCCACTTCAAAAGACAGCTTGCCACCTCGATGGAACCTCTGTGAGCGATGCCCTCATGCCAGAGGCACATTGTAGGAGGTTTGTCAGTGCCCATCTCCTGGATACAGAGGTTGTAGTTGGCCAGCTGCCGTTGATAGCACACGTTGGAGTGTGTCAGGTGACGTGAACACTACCCCCTGCATGTCGATACAAATGACATGGCAGTCATCATTGGCTTTGGCCCACTCTGTGTCAGCCTGCAACTGGGTGTACACTTTTTCGGCTTTCCGGTGGTGAAGCTCACTCTCGGCTGTGATCTTCAACCTTTCTCCATCTGTTGTAGCAGCTACTAATTTTGAGAACAGGGCGTCACATTTTGCACAAGTATCACTTCTTGGCTGCCCAAAACTGAGGTTTTGCTGCTTGAAGATGTCCCTATAGAGCCAGAACTTTGCAGTGGATGCTGGATTGTTTTCCTTGTACAGGCAGAACATGCGGAGCAGGTTTAAATCAGGGCTCAGGTACTCCCTCTCCACATCTCCCTTCATCCGTGAGTAGTGGTTCGGTTGGCGTGGGAAGCTCAGGATGTGCTCTCTTATCCCCTCTCTCACTGCAGGATGAATGCTATGAGGCCTAAAAAATAAACAACACAACTCATGAACAAGGGAAATATAATAAATTGCATTGTTTCTGTGACAATAAAATTTAATATAATTGTAAACTTTTCTCTAGACTATAGGATTTTGTTTTTAAAGGGATACTTCAGGATTTAGCATTAAGCTTTGTATTAGTAGAAAACCAGTAGTATTTTCGAATTACCATGCTTTCCTCCCTCATATCCCCGAGATGAGAGATTTATGTATTTTTTGTCTGGAAAAAATCCTCTGATGACGCAAAAATCGTCATTGTTTACATGCACACCTTTTGTTTCAATCTAACTGAATTCATTCTGATTGGTGAATCTGAATGTAGTGTTTACATGAACGCTAAACATGTGATCGATTGATGTGTGCGTTTTAGCATTGCTAAGAAAATTCCAGCTCCTCCGTGAGAGATACGAGACCGGTGCGTCTCACAGGTGTCGCTCATCAGTAATCACGCCACCGGCCTCGCGCCGTTCTCCCGCGGCCCTCAGTCTCGTCCTGCTCGCCACAGTAAACACAATGAATGGCAACTGTAGAACGCAAAAGCCGAATCCCAGACATTTTGGCCGATCTCGAAATCCTGGGATCATACATTACATTGGCATAGCACTTTACCTCTGATATCGATCTCAAAGTGCAAAAATATGTTTCCTGACTGGGCAACAACAGTGAGCTGAATCCTAACCATTACAGTTTGTGCATGCTGGCGTTATAGGGTGGCAAGGCACCCGACGCCCTATAATGCCAGCGTCCATGCACCATTAGATCAGGGAATGTTGTAGGGCAACTGATGCTGACACTGGTGCAGCTTTAAAAACTAACAGGACGAGAGCATGAGGTCCTTCAAGATTTTTTTTTTTTTTACCTGTTCTTATGTTTTCCTCTGAAGTCCTCTAATGGAGACCTGACTACCTGCTCTGTTCCCTCAGACTGACTGCCTAACTTTTCTTGAATAACCTTTTCAAAGATAAGTAACTTTAAATAAATATGTTATGGACAATGTATCTAATTAAAATCATGCATGTAATAAAAAGTTAACAAACGGAAAAAGCTAGGCTGTATAAAACTTGCCTGTAGGCGACTGTTGGTCAGTTGAAAGACTGACATAAATGTGAGCTTCGGCGTACTCGCTGTCTGCACTTAGCTGCTCCCGCAGTTTGGACAGGTAGGTCTCACTTGCTGGTAAGTTTGCAATTACAGAGTCCACATAAATGTTCGTTTCCTCCATCAAGCCATCTCCATCAGTCTCACCATTCTTCAAAGGCGCCCGTGACAGCGTATCTGCTGTAGTGAGGCTTTTCCCTGGGACGTGCCTGATTGTGTACCTGTACCTCATGAGTCTCATCCTGAATCTTTGTATTCTAGGTGGGAGGGAATCCAGCGCTTGCCTGCCTAGCAGGCTCACGAGGGGTTTGTGGTCTGTCTCCAGCTCAAAATGGAGACCGTTGATGAAGTTGCTGAATCGTTCACATGCCCAGGTCAGGGCCAGTGCTTCTTTTTCCACTTGAGCATAGCGCTGCTCTGTGCTTGTGAGCGTTCTGGACGCATACGCCACTGGCGCACAGGTTTCCCGGCAGTTCTGCAGCAATACGCTGCCTAGCCCATACAACGAGGCATCGGCTGAGATTTTCAGTTCTTTGTTTGGGTCGTACAACTGCAGGACCGGAGTGGACGCTAACTCTTGTTTGAGGCTGATAAATGCCGTCTGCTGCTCAGGCCCCCAATACCACAGGTTCTTCTTTGAAAGCAGGTCCCTGAGAGCTTTATCTTTTTCAGTTAGGTTGGGCACAAACTTGCCTAGTTGATTTACCATGCCCAGAAAGCTCCTGAGCTCACTGATGTTGTGCTGCGGATCCATCTCACGTACGACACGTGTCTTCTCTGGATCTGGGCTTATCCCATCTGCTGAGATGATGTATCCGAGAAATTTCACCTTGGTTTTGCTGAACTCACACTTAGCTGTGTTCAGTGAGATGCCAGCCGCCTGTGCCCTCTGCAGAACCGCATACACCCGTGTGTCGTGCTCTGCCTGTGTGGAACCCCATATAAGGACATCGTCCATGTGGCAAACGACTCCTTCTAAGCCTTCTGTCACCTCCGTCACCATCCAGTTCTGAAAATGTTCAGGAGCTGAGGCAATACCAAATGGCAGGCAGTTGAAGAAGTAGCGCCCGAATGGGGTGATAAAAGTGGTGTAATGGGCACAGTCTTTTGATAATGGGATTTGCCAAAACCGCATATTGGCGTCCAGTTTTGTGAACAACTTTGCCCCAGACAGCATGCCTAGCGTCTGGTCCACAGACGGGAGGATAAACTTTTCCCTGCACACCACTTCATTGAGGGCAGAGAGGTTTACACAGATCCGGATTTCATCCTTAGATTTCTTTGGTGCGACCACCATGCCAGAGCACCACTCTGTCGGCTGTTCGATCTGGCTGATGACTCCTAGCTGCTTTATGCGCTGGAGTTCCTGCTTCACTTTTCCCATCAAGGGCAGTGGGACACCGCAAGGCACTTTCAAGGACAGAGGCTTAGCATCTGGTCTGAGCTTGATTGTGTACTGATGCTGTACTAAACCTAACCCGCCGCACAGCTTTGGATATTGTTGTTTAACAGAGTCTAAGTCGATGCTATCTACTCTGACTACCATTCTGAGGCTAACTGAGGCGGGTCTACTCAGCAGAGCTGTGTTCAGGTGTTTCACAACATAAATGTCCTCTGTGGTGCGTTTATCACAACATTTCAAAATTTCTTTGGCTACACCCACTACAGAGAGAGTACACAGCCTGGCCCAAACAGTGCTTTGTTGCTTGGAGTGAGACTGTATGCGGTGCCACTGCATATCTGTCTATACACCTGCTCTGGTATGACAGACACGTCCGCCCCTGTATCAAATTTGAATCTCACATTAGCACGCCTTACTTGTAAGTCTACAGTCCATGCATGATCTCCAGCATCAACAGTTCCCAGAAATATGTCATCATCTTCAGTGACAGCAGTAACACTTTGGTAGACTTGCACACTTTACCATAATGTCCTCTCTTACCACAATTGTGGCAGTCTGCATTCATTGCTGGGCACTGAAATTTAGCATGTGACTTATCACATTTAGGGCATGACTTATGCTCTGCTCCTGAATGTGTTTAATGTTTGTCTTTGTGCTGTTTTACTGGCTGTTGTTTATTTTTCCAAGCTAGCTGTTTTCCTTTCTTAGTGTGTACTGCATCCACTGTCGTTTTAATAGCATGTGCAGCATCTCCTCTCAGATCCGTTTGTTGCCGTTTAATATCCTCAGCTTGTCTGACCATATTAATGGCTTTTGCCAGATCCAGCCTGCTGTCCATCTGCATTTTCTGTGAAAGCACAGTGTCTCTAATGCCAACTACGATCCTGTCTCTCAACAGTTCATCGCACAGTGCCCCATATTCGCAATCTTCCACCAGTGCATATAAATCAGTTATGAACGAGTCTGCAGATTCAGATGGCCCCAGAGCTCACTGATTAAATTTAGCTCTTTGGTAGATCACATTCTTCTTCGGCACAAAAATGTTTGTGAAGCCGTCTCTGATGGAGCTGTATATCAGTTTCTGTTCCGCGGTTAATGTTAGGCCTTTTAGAACATCATCTGCTTCGTCCCCCATGCAATAAATAAGCGTGTTCACCTGATTAGCGTCTGATGACTAATCCAGATCGCTAGCCACTATGAAGTGCTCAAACCATCTTATCCACTTTTCCCAGTCTTGTGGCTTCGAGAAGTCGAAGGATTCCGGCAGATTTATTGAGAACGTTGGAGATGCTTTAACGGGAAGCTGTGGAGGGTCATTCTGTTCAGCTTGTTGTTCTCGTTGTGCTTGCGACATACTTGCTAAGTTTTCTTGATCTTCTCCGCTTAATTTTCTTTATTTTTTTAAACTTTCTCCCTCTTCTCATATAATGTAGCACCACTTCTGACACCATGTCGAGTTGGGTTCTTAATATATTCAATAAAGATGTAGCAGTGCTGTTTACATGGCATAACACTCATTTATTCACTGACGAACTTCCCCGCTATCTTGTTTTGAAGGCCCTCTACTGCCCCCTAGCGCCCAGGCATATAACATTATTATTGATCACACCACAGTGCAGGTGCGTGCAATCAGTCCAAGGAATGAGGACCTCTGGGAAATGAAGTCTGAATCGAAAACAGTCGACATTCAGGTGATGGCTCCCTCCAGTGGTGTGAGGAAGGAGGTTCAGGAGCCTCACTTGTAATACTCTTACTGGGAGAAAGTACAACTCGACCTTGAAAAAACTGTTTGTGTGTGTGTGTGTGTGTGTGTGTAGTTGTGTGTTTGTGTCAGTATCTTTTGTTACAGGTCCTGACTAGAAACACTGTTATGTGACCTTGGTGGGTCACTTCATGCTTAAACTCATTACATTTCAAGAAAAAAATGTCAATAAAATGTTGAGAATAAACACAAGTTTTTTCTCAAAACAAAATGACGTTATTCTCAAAGTTTAATGAGTTTATTCTCGACATTTCATTTACTTTTTTCTTGAAGTTTTATTTAGACTTTTTTCTCGAAATTTAATGAGTTTAATCTTGCTTAATAATGACTTTCATATTATAAATAATGAATAAAAATCCCTTTTATTTTTTTATTATTGCTTGGCCTTAATCCTTTTCAGTAAGTTTTAGCTCAAAATACCAACAGATCATTTTTATAGCATGTAAAATTTGTTACTTTATGAGGGTGAGCAAAAACGCTACATTTGTGTATGTTTCCCTTTAAATGCAAATGAGCTGCTGCTCTCAAGAAGAGGGTGGAGTTTCAAGAGCTTGTGTTAGCACTTAGCAGCTCCGCTTAACATTACAGTACCTCACGCAGTCTCACTGAAAATGTCAGAAACTGTTCAGCCTTTTATGTTCAAACTAAATTTGGACAATGATGGAGAGACTCAAGAAGAAGTGACAACATGTAGAATGCAACAGGACGTTTCTGAATGGTTAGTTGATGAATTTATGTAGCTGATGTGGAGTTAACTATCTTAAAGTCAATAATTAGCATATTCTGTCATGATAATCTATAAGTGGCTCCTGTGGGAACTGTTGTAAGATGCTTACAGAGCCAGAGAATATATTTGATGCATGATGTGTCAAAAGGTATGAATCAGTTCAACAGTAACATACAGGTCCTTCTCAAAAAATTAGCATATTGCGATAAAAGTTCATTATTTTCCATAATGTAATGATAAAAATTAAACTTTCATATATTTTAGATTCATTGCACACCAACTGAAATATTTCAGGTCTTTTATTGTTGATTTTGGCATACAGCTCATGAAAACCCAAAATTCCTATCTCAAAAAATTAGCATATCATGAAAAGGTTCTCTAAACGAGCTATTAACCTAATCATCTGAATCAACTAATTAACTCTAAACACCTGCAAAAGATTCCTGAGGCTTTTAAAAACTCCCAGCCTGGTTCATTACTCAAAACCGCAATCATGGGTAAGACTGCCGACCTGACTGCTGTCCAGAAGGCCATCATTGACACCCTCAAGCGAGATGGTAAGACACAGAAAGAAATTTCTGAACGAATAGGCTGTTCCCAGAGTGCTGTATCAAGGCACCTCAGTGGGAAGTCTGTGGGAAGGAAAAAGTGTGGCAAAAAACGCTGCACAACGAGAAGAGGTGACCGGACCCTGAGGAAGATTGTGGAGAAGGACCGATTCCAGACCTTGGGGGACCTGCGGAAGCAGTGGACTGAGTCTGGAGTAGAAACATCCAGAGCCACCGTGCACAGGCGTGTGCAGGAAATGGGCTACAGGTGCCGCATTCCCCAGGTCAAGCCACTTTTGAACCAGAAACAGTGGCAGAAGCGCCTGACCTGGGCTACAGAGAAGCAGCACTGGACTGTTGCTCAGTTTTGCATGTCATTCGGAAATCAAGGTGCCAGAGTCTGGAGGAAGACTGGGGAGAAGGAAATGCCAAAATGCCTGAAGTCCAGTGTCAAGTACCCACAGTCAGTGATGGTCTGGGGTGCCATGTCAGCTGCTGGTGTTGGTCCACTGTGTTTTATCAAGGGCAGGGTCAATGCAGCTAGCTATCAGGAGATTTTGGAGCACTTCATGCTTCCATCTGCTGAAAAGCTTTATGGAGATGAAGATTTCGTTTTTCAGCACGACCTGGCACCTGCTCACAGTGCCAAAACCACTGGTAAATGGTTTACTGACCATGGTATTACTGTGCTCAATTGGCCTGCCAACTCTCCTGACCTGAACCCCATAGAGAATCTGTGGGATATTGTGAAGAGAAAGTTGAGAGACGCAAGACCCAACACTCTGGATGAGCTTAAGGCCGCTATCGAAGCATCCTGGGCCTCCATAACACCTCAGCAGTGCCACAGGCTGATTGCCTCCATGCCACGCCACACTGAAGCAGTCATTTCTGCAAAAGGATTCCCGACCAAGTATTGAGTGCATAACTGAACATAATTATTTGAAGGTTGACTTTTTTTGTATTAAAAACACTTTTCTTTTATTGGTCGGATGAAATATGCTAATTTTTTGAGATAGGAATTTTGGGTTTTCATGAGCTGTATACCAAAATCATCAGTATTAAAACAATAAAAGACCTGAAATATTTCAGTTGGTGTGCAATGAATCTAAAATATATGAAAGTTTAATTTTTATCATTACATTATGGAAAATAATGAACTTTTATCACAATATGCTAATTTTTTGAGAAGGACCTGTATGTGTTTCTGAACTCATACACTCTTTTTAACATTTCTGTTTTTATATCACATTTTTCACTATTTTAATTTTTCATACAGAATTATCTGGTACATTTCTATGCCTTTCTGTGCTTTTTGAGCACTTCTGAGATACAGACAGCAGCCTGTGAATGGCACTTTTATTTTGATATTGCGACATGACGTCATAAGGCCGCGCCACACTCCTGCATCTATTTAGATTAGGTTGAAGAAAGGTTTGTTTTAAGATTTTAATCTGTGTAAATCGACATAAACCGTTCAATGTATTGCAGTTTTTACTAGCGTTGTGAAGTTAATTATTTACTATTGAATATAACATTGTAATGCTTTATCTAACTTTAATGAAGGATATTGTGTGTGAGTAAAGTGCATCCACACTTAAGTAACGTTAACAGAGAAGGTGCGTCTTATTTCGCTCCCTATATCGTGAATCAGTTTATCATAAACACTAATTCGGTTACTGGCGAGTAGTGATGGAGAAACGGAGCTTTTCGAAACTCCGAGTCAATTGAATCAAATACTTTGTAAAATGATTCAGTGATTTGAAGCGCTCGAATCATGCTGCTCCAGTGTAAATGATCGAGAACAACAAACACTAACATGTAATGACAACTTTTACAAAACAAATGCTAATATTTACATGAAAGTGTAATCATTTAAATATAATCTATAATTTATTATACCAAATGTAGATCGTAAATGCCTAAACATGAAGTGTCTGTATTATTTATGTTCTTTTATTAATTTGCAGCATTAGTTTTGAGTGTTTTGGGCTAATTTAAGGCTAATAACTATAACTCTGACTGACTCTCTCACCAGTGTGCTAAACTACTGAACTAAAGATGATTGAGATGCACCCAAAGATTGTTTGGATTTATTTTTTTCTTTTTGTTAATTATTTTCATCTTAAACAGGACAGAGGGACCAAACACAGAGAAAAAATCTTGATGAAGCGACAGATATCCATGTGTCACTATCATAAAGATGGCGTTTATTAAAGAGGAGAGTGAAGATATGAAGATGGCATTTATTAAAGAGGAGATTGAAGACATTAAGATTGAAGAAACATTCAGAGTGAAATATGAAGATACGGAGGAAAAAACAGGTTGGTTTCATTATCAAAGCTGAACTTGCTTATTTGATCTTTAATAAAATGTCCAGCTCTACAAAAAAAAAGTAAATAGAGAAATACAATCATACAGAAAATAATACAGATTGCTCTGATTGGTCAGATGGTTCAGTCTGTTGTGATCGGTTGACTGCTTGCAATGCATGTCGGAAATGAAACGGCTATTATTATATCCGAATTTCCAATCCTCAGCAATTACACACACAGTAAAGACAGTAACTATAGCATTGATTTTACCATATCAATCTGAGCATGAGTCTGATGATGAAACATTGGAAGAAATAGTTATTTAACCAGAATCTCCATCGCAAGCAGTTGCTAATAATATGTTTATTTCTTGGAAATGCTTTAGTTGAGATGCAAAAAATTAAACATTTAACAGCAATCTAATTTTTATGGGGAAAAATGTATTCTTCTCTTATTAAATGTACTATTCTTCTACAGTATCATACTGCACTGAAGGAGCACTCTTTACTTGCTTTCTCTGTAATTCTTCGCAATTTTAAGTTTTTGTTTTCCATGAGACTTTTTGCACTGAAATATTAAGTAGGAAGTCACAAAGACGTCAAACTTTGACAAAAAATAATTTCTTGATGATTTGATATTTTAATAAGCCATCTACTGGTTATAGCAGTAATTTCATATCTTTATTTTTTAAATAACCTGTTTAGTTTTACAAATGGGGACAATCTTTGAAGGATGAACAAATAATGATTTTGTTCATTAATACATTATAATTATTGTTGATAATAAAAATAACATTTAAATTGGATTTTTTTTAGAGCTTTGAAGAGCTGAAAAAAGTCTAAAGCACTTAAAAGCCCTTGAAAAATAAATGCGTCGTCAGATTTAAGTTGAACCGCGGTGCAAGTGCATGATGAACTGTAAGTGGAGAACGGTACAGTTTGATTTTGTTCATCCTTTGAGTAAACTTGTTCTGGGCTCGCGCTCTGCTGTCTATTAATGGTCCAAGCTAATAAACAGTCTGCACTGCTCTAAAGCACGGTTTTGTTTGATGTTTCTCAAATGCAACAGAAATGTCCTTTCTGATCAGTTGAGCATTGTGGTAGTTGCAGCAGTGCAACCTGGTGAACAAAATTTCGTTGCACCGGCAGGAAAAAAGGTTTCAAAATGCAACCATTTTGTAGCAGTCTGAGGCCCTGTTCAGATGTTTTATTTCAGGGGTGTCAAACTCAGTTCCTGGAGGGCCACAGCCTTGAAGAGTTTAGCTTCAGTCCTAATTAAACACACTGATCCAACTAATCAAGTCCTTCAGACTTATTTGAAAACTTCAGGTATTTGCGTTTACGCAGGGTTGGAACTAGAGGCCTTCTTGGCTCCTATAATCTGTACCCGATCCGAATCGACCCAAATCCCTTCTTTCCTAAACCTGACCCGATAAAATTGGACCCGAACATAAACGGCATTGACGTGAGTGTAACTCCTACCCAGGTCCTACTCATCCCGCTCTGTGCGGGCTTCAAACCTGGGTCTCCAGCATGGGAGTTGGATGCTCTAACAAGGAGGCTAAAGGCTGCAACCTCTAGCGTCAGTCGCTAGAGCATCTCTTGAGATCAGAGGAGTGAAGTTTACTCGCACAGCAACTACTAGCTGGCCTCCATTACACTCACCCCCCTAAACCTCTCTCCCATCCGGGTCACGGCACCAATTTAGCCCCTCCAGTTCACACCTGCCCGCTCCAAGTGGGACTCGAACCCGGGTCCGTCTGCATGGGAGTCGAACATCCTAACAAGGAGGCTAAAGGCTGCTACCCCTAGCGTCAGTCGCTAGAGCATCTCTTGAGATCAGTGGAGTGAGGTTTACTCGCACAGCGCCTACTAGTAGGCCTCCGTTACAGTCACCCCCCTAAACCTCACTTCCATCCAGGTCACGGCACCAACGTAGCCCCTCTAGTTCGCACCTGCCTGCTCCAAGCGGGACTTAAACATCCTAATGAGGCTAAAGGCTGCTAACCGTCCCTAGAGCATCTCTTGAGATCAGAGGAGTGAGGTTTACTCGCACAGCGCCTACTAGTAGGCCTCCGTTACACTCACCCCCCTAAACCTCTCTCCCATCCGGGTCACACCTGCCCGCTCCAAGCGGGACTCAAACATCCTAATGAGGCTAAAGGCTGCAACCCCTAGGGTCAGTTGCTAGAGCATCTCTTGAGATCAGAGGAGTGAGGCTTACTCACACAGCACCTACTAGTAGGCCTCTGTTACAGTCACCCCCCAAACCTCACTCCCATCCGGGTCACGGCACCAATGTAGCCCTTTCAGTTCGCACCTGCCTGCTCCAAGAGGGACTCGAACCCGGGCCCGTCCACATGGTAGTCGGACGTTCTAACAAGGAGGCTAAAGGCTGCAACCCCTAGGGTCAGTCGCTAGAGCATCTCTTCATATCAGAGGAGTGAGGATTACTTGCACAGTGACCTACTAGCTGGCCTCCGTTACATGAGCACAGCCTGTAGCCCTGGAGTCAGTCAGGAACAATCCCACTGTCCTGCTGACTGATTTGACCGCTGCTCCATTAGTTTAATTTATTTATTCAATCCGCGCATGAACTTGAATTGAGCAAAACTTTCTGCAGCAGTGACGTTCACGTAGTTCCTAGTTCCTTGACCTGAGCCACATGGCAAGATATGTTTTTTGCATCCCGGCCACAAGTGCACCTTCAGAGAAAACATTCAGCCTTTGTGGTCGGATTTGTAGTAGGGACGTTCGGTACTGAAACGGTCATCTGTCAGCAACATTCTGTTCTTGCGTGGATGTTAAAAAAGTAAGAAAAATCACAAATATAAATCTTGTGTAGACTATCCAACATTTTATATTTGTTATACCCAATCATTCTCTTTCTTTAGAGGAATTGTAAATGTGACAATCTGGAAACTATCTAAACTTTAGCCAGACCTGTCGGGTCAGGAAGAAATCATTACAAGCGGGTGCTGGTGGGTGCGGAATAGAAACTTGCGGGGGCGGGACAAAATAACAGTCCCACGCAGACCTCTACTCTGGTGGATCTTCAGCAGTATTCTTAATTGAGAAGATGCTGTTTTGTGCTGCAGTCCTCTAAGTCTGATGTACTACAAATGGAGCAAAGTTATTTTTTAGTCATCATTTAAGCCAGGTGCACACTGTGCAATTTTGGCCACGATTTGGTCGTCTGAGACAAATTTCGAGAATCCTAAAAGATTCCTATAATCCTAGGCTAAAATTTGTAGTCTTTGATCGCTCGTTTGACATGTTCACTGACAGCCAATTAATGACCGTTAAAATAAAATTTGACCTTCTGGAAATTACCGGAATTCTGGCAGTGTCAGAAGATTTGGCGCACAGTCCTGCAATGTGATTTCTCCTACAACAAACGTCAAATTGCCATTTTTCAAGACAAGCTGTGATCAAAATTAACGCTAGAGATTTCTTTGTTAGCCACCATTTCAGTCCCGCATGTAATGCAGCTCACAGTCACTGAATGTGTGTGGGTTGATGTAAAACTCCGGACAAGTTTTCAAGTGCGCATCCGTTTTAACGCATCTTGACTGTAGTACAGTCTGACATACAGGACAGCTGAGATCCCACAGTGTGACATGAGGATCATGTTCCTATAGTCTGACAAGTAACAATCGTAAAGGACTATTATAAATCGCAGTGTGCACCCGGCTTTAGGGTAATAAGAAGGGGCTCCTCAGGTATTTCGAAGGGACATTGTTATGGACAGAACATCTTCTAAATGTTTTGTTTTTTGTTGCTTTGTGCTATTAAACTGGTAATTTGCATTTGTCTCTTTTTGCCTTAGATCTAATGATGCTGAAAAAAGAGAGTGAAGTACTGAGCAAAATGGAAGAGAAAGATCAATATAAGAATCATCATGATCTTATAGCGGGCCAAAAAACTTTTAGTTGCTCACAGGCTGAAAAGACTTCCTCACGAAAAAGGGCTATAAAGACAGAAACTATAAGTAATTTTACCTGCCAACAGTGTGGAAACAGATTCACTCATAAAGGAAGCCTTAACAGGCACATGAGGATTCACAATGGAGAGAAGCCATTCACGTGTCCTCAGTGTGGAAGGAGTTTTAATCAACATGGAAACCTTAAAGCTGCAGTAGGGAGTTTTTAGAAAACGTTGACTTAGCCTGAAAATTTGAACAAGCACAACTCACAGGTCACTCCCCCTTGCTCTCTGCTGCGCTACAGCCCTCCCTCCACAGCTCCTCCCCCATCACAACGGAGCCTGCCGTGAACGCGCAGGCTAGTAAGCAAGCAGGGCCACCGATGACGGCGGATAAACAGTTATAGCACATTCACTGATACGGACAAAACATCAACAATATGATTTACATTGACTATGGCCTTCCCATACTTTGACTACAAACTTGGTCCTCAAAACATTACGTATTTTGCAATACATGTAATGTAACTATATGACGTATATGCACTATTTCTATAAGTAATAAATAGTTAGTAAGATAATATAACGGTAATGTTACAGTACGCAAATAACTGGCTTCTTCGGTTATCTCTGTATGTATATTTTAGCCAAGAATAAAACAAAATTTGTTATTAAACCACTCTGCCTCTTTTCGTTTTATTTAAAGAAACAAACAAAAACATATTAATAACCTCAGGCAACGAGTGATTAATTATCTGCAATGTCTGCTTATATTTATAACAAAACGAATATTAAACAACCCTGCCTCTTTTCGTTTACATTTCAAACATATTAAATGTAATACTATTTGTGCATACTCTGATTATCTTCACTGTAATGAAATGAAATAGGCTTTAACATAAAACACAACCTTCTCTTTTTGTTAAATGTCAGTTTTAATGTTCAATAATAGCCATTATAAAAGGTATAAAAATATACAATAAGAAATAAAGCAAACAATTCAGTCAAGCGTACAAAATCAGCGCTTTAGTATGATACAAAAGTTAAATAGCCATTTATAAATTTATGAAACGTCACGTTGCCCTCAGCCAAAACGGAGCCAGCGGCAAACGTCAGAAGGATTAGCCGAGGTAAGGCTGCTCTTGGCTGGGTACATGAGCGCTGAGAGTCCGGTGATCGCCTGGATCTCACAACTCCGACAACGTCAGATCAAATTTTCAGAAAGACGCTATCTTTATCAATTAACCACAAATTTGAGCTTTAAACCAGCACATTCTCGCCTGAAAAAATCTTAAAACTGCATATCATAACTTAATAGAGCCCGATCACACGAAAATGCGTATCAATAGTACGAGTTTGTAATCTCGTAGAATATATACGCCAAAATATGATACGCGCATATGATACGCACTTTATGGGGTATTATACGTACGAAACTGGATTGTTTGTCCTCCATAAGCAAAGCTGCTGCACACCGGTAATCTTGAATTTGAATGCCTGTACACGCTGTGCACTATGGCTGTGCATGACAGGAGTGTGATCAGTGCGCACACTAACTTGATTGACACTGCTAAGACACTCCTCCTGACTCTGATTGGTTGTTTCTTACCGGGAGCGGTGTATTTCTGCAAATGGCAATAGGACCACTGGGAGGAACCAGAGGAGCTTGATTTTTTCACAGATTATCTGTCTCATATTCTACTGTCAGGACATAATGACAGGTTTAACAAATATGTAAAAAATACATTTTTACAAAAGTTACCTACTGCAGCTTTAAAGTCCACATGACAATTCACACTGAAGTGAAGCCTTATATCTGCCAACAGTGTGGAAAGAGTTTCGGTCAACTTGAAAAGCTCAACGTCCACATGAGAATTCACACAGGAGAGAAGTGTTGTACCTGCCGACAGTGTGGAAAGACTTTTGCTGAAAAAGTAAGCCTTAATAGACACATGAGAATTCACACTGGAGAGAAGCCTTTCACGTGCCCTCAGTGTGGAAAGAGTTTCACTCAAATTGGAAACCTTAAAGTCCACATGAGCGTTCACACTGGAGAGAAGCCTTACACCTGCCAACACTGTGGGAAAAGTTTCAACCGAAAAGGGAATCTTAATTACCACATGAGTATTCACACTGAAGAGAGCCTTTTCACCTGCAAACAATGTGGAAAAAGTTTTAAGCGAAAAGGAAGCCTTAACAGGCACATGAGAGTTCACACTGGAGAGAAGTCGTTTACATGTGGTCACTGTGGAAAAAGTTTTATGTATAAAGTAAGCCTTAAGTGCCACATGAGTATTCATGTATGAAAAAAATGTTTTTGTATGTCATCATCGTGAAATGATTTTCACATACAGGAAACACCTCATGTCTAATAATGTGCTGATTATTTTTATGGTACTAAATCACCTTAGAGGGCTGAATTCCCTGTTAATGTCCAGTGACTACAAGAGGAATAAAGATGCAAGAGTCAAGAATTAGATTCAATGAATTGATTAGTCAAATGAAGAATAAAGTAGTTTCAATTTTACATGTCAAAAGAAGTATAAATCTGTATCAAATAAAATACATATAACAGTGTAGGCCTGTGCAAAATGATAAACAAACAATATAACAGAAACAAGCTTTTGATTCAGTACATACAAAGACGTGGCGATCTGGCAATAGCTGCTTTTCAACTGTCATGCCAGGGCTTTCAACAGGTGGGGCTAATAGCCTCGGACCTGTAGGACCGAGCCCAAAATCACATGGTTTCCACCGTCATGCCAGAAGCTCTGCAGCGCTTTACTAAAACCCTCCCCATAAAGGAACACTCCACTTTTTTTGAAAATAGGCTCATTTTCCAACTCCCCTAGAGTTAAACAGTTGAGTTTTACAGTTTTTGAATCCATTCAGCCAATCTCTGGGTCTGGCGGTACCACTTTTAGCATAGCTTAGCATAGTTCATTGAATCTGATTAAACCGTTAGCATCTCGCACTAAAATGACCAAAGAGTTTTGATATTTTCCTATTTAAAACTTGACTCTTCTGTAGTTACATCGTGTACTAAGACCGACGGAAAATGAAAAGTTGTGATTTTCTAGACCGACATGGCTAGGAGCTATACTCTCATTCTGGCGTAATAATCAAGGAACTTTGCTGCCGTACCATGAGTGCAGCAGGCACAATGATATTACACAGGGGCTGTGACCCCTTGCTTGCACAGGGAGCGTGTCTTGCAACCATGGAGACATTTGTGAGAGACACTGTGTAATATCATTGCTCCTGCTGCAATGAACTATGCTAAGCTATGCTAAAAGTGGTACCGCCAGACCCAGAGATCGGCTGAATGGATTCGAAAATGGTAAAACTCAACTATTTAACTCTAGGGGAGTTGGAAAATGAGCCTATTTTTAAAAAAGTGGACTGTTCCTTTAACACTTCTCTTTGAAACGATGTCACACAACCACATCATTTCACCAACAAAGGGAAGTTTTATCAGACTGAAAACTAGCGAGATTGCGAAACAAACATGATAAATGTTTGCCTTGTTTTTTTTGTTTAGTTTTTTTTTTTTTTTTTTACATTTTTTTTAGATTTAAAACAGAAGCATCAATGTTTTACCACAGTTTTACAATAAAAAGTGAAACACTGATAATTATTTGTGTCAGAATTGCAGTTGTAATACAGAAATAGTGTTTTCTACCATTATTTCACAAAAGAGGGAGGACACGTACTTATTCAGTCACGTGTTTCTGTTTATTTGTAGTCACGAGACGGCACACAAATCTGGGGCTTTATTCAGAAACAATGCATATATAAAAGAGATAAATTCTCATGTTTACATTACATTTCCTTTGAAATGATCATTTCTATAATTTTTCCACCATCTGAGGAGCTTTGAGCGCCCTCACCAGTCCCAATATATCGTTATCATTTCAGCCAGAGAAACAGAGGGAGCTCTTGAATGAAAAACAGGAGTTATGATGGAGGAAACTATATTTTATGACATATGCATAGCTAAATATGCATATCACGCGTATTGACAGATAAAATATGTAACCAAATAAATACACGATTGTGATATATGATTTCTTCTAGCGGTGTCTTTACTGTTTACTTGGTAACTGTTAGCATGCAAAGCCTTTTGCATCACATATAAATATATTTCTGTCTTATACGGTAATCGGAATCTAAATCGGATCACAAACAGAAGTTATTTCAGCACCTTAAAGGGTTACTTCAGGATTTAGCATTAAGCTTTGTATTAGTAGAATACCACTAGTATTTTCGAATTACTGTGCTTTCCCCCTTCATATCAGCCCGAGATGAGAGATTTATGCATTTTTATTCTGCAAAAATGACGATTTTTGCGTCATCGGAGGCTTTTTTGGCCAGAGGCATAAAACTACAGCCAGTAATAGCAGGTAGTTCCGCATTTTTTCACCACGCCCATACATATGCGCTTTTGAGGTTACTCACGGACATAGATCAAAGATTTTATCAAAAGTGGGTGTCAATTATATTTTTAAGCTTAACATATTTTGTTATAGTCTGCACTACATCAGTGGTTCATCTCGCAAATTTATCGGTCTCTGCAGTCATCTCAACCAATACAGCAACAGGCTTTTGTGGTAACGTTAGCATAAATAGATAAATAGACTAACTCAGTTTTACAGAACAGTGGCTTTACTTTGATAACAGTCAACTTATATGCAACTTATATGTAATTGTCTATCTAACGTTACTTTGCTAAGTTTGCAGTTTTACTGCTACCTATGTGTTACCTACAACACTACATATAGGCTAACGTTACTGTGTTATCAGTCTAGTATCAGCGAGTCTTACCTCTAGGCGAATACGCTTAGTACCAGATGCCCAGGCTGTTCGTCCTCTGGGAAAGTGAATATCGATGGTATCGCGGTGTCCTTCAGAATGGTTCTCTTCATTGCAAGGATATTTGGTTCGTAGTCCTCGTGCTTGAAATGGAGACTACATATTCTGCTGTTTTTTAGGTTTTCTATAACGGTGTCATCTCCAAACTTCGGGTGTTTGATGGCCCGCAGCCACTGTTTACATCGCTCCAAATCTTTAACTTAATCGGAAAATGATGGAAACTTACTTGTCCTTTCCTGGTTTTGGGTGTACATCCACGTACAAAGCAATTTAGCACCATTTCGCTGTAAATGTATGAACTAACTCACGATTTATAGAATTAATATGTAACAAAGCAAGCCTAGTTGTTTGAATTTTCCTGGTAATTCCGCCTGTAACCGATAGGCGCGGTTTGGGCGTGGCCTCGCAGGGACAGCAAAACAAGTGCATTCTGGGAGTTGTTGTCTTTCATCCACATTAGTCAAAAATACATTTTCTGCCTTTTCTCAGTCTAGAAAGCTCCAAATTCAAAAATAATTTCACATTTCTACTACATAAATGACCAATTTTAAATACACATTCATCTTTCCAGGGGTGAAGTACCCCTTTAAGCACTTGATAAATGCTGTGTGAAGCATTACGTCCATTATTGATATATCAATGCAGGTGACGTCAACAGTTTGTCACAGGTACAAAGTGTAACATTTAAAAAATAATTAATTAGATATTTATGTATATTTAGTATGTGGTTTCAACAACCAGATGCATTTACACTTGTTCAGTTTTGACTGAAATGTGTCTCAGACCACCTCCTGAAGTGGTTTGAGCGATCGGATTCAAATCCGTCCCGGAGGGCATTTACACCGTCTTTTTTGCGATCAAATAACTATGATCAGAGAAAACGCATGAAGTGACCAGCTGTAAACAGGCCCAAACTGTCTACTGAAAGAGATGCTTCCGGAAGTCATAGATCTTAAAATGATTTATTCATCATTGTACAAAAAAACAGGAAAACACATTAATATGATAATACAATATAAGTAAATAATTCTTTATTTGTGTATCATTCATACTCAGTCTTGAACTGCAGATTTTAAGACTTATAATAGAAACAGCAGAGTTTTCTGTGGAGCAGGTGTGAATTGTGTCTGTGTTGTTCACTCATTAGTGAGTGATTTGAATCACTACATAGGCAGCAACTCACACAAATGACCCTTCACACTGAAGACTTGACTTGCTATTGATTTCATAAAAAATCTGAAATATTACATTTTTAATTGGACCGAACCGCAATAATTTGTGGTACTGAATGAATTACATTTATACTTTATATTTTAAGACTAGTCTTAGTGGTTTGTGCAACCGGCCCCTTGACTCTGCTTTATGAACTCTTAACATGTTTGTTTGGTTTTTTTTTTTTAATCACATTTGTCACGTTAAAGTTTAAATCAAGGATTATCTGTTAAAAAATAGTTAATTTCTATGCACTTCTGTGATTTCAGGCAGCAGAGTGTGAACAGGACTTTTATTTTGCCATGATGACGTGACGTCATAAGGCTGCGACGCGCTCCTGCATCTGTTGATTCGGCTGAAGAAAAAAAAAAAAAAAAAAAAAAAGATTCGGCTGAAGAAAGGTTTGTTTTAAGAATTTAATCTGTTTACATCGATAGTGTTCAGTGTTTGACAGTTTTTACAAGCGATGTGAATTAGGTAGTGCTATTTAATGAAACATTGTAATGCTTTATCTAACTTTAATGGAGAATATTTTGTGTGAGTAAAGCACATCCACAGTAAACTTGAGTCTCATTTCGCTCCCTATCCACTTTATCTTTCGACGCGTTTGTAAGGTGTTTTCTAGTGATGGAAAACTGAAGCAACTGTATCGTAAAAAGGTTTATTACTCGCATCTATTCATCACAGTGCACACTAACGACATCTTGTGGTCAAAAGGTGGAAAAACTGCCTTTGCGTCCCAGAAGACCCAGACATTTTTAGACTTCTTCATATAATAAATCAGTGGGTGCTTTCATAGCCGTATAAAGCAAATAAAATAGGCCTTTAAGTCTATATAAATAAGTTATTAACATGTCATTTCATGCACAATGCATGAAAAAAATGAGTGTGATTGTGTGAGTGTAAGATCAAAATAAAAGATTATCGTAGAATGGTCAGTTGAAGTACTTATTAACTGGGATTTGATACAAACTGAACATGATCAAAACTACACTTTAAATATTTATTCATATTATGATTTATTTTTGTCAAAGAAGTGAATGACACTTCAGTGGCGGCTGGTGCTAAATTAGTTTTTTTTCACACAACAGAAATGCAGGAATGAATGTAGGCTAATTGTAAATAACCATTTAACAAGTTATATAATAATGTATTATTACTGCTTATCTAAAACAGGGAAAATTCAGTATATATAGCATGCCATAGGGCTGGGATCTATCTATATATATAATCTGTATTTAATATAAAAAATGTTATTTCACATTCGTGTAACCGTGTAGTCTATGCTATATCAAAGTCCCAATTATTCTATAGTCTTTGGCAATATTATGTGCAAAAAAAGGGGTCAAATCACATTAGGCCTACATTGTAACACTACAATCTAAAAACAAAATGTTTTTTAAAGCAGAAGTTAAATACACTAAACTAAAAATGAACATAAATAATAATAAAAAAGCACTATTTTGGCTACTCTGATTACCCTACAATAGTCAATTTACAGCTATCATAAAAATACACTTAGTAGTATGGGCGAAATTCTACATATGGCACAATTATGTTTGCCAACAAAAACACATTTTCAACAACAAATATTTTTAGCAAAATTTATATTTTAGTCCGAATTATTGCACTCCTATTCAATTGAACTCCGTCTGTTTGGCGCACATGCGCGCGGCGGCGCTCGTTCACGGAAGTTTGCAAAATGGAAATATTTCCTCAACTTTCTTAAATTTATAGATGGAGAATATGTCTGTTTAATGTAAGTTATGGACTGAGGAAATTATTGGTCACTTTAGCATAAAAAATTATTAATAGAGATATGTTTGTTTCCACCAATCGCTGCACGAGTTAAGGTTACATACGATGACGAAAGCACGTTAGCCCTCCCGGAACCCATAGAGAATGCATTGCAGTGCCTGCAATTTGAAAAAAAAATTTTTTTTTGAATGGAAGTCTATGGGAGCACTCTGGGCAATTCACGGCCAGACTGAAATCGGCCAAAAAGAGGCAGTACTCCACAGAACGTGACTCAACGCTAATTGGACTATAGCCTATATCCAGAGGCAGAACAAACAGTCTAGCAGTGACAGCTAGTGTAACTCTGTGGTTGAATGTGATTGATAAAATCCATCCCTTTCGCATTTTAATGGTGCGTCGCCCTATTGCCCTAATGAAGAAACCGCCCCTGTGACACTTGAAACTAAGCAAGGAGTTTGCGTTATTTGAATCATCATTGTGTTTATTTAATTATGTGCGTCTATGGGAAATAGGGGTCAAATCACACCCCAAATTAATACGGCATGTGATTTGACCCCTATTTCCCATAGACTCACACATAATTAAATAAATACGATTATGTATTTCACGGGATGGGTGGCAACCCTAATGTACAGCTAAAAATAACTGGAAGCAAATAAAACTGGACTGCAGTATTAAATTAACAAATGGCCGCGCTCTCTGGCTGGGCCATTCAAGAACAGTCACGGAGTTGTGAAGCCACTCCTTCAATATTTTAGCTGTGTGCTTAGGGTCATTGTCTTGTTGGAAGGTAAACCTTCGGCCCAGTCTGAGGTCCTGAGGTTTTCGACCAGGATATCCCTGTACTTGGCCGCATTCATCTTTCCCTCGATTGCATCCAGTCGTCCTGTCCCTGCAGCTGAAAAATACCCCCACAGCATGATGCTGCCACCACCATGCTTCACTGTTGGGACTGTATTGGACAGGTGATGAGCAGTGCCTGGTTTTCTCCACACATACCACTTAGAATTAAGGCCAAAAAGTTCTAACTTGGTCTCATCAGACCAGAGAATCTTATTTCTCACCATCTTGGAGTCCTTCAGGTGGGCTTTCAAGTGTCTTGCAATGAGGAGAGGCTTCCGTCGGGCCACTCTGCCATAAAGCCCCGACTGGTGGAGGGCTGCAGTGATGGTTGACTTTCTACAACTTTCTCCCATCTCCCGACTGCATCTCTGGAGCTCAGCCACAGTGATCTTTGGGTTCTTCTTTACCTCTCTCACCAAGGCTCTTCTCCCCCGATAGCTCAGTTTGGCCGGACGGCCAGCTCTAGGAATGGTTCTGGTCGTCCCAAACGTCTTCCATTTAAGGATTATGGAGGCCACTGTGCTCTTAGGAACCTTAAGTGCAGCAGAATTTTTTTTGTAACCTTGGCCAGATCTGTGCCTTGCCACAATTCTGTCTCTGAGCTCTTCAGGCAGTTCCTTTGACCTCATGATTCTCATTTGCTCTGACATGCACTGTGAGCTGTAAGGTCTTATATAGACAGGTGTGTGGCTTTCCTAATCAAGTCCAATCAGTATAATCAAACACAGCTGGACTCAAGTGAAGGTGTAGAACAATCTCAAGGATGATCAGAAGAAATGGACAGCACCTGAGTTAAATATATGAGTGTCACAGCAAAGGGTCTGAATACTTAGGACCATGTGATATTTCAGTTTTTCTTTTTTAATAAATCTGCAAAAATGTCAACAATTCTGTGTTTTTCTGTCAATATGGGGTGCTGTGTGTACATTAATGAGGAAAAAATGAACTTAAATGATTTTAGCAAATGGCTGCAATGTAACAAAGAGTGAAAAATTTAAGGGGGTCTGAATACTTTCCGTACCCACTGTACGTGAGCCAACCCCGCAGTCTGCTTTCGTCACCACTAGTTCATCGGCGTCGGTTTGGTGTGTTCCTGCCTTAACATTTGATGACAACTTTTACAAACCAACTGCTAATGTTTTCATTAAAGTGTAATCATTTAAATATTTATTAAATTTATAAAAAGTAGATAATAAATGCCCAAATATAAAGTGTCTGTATTATTTGTGTTCTTTTATTAATTTGCAGTGCTAGTTTTGAGTCTTTTTGGCTAATGTAAGGCCATTAATTGAGACGATTGAGACGCACCCAGAGATTTAGTTTGGATTTATTTTTCTTTTTGTTAATTATTCTCATCTTAAACAGGACAAACTCACAGAAAACATCCTGATGAAGCGACTGAGATCTACGTGACACACTATTATAAAGATGGCGTTTATTAAAGAGGAGATTGAAGACATAAAGATGGTGTTTATTAAAGAGGAGATTGAAGACATAAAGATGGCGTTTATTAAAGAGGAGACTGAAGACATGAAGATTGAAGAAACATTCAGAGTGAAACAAGAAGAAACTAAGGAACAAACAGGTTGGTTTCATTTTCAAAGCTGAACTCAGTAATTTGATCCTTATTAAAATGTCCAGCTCTAAATAAAGAAAAAACAGAAGTACAATCATACAGAGAATAATACAGATTGCTCTGATTGGTCAGATGGCCCAGTCTGTTGTGATTGGTCGACTGCTTGCAATGCATGTCAGAAATTAAACGCCCATTAATGTATCCGAATTTCCAATCCTCAGTGATTGTAAACACAGTAAAGACAGTAAATATAGGGTTAGGCTTTCACTTGCTTTCTCTGTAATTCTTCACAGTTTGAAGTTTTTGTTTTCCATGAGACTTTGTGATTTTCCTACTTCAGTACAAAAAATTTCAAACTTTGACAAAAAATAATTTCTTGATATTTTATTAAGCCATCTACTGGATATAGCGGCAATTTCATATATTTTTTATTTTTAAATAATCCCGTTAGTTTTCCTGCTTCTTGAAATGTAGTTTTACTAATGGGGAAAATCTTTGAAGGATGAACAAATAATGATTTTGGTCATTAAAATAATAATAACATTTAAATTGGATGATGTTTAGAGCTTTGAAGAGCTGGAAAAAGTGTAAAGCACTTAAAAGCCCTTGCAAAATAAATGCATCATCAGATTTAAGTTGAACCGCGGTGCAAGTGCATGCCGAACTGTGGGTGAAGAACATGGTTTGATTTTTTTTTTTTTTCTTTCCGAGAACCGTTACACCTCTAGTTTCCATGTCAGCGCTGTTTGATCTGATGTCTATGGTTTATAATGGTATTCTGCTCTGAATGTGAGTGTTTCCCACTAGATCTCTGTGATGTTATTAATTCTGGTCTAAATGGTCTGTAGTATTCAATTGCTGTACTAGGATTGAGTGTTGTCTTTTTTAGCAATGGGTTACCCTAGCCTGCTTAAATGCCGTGGGAAATTTGCCAGTTGTGCAGGATCTTGTAGTGCAAGATGGCGCCGTGTATGTGGCAGGCCGTCTACTCTCTGTGTTTCCTGTGATGTGTTTATATTGTCTTCTATGTTTTTTTATGGCAACTCGCAGCGATTGATGGAGATTTTTCAATCTATGCCCAAGCTGTATGAGTCTCACGTGTAAGGAACCCCCCACCGGCCCAAAAACGGAATCCGATGGCCTGGGCGAAGGTTAACGCGTGTATGTCTTTTCAGCGCCCTTGTGAAGTTCACTTAATTTCACTCGTTTAATCTGACTCCAATTTCAAATGATTATTAGTCTTAGGTTGTGTTTCCAATTAGAAATTAATCGTTGGTTATGTATTAATTTAGATATTTGATGACTCTGGGTATCCCATATTTCAATTATTCATTCATCAGGGACCCGATGCCGCACAGAGATACTCGCCCCGGGATTTCGCGGTAAACTCACGGACATAAACTCGCCAGTCTGATCTTCATCAGAGGGTGTAATAAGTTGGCTAATACCTTTAGTCGGTTGCCTACTGCTCACTCGAACAAAAGTGTATTTTAATTTAGCCACTTCCATACAACTTGCTAAATCAGCGGAAATCAAAAGGTCTTCAGATGAAGTGCCTACTGCTCCTTCATTCATGCGCCTTCAGTTTGTTCTTCCCTGGACACAGATTTACGGTAGCATTAGCCTCCCATAATTTACTGGTAATAATAATATCAGGAGAATCCAGAGTAAATCAAATATAACATTTTATTTGTCAAGTAAAAGTGTATCGTGCCAATTACACAAATAACCAATTAGAAGCCAATTCAGAAATCATAAATGCATAACATCAGTTGCTCAAAGATGACTCTAAGTGTAAGAATTGCATATACACACAGTGGTGGATTAGTGTTTTAAGATGGGGGTTTCTGGCTACAGAAGATCCCGCCTGACTGCTTTGCACTTTACCTTATATACAGACCAGAACAAAAGGGTTGTAAATATTTACAGTGGCATGAAAAAGTTTGGGAACCCCTTGCAGAATCTGTGAAAATGTGAAGAATTTTAACAAAATAAGAGAGATCATACAAAATGCATGTTATTTTTTATTTAGTACTGTCCTGAGTAATATCTATTACTCAATAATAGAATACTCTATTACTCAGTGTAATATTTTACATAAAAGATGTTTACATATTATCCACAAGACAAAAAAGTAGCTGAATTTATTAAAATAACCCCATTCATAAGTATGTGAACCATTGATTCTCAATACTGTGTGTGGTTACCTGGATGATCTACGACTGTTTTTTTGTTTTGTGATGGTTGTTCATGAGTCTCTTGTTTGTTCTGAGCAGTTAAACTGAGCTCTGTTCTTCAGAAAAATCCTCCATGTCCTGCAGATTCTTCAGTTTTCCACCATCTTTTGCATATTTGAACCCTTTCCAACAGTTACTGTATGATTTTAAGATCCATCTTTTCACACTGAGGACAACTGAGGGACTCAAACACAACTATTAAAAAAGGTTCAAACATTCTCTGATGCTCCAGAAGGAAACACGATGCATTAAGAGTCGGGAGGTGAAAACTTTTTGAATTTAAAGATCAAGGTAAATTGTACTTAATTTGTCTTCCGGGAAACATGCAAGTATCTTCTGTTGCTTCTGAAGGGCAGTACTAAATGAAAAAAAAAAAATTTCAACAAAATAAGAAAAATTTGGACTTCTTCATCCCCCCGGCTCTTAATGCATCATGTTTCCTTCTGGAGCATCAGTGAATGTTTGAACCTTTTTTAAAAGTTGTGTTTGAGTGAAATAAAAAACCATTTAATTCAGTTGGATAACGATCGCTGCCGCTCCATATTCACAGAGTATGCGCGAAAGTGAAAGTAAACGCGATTTCAATACCCCGCATTTGAAAGCGGCTCCCTGATGCATGAAAATATCTCTCAATATGAAAGATATGAGACCTTATTGTAAAGTTTTACCATTTTTATTTATACTCTTTATTTCTATAAACAATTTGTGGAAAGGAGTTCAGTTAGGACAGGGGTGGGTAACGTTGATCCTGGAGGGCCATTGTCCTGCAGAGTTTAGCTCCAACCCTAATTAAACACACCTAAAGTTGATCAAGGTCTTCAGGATTACTAAAGTTACAGGCAGGTGAGTGTTTTTTCAGGGTTGGAGCGAAACTCTGCAGGACAATGGCCCTCCAGGATCAACGTTCCCCACCCCTAAGTTAGGAGGTCAAAAGTTGTAGAAGCTCATAAATCATGTACAGTAAGATCTGAAGAGACTTGTATGAAATTATACAGGAGAGAAGCCAGTCAGTTGAGTTTGCGGCAAAACGTTTTACAGTGCTTGAGTATTGTCGTCTTTTACTGCATATGATAATTCATACTCCGAAAGTAGAACTGAAATGACATTCATTACAAGATGATTAGTTAAAACATTTCAAATGCACCTGCAGATTATTTTTCTAATCATCTTTGAGGATTTCTTAAAAATAGTGTGTAAAAATCTTGTCTCGTGAACTCAATCTCGTGTCTCGTCTCGTGAGCTACCTGTCTCGTCACACCCCTTGTTCCCATACTTTTTCATGCAACTGTATTACACCAACACCTGTTTTGGAGAAGAGGAGTGGGTGTGTCAACACCCAAAAGGAGGACAGAATTCTCCTTAGTTTCAGCTGCGAAATTGAGACCATTTTACCAATCGCACTGAGACATTTAAAATGATACCAAACATAAAAAGGGAAATACACCAGATACATTATACATCTTGAAGGGGGGGTTGCATCCTGTAGATGTTGTGAGGGCAAGGCGTTGTCCTGTGCTATTTGAGATCTTCTCTTCAGATGAGTTTTATTGCTTTATTGCAGGGCGCTTGATCTCAGTTTTTGTCTAGCAGGAAAATCAAGTCTTACACATGTGACTCACAGTGAACTCAGCAACTATTGCTTATACTCACCACCGAAAGGCTTTTCAGTATTACCAACCACTGTGGCACCAAGCACCAATTACGAATTTTGATGAAAAGCTGAGATTTTTGCTACCCGAAGCATGCCGAAGGTCTCCCGTAAGACAAGACATCTGGAGAACCCAAGGCAAGATGCTCCTAGGCACGAACAGCCGGTAAAAAGGTGTTTTTTCACCATAAATAACCCTACGGCTGATGAATTGAGTCACCTGTGACTTTGCTATAGTCGGACGAGAAATAGGTGACTCTGGCATGCCTCATCTTTAAGGATTTGTAAATATGAAGACAAAGCTTTGTATGTCTATGAAGAAATGGCTGTCGGCGCGTGCTCACTTCGAAGCTGCTAAATGTACTGATTTGAACAACAAAAAGCAAACAAACTAGTCTGTTAATTTAAGGTTGCGGTCAAAGATAGAGAGTTTAACATTAGACACTGGGACTTCATTCACCTTCCGTTAACAACCTCACAATTTCCCTGTAACTGTATGAATGTATGTGTGTGTGTGTGTGTGTTTTTGTTAGATTATTAAACTACCCTAATACACACACAAACTAAAGTCTTTTGATTTTACACATACATCAGTGTCTTGTGTTGTGCTTACAAATTACTGCCTTAAACTTTCGATTTTTGTTACTTTGCTCATAATCAGTAATCAACTTTATAGTATTACCGTTGGCCACGGGATAATATTTTGTCCAGAATTGGTAAAATACCCTAACCTCGACTTTTCAATGGACGAATAGTTGATAAAGTGTTAAATATTAATTGTGAATAATTTACCTTTTAATTCGGTTCTTATTCACTGTAAATTAATTACCTTTGAGTTGTAATTGATCCGATTAATTCTTACATGGATGTTAAAAAAAAGATTTCATTTTGCAGTATTGCTAGTAAGCCAACAGTTTTCGTTTATTCTTATTTTTGTCTCAGCCTACAGTTTTAAGAGACAGATGTTCTATTTAATTTAGCCTGTTTTTCTTTATCATTTTTTTTCTCTCTTGTCAGTATCATAAGACAAATAACAAATATATATCTTGTATAGGTTTTCCAACATTTTATATTTGTTATCCCCAATCCCTCTGTTTTTCTTTTGAGGAAGTGTAAATAGTGAGACCCGTCAGGTCAGGAAGAAATCATTGTAAACGGATAGCAAGTGAACACAGTGAATTTTAAGCGTGAGCTGGTGGGTGCGAAACAGAACCTTGTGGAAGCGGGACAAAAAACGGTCCCGCGCAGATCTCTACTCTGGAGTATCTTTAGCAGTTTTCTTCATTGAGAAGATGCTGTTTTGTGCTGCAGTCCTCCAAGTCTGATGTACTCTGATCGGAGCGAATTTCTTTTTTTTTAGTCATCGTAATAAGAAATAAGAAAAGGCTCCTCAGGTATTTCGAAGGACACCGAACATCCCCCTGTGTACAGGATCTAGGATCTGTATGTTGGTTTTGATGCTTTACATGTCTAAATGTTTAGTTTTTTGTTGCTTTGTGCCATTAAACTGGTGTTAATTTACATTTGTCTCTTTTCGCCTTAGACCTAATGATGCTGAAAGAGGAGAGTGAAGTACTGAATGAAATGGATGAGAAAGATCAATATAAGAATCATCATGATCTTATAACTGGCCAAAAAACTTTTAGTTGCTCGCAGACTGAAAAGACTTCCTCACAAAAAAGGGCTATAAAGACAGAAACTAGAAGGAATTTTACCTGCCAACAGTGTGGAAACAGATTCACTCATGAAGGAAGCCTTAACAGGCATATGAGGATTCACAATGGAGAGAAGCCATTCACGTGTCCTCAGTGTGGAAGGGGTTTCAATCAACATGGAAACCTAAAAGTCCACATGACAATTCACACTGAAGTGAAGCCATATCCCTGCCAACAGTGTGGAAAGAGTTTCGATCAACATGAAAAGCTCAACGTCCACATGACAATTCACACTGGAGAGAAGCCTTACATCTGCCAACAGTGTGGAAAGAGTTTCACTCAAAGAGTAAGCCTTAACAGACACATGAGAGTTCACACTGGAGAAAAGCCTTACACTTGCCAACAGTGTGGAAAGAGTTTCGCTCAAATTGGAAATCTTAACATCCACATGAGTGTTCACACTGGAGAGAAGCCTTACACCTGCCAACAGTGTGGGAAAAGTTTTAAGCGAAAAGGAAACCTTAACAGGCACAAGAGTGTTCACGCTGAAGAGACGCCCTACACCTGCCAACAATGTGGGAAAAGTTTCAACCGAAAAGAAAACCTTAAAGTCCACATGAGATTTCACTCTGGAGAGAAACCCTACATGTGCACTCAGTGTGGAAAGAGTTTCAATCAAAAACGAAACTTTAAAGACCACATGAAAATTCACTCTGGTGATCAACCCTACACATGTCCTCAGTGTGGAAGAAGTTTCAATCAGAAAGGTCACTTTGAAGACCACATAAGAATTCACACCGGAGAGAAGCCTTTCACCTGCCAACAATGTGGGAAAAGTTTCAACCGAAAAGAAAACCTTAAAAGGCACATGGGATTTCACACTTGAGAGAAGCCATTTATGTGGTCACTGTGGAAAAAGTTTTAGGTATAAAGTAAGCCTTAAGTGCCACATGAGTATTCATGTATGAAAGAACTGTTTTTGTTTGTCATCCTCATGAAATGATTTTCACGGACAGGAAAAACCTCATGTTTGAGAGATTGTATAATGTACTGATTACTGTTATTGTACTAAATCACCTTTGTGGGTTAAAATCCCTGTTAATGTCCAGTGACTATCAGAGAAATAAAGTAGCCAGAGTCAAGAAATTAGATTCAATGAATTGATTACTCAAATGAAGAATAAAGTTTTTACAATTTTACGTCAACAGAAGTATAAATCTGTATCAAATAAAATACATATAACTCTGTTGGTCTGTGCAAAATAAATTAATTTGTGTCAGGATTGCAGTTGTAATATAGAAGTAGTGTTTTTTTTTTTACCATTTTTTCACAAAAGAGGGAGGACACATACTTATACTTATTCAGTCACGTGTTTCTGTTTATTTGTAGTCACGAGACGGCACAAATCTCTGGGGCTTTAGTCAGAAACAATGCATATATAAAAGAGATAAAATTTCCTTAGAAATTATCATTTTCCCACCATCTGAGGAGCTTTGAGTACGGAAGAGGATTAGGGCCAAGCAATAATAAAAAAATAAAACCATCTCGAGATTAAACTAGTTAAATTTCGAAAAAAGAAGTCGAGATAAAATGTTGAGAATAAACTCGTTAAATTACAAAAAAAAAACTCGTTAAATTTCAAGAAAAAAGTCGAGATAAAATGTTGAGAATAAAGTCATTAAATTACGAGAAAAAAGTTGAGATAAAATGTTGAGAATAAAGTCATTAAATTACGAGAACAAACTCGTTTAAATTATGAGAAAAATTTCGTTAAATTTCGAGAAAAAAGTCTAGATAAAATGTTGAGAATAAACTCATAATTTCATGAGTTCATTTTCAACATTTTATCTCGACTTTTTTCTCGTAATTTAACGAGTTTATTCTCAACATTTTATCTCGACTTTTTTCTCGAAATTTAACGACATTTTTCTCATAATTTAACGTATTTGTTCTCGTAATTTAACGACTTTTTTCTCGTAATTTAGTGACTATTCTCAACATTTTATCTCAACTTTTTTCTCGAAATTTAACGAGTTTATTTCTCGTCATTTAACGAGTTTATTCTCAACATTTTATCTCGACTTTTTTCTCGAAATTTAACGAGTTTATTCTCAACATTTTATCTCGACTTTTTTCTCAAAATTTAACAACTTTAATCTCGAGATGGTTTTATTATTTTTTTTATTGCTTGGCCCTAATCATCTTCCGTACTTTGAGTGCTCTCACCAGTCTCAATATATCGTTATCATTTCAGCCAGAGAAACAGAGGGAGCTCTTGGATGAAAAACAGGAGTTATGATGGAGGAAACTATATTTTATGACATATGTGCAGCTAAATATGCATATCAGGCGTATTGACAGATAAAATATGTAACCAAATAAATACACGATTTTGATATATGATTTGTCTTATTTCTTAAAGTGGTGTCTTTTACTTTTTACTTCTGCTGCATTCACACCAGCTTGTATTTACTGGAATCTTGAGATGACAAGACGTGACATTATATTCGGAGCTGTTCACGCCCTTTGACTGGGAATTATGTGTTTCTGTGGCACCACTATCAACGCCTAAACGAATCTAAAGCGGTCAGGTGGTACAGCTCCCAGCCTACAAGCTGTAATTATAAGCTCTACGAGGACGTGAACACTTTTTACGAGCCAGAATCTTGTAGTTACAGGAATTATGATATGCAGTGAATGCACCTTTAGTAACGGCTAGCATTTAAAGCCTTTTGCATCCTAAATATAAATATATTTCTGTCTTGTAGGGTGATCAGAATCCATCTCAAACAGAAATTATTTCAAACACTCGCTTCTGTCTGAAAGTGTATATGGTATTTGGTATTTATAAAATATATTCTATCAATATGTAAGTAATGTACACTACATTGCCAAAGTATTGGGACACCCCTCCGAAATCATTTAATTCAGGTGTTCCAGTCACTTCAATGGCCACAGGTGTATAAAATCAAGCACTAGGCATGCAGACTGCTTCTACAAGCATTTGTGAAAGAATGGGTCGCTCTCTGGATCTCAGTGAATTCAAGCGTGGTACCGTGATAGGTTGCCACCTGTGCAATAATCAATTCTTGAAATTTCCTCACTGCTAAATATTCCACGGTCAACTGTTAGTGATATCATAACAAAGTGGAAGCAATTGGGAACAACAGCAACTCAGCCACGAAGTGGTAGGCCACGTAAAATCACAGAGCGGGGTCAGCGCATGCTGAGGCGCACAGTGCACAGAAGTCTGCAACTTTCTGCAGTCAATAGCTACAGACCTCCAAACTTCATGTGGCCTTCAGATTAGCTCAAGAACAGTGCGTAGAGAGCTTCATGGAATGGGTTTCCATGACCGAGCAGCTGCATCCAAGCCTTACATCACCAAGTGCAATGCAAAGCGTCGGATGCAGTGGTGTAAAGCACTACAAGCAACAGAATCATAGGGTGTACTTAGTTTGTCGGAGACCGTTGTCGGAGACCGTTTTCAGAAACTTGCCCTTTGAAACCCGTTGACAAAAGTCTGCGTTTTCAGGCCACCAAAACGCCATTGATGGCCAAAACGCATACATTTTATTAATCAGAACAAAAATGATTTAAGTATTGTTACATGCATGTATATTTATGTATTTGCCTGCCTTCTAGGGGCAGGAAAAGCGTGATTTACCATTGTTCTGATTCAGATCCTTTACACCTGTGGACTATTTACGCGAGCTTAAAGGAAGTCAAGTTCCCACGCTTCGGGGGCGGAACTTGAGCGGCCGTCCCGAGTCGGAGCTGCGCTCTCTTTTTGTGTTTATCCCTTTTATTTTTCCTGTCTAATTTCTCCCACTTGTTGTTATATTTTGGTCTCATTAATAAATTCCCCTTTTGATCGAGCCGTTGTGTCATCCCTCTTTTGTGTTATGGCAGTGGCTGTAACAAGTATAATATAGCCATTTGTGTGAACAAGATCTATAATTATTTGTGTTGTGTGTATGTGTGTCTGTGTAGAGCAGGGGTTTCAATCATCCGGCCCGCGGGATGATTTGAACTATAATAAAAAAATAAAATAAAATAAAATAGAGATGCACTAGTCCACTGGTCATAAATCCAAAAGTTTTTTAGTTTTATTTTTTAATCTTTATCCCGGGCTGGCAAACAAGGTGCTTTTTAATAATTTACCAAAATTTCATTTGTGGGGACAAAGTCTGTAAACAGGACGTTAACACAGGCACACGCTGAATACGGACACAAAGAGGAGAACAGACGCGCCAGAGAAAATACTTTACCATGCACAAGCTCGCTGTTCACGAAAAATAGGAAGAATAATTTAAATATTGAATTGGGGTTGATATGAATGCATCTCTGAAGGGGACTGTCTTCAGACAAGTTTTGATGGCTTTTCCTCTTATCTCCGTATAAAGTACAGTAGCCTATTTATAAACGCAGCACTGCTTTGTATAGCGGTGATCATGGAAATCTATATCACTGCTGTTCCATAAGTGCCACCTACTGTCAGAGAGTGAATTTGCATTTTCATTCAGTCCGTCTGCTGATTTTGTTTTGTGCAGGTGTCTTATGTAGCATTATTTCACAAAGCTAAAGTTAGTCTAAAGTAATAATCTTGAAATTATACAATAATTGAAATGAAAAACAACTGATCATGCTCATGTTCATAACATCTTTGTTGGAATTGTGATAAAAATGTAGTGTTTGCCTCTAATATCAAAGAGCTACACATATTTTTTGAACAAATAAACAACAAATAAATTTGCTTTAAAAAAAATCTGCAACCAGTGTCAGAATCGGCCAATTTGCTTTAAAAAAAAAAATTGGAATTGGCCATGAAAAAATCTAAATAGGTGCATCACTAATAAAAAAGTATTAAATAAAGCATATAAAAATTAAAAAAATTTCGCTGTAAAACCAAATGCAGCAATATAAGTTTTTCTTGCAAATTAATTTGTTGTTTATATGGTTAATATTAATGCAACTATCTAAAAAAAACTACGCAACTATGCAAAAACTATTATGTTTTTTTTATTATTATTAATTTGGCCCACATGGTTATTTTTTTCCAATCCAGCCCTCAACCTAAAATGAGTTTGACAGCCCTGGTGTAGAGGCCTGTAGGAGAATTAAATTTGGCTGAATGGAATGTATTTGCATATAGTGAAGCCTCTGGCTCTGTAAAAAATAAAACCTGTAAGAATAAATCCTTTTGCTCCTTTATTAAACTGGGGAAAATCTCTTTATGAAATCACAATTATTTGCCCCCTTTTATTCAATACTTTTTGCAACCTCCTTTTGCCAAGATAACAGCTCTGACTCTTCTTCTATAATGCCTGATGAGTTTGGAGAACACCTGACAAGAGATCAGAGACCATCCTTCATGCAGAATCTCTCCAGATCCTTCAGATTCCCAGCTCCATGCTGGTGCTTCTTCTCTTCAGTTCACTCCACTTATTTTCTTTAGGGTTCAGGTCAGGGAACTGGGACGGCCATGACAGAAACTTCATTTTGTTCTCAGTGACACATTTTTGTGTTGGTTTCATATAAATGTCCCTCCTAATTGATAAAGACATTTTATATTTCAGTTGATTTCACTTAGCTTAGTATTGCAATATAGTTTGGGAAAACTAGTCAATAATATGTACATGTCTCACAGTTGGTTTGGGGTCTTCTTCCATGTTTATGATTTCACGTCTTTTATTTTGTAATTTGATTCATGCTGTTTGTTTGATCTGTGCTTCCCTTGCTCCTCATGTGCTCCCTTAGTCAATCCCAGACAGCAACATAGTGTGGCCCAAATCCGGTCCACATCTGGTACATGTGGATTACACGCGGACCAGATGTGGGCCGGATCTGGCCCAACACTATGTTGCTGTCAGGGATGGGTCATGTGCTGATTGGTTATTGTCATGTCATGTGGTTATGAGTTCTGGTTGTTCATTGGTTGTCTTAGTCATGTGATCCGCTTGTCTGAGGGTGCGTTCTCGTCATGTCGTAATTACTGTAACTACGAGATTCTGAATTGTAAATAGCGTTCACGTCCTCGTAGTGCTCGTAATTACAGTTTGTAAGCTGGGAGATTTCTGAAAGCTCCCACGTGTACCACGTGGCCGCTGTACCACCTGACCGCTGTAGATTCATTTAGGCGTTGATAGTGGTGCCATAGAAAGCATAATTCCCAGTCCGAATACGTGAACAACTCCGAATATAACGTCACGTGTCGTCATCTCATGATTCTGGTAAATACGAGGTGGCGTGAAAGCAGCATAAGTATTTAAGCTCTCATGTCTGCCATGTTTGTAACTCTGCTGATGGTGAGTTTCTTGTTTCAAGTCAAGCCAGGTTCTGCAAACTTCCCTGCAGTGGACTAAGTTACAACATGTTCATGTAAAACCCAAATACAGTCACACACTTCTTCTGAAGTAAATCCTTTCAGGATAATTACTCACCCAGTGTAATGAAATGAATCTGTTGAAACTTGTTGGGTTAATCGAGTTGATGTGGACATTGTCTCTGTTTACATGGATCACCTCAGATCATTAGCGTAGCTGTGTTCGCATAAGCGGTAATTAGGTCACACAGGAACAACTGGGCATCTCTCAATTTCAGACAAATCACATAAGCAAAAATTATTTGTTTTCATTTTGAATTATATAATTTAAAAGTAGACACTTACAGCCATAAACATATTGTTTATGTCTGTGTGACAAGTATTCATTGAGTTTTTCATTTTTGTGAGGCTCTCCAGAAAAGATGGCAGAAAGCAAAATGTTTTGTTTTTATTATAAGTGGATAAATATAAAAGTTTCAAATGATGTATTGCTTATATTTGTATGGCCATAAACGATGGATTGTTTTAAGTTGATATCGCTGCCATGTGAAAAAAATCCAGCAACACACGCCGACACGTCCGTCAACCCCAGAGGGTTAACAGGTGCCCATTTTACGTTAAGGTGCACCTTCACAAGTTATTAACGCTTATAACTCATGAGTAAATGGTTCACATGTGCCCACTTTATATTAGGGTGCACTTTCACAGGTTACTGATGTTCATAGCTCATAAATAAATGGTAAATGGGCAAGCATTCTGATATATAGTGCACCTCCACCTCAGATGCATCATGAGCATCGTGACCTGAAGGAGGAGCGACAACAGTGAAGGACGAGAGAGGACCGGAGGTTAAGTGAAAACTCTGAGTATGTTAACTCTGAAATGAGGGAAACTCTGGGTTCTCCATTTCAGAATGGGAGGTATATCAAACCTGAGAAAGCAAGGTAAGTCAAGCCTGTTTCTGAAAGGAAGGTAACTTATACTTAGAGTTAGTTACCATGGTTTTAGACATAAAAGAAGTCCACATGAGAATTCATACTGGAGAGAAGCCTTACACCTGCCAACAGTGTGGAAAGAGTTTCAGGTGTAAATCAGCCCTTGATAACCACATGAGAATTCACACTGGAGAGAAGCCATTCACATGTGCTCAGTGTGGAAAGAGTTTCAGATTTAAAAATAACATTGAGTGCCACATGAGGATTCATGTATGACACAGAATGGTTTTAGATGTCATCAGTGTGGAAAGAGTTTCACAGACAGGAAACATGAGAATCATGTAATTACTCACACCAGAGAGAAGTTCCCACGTCTTCAGTGTGAGAAGAGTTTCCTGTATCAAAGAGACCTTGAACAGCATTTGCCAACTTATTCTGGGAGGAAATTGCAGTTTATCTGTGTGACAAGGTTTAAAAATGTCTAAAAACCAACTGTGCAATCATTTTTGAGGAAGGCAATGTAATTTTGATCTGTGTAATAGAAAAAAAATGTCATTACACTTAAATTACTCTACAGTTTACAATGGTATCATAAAATATGTATCTGTGTGCAATTAATGCTATTTTCACATTGCATCGCTCAGAAGGCTGTTCACATGACCTTTAAATGTGGCCCTTATCAGATACTTAACTGAACGGGTGGCACTTCTGCAAGACTCCACTCTGGAAAGTTCATCACAAGTGATTCACTCATTCTCACTTATTTTATTTGCTTTCTTCATCTCTCTATTTTTCAGGCTTTTTAATCTTTTTGTGTACGTCCACACCTGCCCATCTCGCTTTTGTCACATTTCTCCTGTATTTTTCGTTTCTCAGTAGAGACTCTTATTTAGATATATTTTCTGTTCTTTTGTTTCAGTTTACATTTCTTGTGTCTATTAGGCTACATTCAGAGTGTCAGTCCATATCAGATTTTTGCGTATATCTGCTTGAAATACGATCAGATTTAACACATGAGCTACATTCATATGGGGTTAGAAATCCTATTCAAATCGCTTTTCTGGGAATCCCTTTCAGTTTGACCGCTTTGATTTTGGGTGATTTTATGTGACTTTCTCACGTAAACGTCAAGCATTGTTATAGGATACAAGCTGAAAGTCACTGCAGAAAAAAGGTTGTGTTGTTGCAAAGTGCCAGACGAGCAGAATAAAAATATAACGGAAACATGTTTGGAAACCAGTAAACATGGCGCAGAATAAAGCCACTCATACCAGCCTCCTATGTTTCTGCCCCTGCCTCAGAAGACACATAATCCAGTGTGGCGGCTACACATTGTCATGTGGTAGATAAGACAACATCTGTATTGCAAACCCCTCCATGTTGCAGTTGCTGTCATTTATGGCATATACCTACCATCATTGCCATAGAAACCAATGCAGATATTCTGGAAAATGAAAGAGCGGCATGGACACACAAATCTGATCTGAACAGTTGTGATACAGTCTATAATTTTAGATCAGATTCCAATCACATACACAAATAATCGGATTTGGATTGACAGTGTGAACGTAGCCTAAGTGTCTACAGTTACTAATCATGTTTCTATGGTTTCAGCTTAGTTTCACTTGTGTCTTGTTTAGTTCCTTGTTTATCCCTTTGTATTTATGATATATGTTGGCATGTAGACGGGCTTTGGAGTTTTGTTCATCTGTGTGCATTTTGTACCTGTTCTGCTCTAGGTCTGCTCTTGGGGCTTTTTTACCCAATGGTAACTCCACGTGTTACGATCGTCAAACTCTTATTAGCATTCAAATGACTTTAACGGCATTGGGACCCCGGGACTCCGAGGTCACCGAGGCTTTACTCATCCTGCGTTTTTACTTTCGGTTCCCATGGAGCTGCTTCGGCAACGTTCCCAGCAAAAGAAGAAAGGATGTTAGAAATGTGGAGAACAAGGATAAGTTTTGATTATATCCAAGGCCTTGTTTCCACCTGGTATTAAGATGCATTTTGGATGTCCTGGTCACAAGTAGATGAAGGAGATAGATACCCATTTTACCACTATGAAAGCAGTCCAGTCGAATATGTTTTTGACTACCTCTGGAAATGGTTGAAAGTGGACAAGCTGAAAACATTTTACACCCCATTTACACCTGTATTTAGCGTTGTCCACTTGTGATTCAATCGACCAAAATGCATCTTTATATCAGGTGGAAATAGGGCCTGGAAGACAATTCCCAGGTAGCCAAAACCGTTCGGGCCAATAATGGCCCAGATCCGGCAGGCCTTAAGAAATAACTCGGCCTGGTTGCGGTTGCCAGACTAAAAAAAAAAAGAAAACTGCAGGAGCCTCCTCAAGTAGGCGTACTTTAAAAGAGGGACAGAGAGAGAGAGACATCATACATCGACACCAGAGGTTGCGTTAACCGAAAATTATCCGTCATTGAAGGAAAAACCTGAAGGCCGTCCATCACGTTGACAGATTACACTAAGGGTGATCAATTGTAAATTGTAACTGTAATTCACACCCCTGTTCAGTTGGTGGTGAGTGAGCTCCAGTGTAGCAGCAGAGCACTGATCCAGAACAAAAAAAATAAACTGGCACGAATCTTTTGCTATGCGTTTGATAACGCACAGTCAAGTACCCAGAAGCTACAACGATATATGACGCCACATTAAAGAGCGCCAAAACAGTATTTATTGCTTTAATTTCTTAATGAAATGGACAGAATTTGAAATCTGAGACTTGTTCCATATCAAAAGCAACACAAAGCTTTCAGTCTATTGCGATTTATTGGGTGGGAGGCGTACTATGTAGGTTAGCTACTTGTTTAGCTATTCGTCAACTGAAAAAGGCATATAGCCTGGGATTTACGAATCGATATTGGTCTTATGAATGTGACCAAAACAGCAAGGAGACATTTTAATTGTTTATTAATAAAGTAAAGTTTTCTGAATCAGTGTCGGGGGCAAAGATGAAGTTGACATTGACTCTCCTCATCTCCTCATGGATGCGCTTAGAGAGAGAATGCACAATTCATTCGGTTTATTCTACATAAACAGAGTAGCCTATTTCTTTTCGTTTTGAATTATTTCGTTTTCGTTAAAGTAGATATTTCATGCTTTCTATAGAGATATTTCTCATGACTCTGAGGCAAGCAGCCGCTGAGTTTCGGTTCATTTAGCCTATAAGACGGGTTCCAGTTCACGCGCCAGTGATCGCGCCCGCGCCTCCATGTCATGATTATATTTTCTACTATATTTGCTTTTTATTTATTACATCCAGGCAATTGGTTGATAAAACACTGATTAAAATTAAAATACAATTTTTACAAAATGAAATTCACTTTAAAGAAAGGCTTTCTACAAAATAAAACTTTATGAAGTGGCCAAAATCATGTCTTGACACACTCCATGTCTCCCGACATACTGCGCATCTTATGATGCATCTTACTCATACTGTTCACTTTTCATAATCAAATAGATGAATAAATTTAAAACATAACATAGGACTATTTAAACATAAATATGAAACCATGTTTTATTTAATAGCTACCAACACGTAGCCTATAGTACAGTAGCTACAGAGAAATTTAACGTGTGAATTACCCGTCATTTTAATTTCATATTTTAATTATAATAAAACATTTAATTGATTTTATTTTTGTTCAAATGTGAGCAAAAATAAAAGCAATTAAATTTGTTATTATAATTAAAAGATGAAAATTAAAATGAACGGGTAACTAATAGATTATGACAGATTTTTTACGACCCTTGTCCGTCAAAATGACGGACAAAGTTAGAGTCTAACGCAACCATCTGATCGACACATACGGTTAATCAGATAGATCTCAGAAATTCTCAACAGAAATCAACTCTGGTAAATGTTAACATCTGGACCCTACCTTAGGTTAGAATTAGTTTGCTTTTGGGCCCTGCTCTTTTCTTCCCCCAGCAAGCTTCAGCCATCTTTTGGTGAATTTTATCTATCTCTCCATCTGATGCACTGGCAGTGCTTGCATTTTAGTTCCTGGCACAAGTCTGTGAGAAGGAACACCACCAAACGCCATTCATTTATTGGGTAGTCAAAGAAGCTTGAACAAAGATTAAACTCATTATACACCAAATATAGAACCCTCATCAACCTCAATGATATTCCGGACTATGCCTACTACACCATTATGATAGTATGCAGTTATCTCCTGTGGATGACACAAAAGTGTGGGAGACTAGCCTCTTTGTACTGAATGACTGGACAAGTGATGTAGATGGTAGTGGACCCTCACTGTGTGGCTTTTTGAGTTTGGCTTTGTTTTGCACATCTGCACTGCAATCTGCATTTTCTCTGACATTTGCCTCACAACTTGTGCAACTGGGAACTGAGGGCTGCAGATCACTTTCTTTATTTGACAGAGGTAATTCTCATGGGGAAGCCCATATTTGTTGTCCAGACACTGACCATGTTCTTTTACATCAACACTGAGGTGTATAAGGCCATGCACATTGTACACAAGATTTTCCCTGCCATAAAGCTGTCCAAAATATTCTACAAAAGACACAAGCAAGGTTTTTGCAAAGTCACAGAAGATCACACAGAGATTTGCACATGTCAGTATCTGAACAGCAACGCTAATTTGAAATGGCCATTAACTGGTTAATAACGTTATTTTATCGTTCTGTTTAATATTTTGATATGGCAGTCAACCAATCACAAATTGAAATAGTACAGCATATGCAAATGCGATGTGAGTGAAATCAAAGAGCTTATAACCCAAGAGGCGACACTTTGATACTTTTTGGGTAACAGCCACTAGATGGCGCTCCGGTAGCGCGGCCGCCATTATGGGGTGAAAATACTAACTGGACCATAGAATCCTTCACATCTTACCCACCCAAAATCTGCGAATTTCACTGCCAAATCAGAAGCGCAATAGAAGTTTTTTTAAATTAAGTCACCAGTAAATTGTATGGCTCCTACAGTAAATGTTGTATTGTCTTATATATGTTTTATTTTACCAGTTGTGGAATCAAACCATTCAACCATCTGAGGTAACATAGTTAGCCTACTTTATTGAGTATTTCCATTTTATGGAACACATTTACACATTTATTAATAGTAAATTAATAATTAATAAATTTAAGATCATCATGTTTGCAGTGAACAATATATTTCAGACCTAGTGGAGTAATAATAATAATATCTAGGTCTGAATTGAAATATACAGTACAGTCCAAAAGTTTGGAACCACTAAGATTTTTAATGTTTTAAAAGAAGTTTCGTCTGCTCACCAAGGCTACATTTATTTAATTAAAAAAATACACTTTTAAAACAGTAATATTGCTTTAAATATTATTATTACAACATTGCAAAATAACTGTTTTCTATTTGAATATATTTGACAAAGTAATTTATTCCTGTGATGGCAAAGCTGAATTTTCAGCATCATTACTCCAGTCTTCAATGTCACATGATCCTTCAGAAATCATTCTAATATGCTGATCTGCTGCTCAAGAAACATTTAATGTGTTACAATTGTACAAAGGTATTTGTGTAAAAATTTTTTTTCAGGATTATTTGATGAATAGAAAGTTGATGATCACTAGTGATAGTATCTGAAATCTAATTCTGTGTTGTAATCATTCAGGTTGGATTTCAGCTTTACTGTACACTTTTGATTGATTTAACAATGCATCCTGATGCTGAATAAAAGTATTAATTTCTGATCATTTCTTTTCACCAAAAATAAAAATGGAAACGCATTCTGCTACTGACCCCAAACTTTTGAACGGTAGTGTATAATGCTACAGAAGCTTTGTATTTCAGATAAATGCTGTCAAGTCTTTTGAACTTTCTATTCATCAAGGAATCCTGAAAAAAAAAGTACAAGAACTGTTTTCAACATTGAAAATAATCATAAATGTTTCTTGAGCAGCAAATCAGCATATTAGAATGATTTCTGAAGTGAAAATGAATGTCAAGTAATATGCAGCTTGTTGTGCGTTTTGAAACCAGCGAAGATTGCAGGATAGTACAATTTTCAACGTCAAATCACGCATCTGCAGCGCTTCTGCGAATGGAGAAAACTAGGCCTACCTACATAACACATATAAAATAAAAGGGAATATTTAGGCCTATAGGCTACGCGAAATATTTCACTTAAATAATTAGGTCTACAGATTAACAAAACAGTTATTTGTGGCGCACTGATCTAGAATAAAGGAAACGGGCATTCTGATTGTTTTCGTTATTTGTCTTTTTTGTAAATGTATGAATTATGTCTTGCTTTTACCTGTATGACCATAAATTACGAAGACAGTTTACTGTCTTACAGAAGAAAACAAATCCAGTGGTCGCGCCGGCGCCTCACGCGCGCGCACAAAAATTCTTGCATTGCTTACTTGATATCGCAGCCTGTTAAATATTAAAGGGATAGTTCACCCAAAAATGAAAATTTGATGTTTATCTGCTTACCCCCAGCGCATCCAAGATGTAGGTGACATTTTTTCTTCAGTAGAACACAAATGATGATTTTTAACTCCAACCGCTGCCGTCTGTCAGTCAAATAATGCAGTAGATGGGAACTTCATCTATAAGAGTAAATAAAGCTTCTTGACAAATCCAAATTAAACCCTGCGGCTCGTGACGACACATTAATGTCCTAAGACACAAAACGATCGGTTTGTGTGAGAAACCGAACAGTATTTATATCATTTTTTACCTCTAAAACACCACTATGTCCAACTCCGTTCATGACTCCTTTAGTGATGTCTGATCGCGCTCTGACAACGAAAGTATGTCTCGCGCATATACTTCAATGAGTGTCAGACATACTGCCGCTGTCAGAGCGCGATCAGACATCACTAAAGGAGTCATGAACGGAGTTGGACATAGTGGTGTATTAGAGGTAAAAAATGATATAAATACTGTTCGGTTTCTCGCACAAACCGATCGTTTCGTGTCTTAGGACATCAATGTGTCGTCACGAGCCGCAGGGTTTAATTTGGATTTGTCTAAGCAAGCTTTATTTACTCTTATAGATGAAGTTCCCATCTACTGCCATTATACGGCTGACAGACGGCAGCGGTTGGAGTTAAAAATCATCATTTGTGTTCTACTGAAGAAACAAAGTCACCTACATCTTGGATGCGCTGGGGGTAAGCAGATAAACATCAAATTTTCATTTTTGGGTGAACTATCCCTTTAAAGTCCCCGTGAACCTGAAGTTGCAAACGACTTTTCTCCAGTGTTGTGACGTATTTCCAAGTGAAACGGAATATTGAATAGAGGGCAGAGTTTTACTTTAGCGCTCCTCCTCTCCATCACCAGCTCATAGCAGACTAACCATTGGAGGGGAGTGGTTTAAAGCCTTTTCAACCCAAGCCGTCAAACTGATGTCATAAGGGGCACTGTTGCAGAGGGGAGGAGCATTTTCAGATTTTGATTAAATATTACGAAGCCAAACAATTTTTTTTGTGTGGATTGACTTGCATGGATTAATTGTTTACCACAAAACTAGCAATTTGAGCTAACAAAATAAATAATGTCAATTTTGATTTCATGTGTACTTTAAAATAAAATACAATCAACCAAACTTTACAACTGCACAATTCAATTCTGTAATACAATCTGCCGTTTACCACCCGTGACCACCGCCTCACTGTGCCATTATATGTGAAGGATGATGTTTTATGTCTATAATGCGAGTGAAGTACAAAGCTCATATAATAAATGATAGTTTAGCATTCGTCTCGAAAATGAAAACAGATTCGTGCCGAATGAGAAAGGTAGGCTACAGATTCACTTTAAATTAATTCATTTAGCATCTTATTTAGTTTTATTTCCAATAAATAAACCTGTTTCTCACCTTTAATAGCAATAGAAGCTGGAATGGCATTAAAAAAGAAAAGATAATTTTTTTATTCGTTTTGGCTTGACGTTTATATAGCCTGAATAGTCCAACTGTTAACTTTAGAGGTTTTGTTGTGGAGTGCAAGTGTGCAAGTGTAAGTGGATAGGTAAAATAATATAAGGCAGTTTTGTTCATAATTTATGTTTACAAACATTATAAACAAAGCTATGTAGGCTAGGTTACTTTTACATTTTACTTTATTTACCGATAACTTTATTATCATTATTTCTGAATGTAATGCGACGTATAGGCCTATGTGATCTTTTTTCCTCTCAGGAATTGTCATGATCACCAGTAAGAGTGCCCTTTCAGCCACTAGAGGGCACTCCATCCCGGACTCTCATTTCCACTGTTACATGGACTACATATCCCATACACACTCATCGGACTCATTTCATTGTCATTGCACCCAGCGTATTATATCACATATTAGTGTCTTTATTATCTGAGTTGTTTCTGTCTTTGGTTGTGGTTCGTTGTTTTATTTCTGACTTCTGATTCCCTGGTTTTCTTGTTTGGTTTTCTTTGTGTATTTTTTTTGTTCCTGTTTGTTTGGATGTCTACATGGATTTTGACCCTTGCCTGGTTTTGGATACGTTTCTGGATTTCCCCAATAAATGCTATGCTGCGATTGGATCTACCATCTTTGTCTTCGTGTGTACCGTGACAGGAATAGCGTAGGATTTTTAACCATGCAGCAAACATTAAAATATCTTGAAAAAAATACTTTAATTTATAAACCATTGTTTTTCCTTTCGTTTAATAGGTTTTCATTTGGACAGAATCTTGTTATAAAAGATAATTGTAGGCCTATTGGCTAAGACGGCTAATACACTCTCTTTATTTTTTAATAAAGAAAATGCTGTACATATTATTATTATTATTATTATTATTATTATTATTATTAAGTAGGCTACATACAAAAAAAATAAATAAATAAAAATAACGTTATTAACCGTTATTTTTTTCTAATCAAATCGGTTTCAGAACGTTTATAATACGAAGGAACGCTGGAACAGAAATGTTAAAATACAGATTCTGCTCGGAGTGGAACGATTTAATTTTTTTAATTTTTTTTAGTTTTTAAGCCCTGCCTTTTTTGTAACACTGTTTGCCACTGTTCCCAACAACTATAGCTTAGCATTATTATTATTCAAATAATATTCATGCCCAATAAAAGTGTCATCCAAAAAAAAGATGAAAGAGTTCCATGGGTCTTCCATTAATGAAGTGGAAATAGCAAACATACGGACATTTTGGTTTCTTTTGGTTGTATGTTGACCCACCCACATTTTTTTTTTGCTTCTTTGTCTGCTTTGTCTTCTTTTTATTCAGTTACAGCAATAGCTGTAGGGGTCTAAGTCTTCCCAGGTGTAAAACACATCAATAGTCATGATCATTCACGTCTTCCTGCATACAGGCTTTGCGACACAAAACGTGTCTTACAAATTTTAAATCAATATATTGTTACATATGAGTGGGCTGGATGATTTTCACATCGTTTTGAAGTGAAAAAAATCACAAGTCTTGTGAACAAATATTCAGTGCCTTATTTCAGTTACTTTTTTTTCCCCACTAACCACACATAAATGTGAATTTCCCAAAACTACAAACTTTTACTTACATGCTGCTCACATATTATTGTAGCAGAAATTGTGCTGAATACAGTGTTATCAGACTTTAGCCATGAAAATGTAATAAGTAACAAACATAAGCACAAATGTCAGGGCATGTCAAAACACAACCAGTGCCCAGAAAACACCTCAGACGCCAGAGAGTTTTATGGTGCGTCTCTAAACACCATTACCTTATTCTTTATTATTCTCAGACAATGTGCATCTGTGTCGAGGCCTGTAAGAAAATGGAATGTGCTTTCATGGAATATATTTGCATACAGTAAAGCCTCTCGATACAATCATGGTCAGAATGAATGGCACCCTTGGTAAATGTGAACAAAGAAGCCTGTAAAAATAAATCAGCATCATTAATCCTTTTGATCTTTTATTATACTGGGGAAAATCTCTTCATGAAATAAACGGTTTTCTCCACAATACGTTGGCCAGAATTATTGGCACCCTTTATTCAATACTATTTGCAACCTCCTTTTGCCAAGATAACAGCTCTGAGTCTTCTTTTATAATGCCTGATGAGTTTGGAGAACACCTGACAAGAGATCAGAGGCCATTCCTTCATGCAGAATCTCTCCAGATCCTTCAGATTCCCAGCTCCATGTTGGTGCTTCTTCTCTTCAGTTCACTCCACTCATTTTCTTTAGGGTTCAGGTCAGGGGGATGGCCATGTATCTGAACAAGATGTCCAGGACCTCCATCAGAAAAATAGGTCCACAACACTAAAGATCCAGCAGTATATTTAATCGTGGGCATGGGGTACTTTTTATCCCTGTTTGCACCAAACCCATCTGGTGGGTTTGCTGCCAAAAAGCTCTTATTTTAGTTCAATCTGACAACAGAACCTGTTCTGTTTGATGTTCCAGTCGTGTCTGACAACTGAATATGCTGGAGTTTGTTTCTGGATGAACAAGGAGGGTTTTTCTTGAAACCCTCCCAAACAACTTGTGGTGATGTATAGGTGTTGTTCGATATTTTTTAGGCTTTCTGTCCCCAAGACTCAACTAATTTCTGCAGTTCTAAAGCTGTGATCCTTGGAGGGTCTTTGGCCACTCAAACTATTCTCCTCGCCGCACAATATAGACAGGGCCCTTATGTATAAAACTTCTCAGAAATAGTACATGAATAGGAGAGTATAGCTGTGTTGTTTTTCATTCAGCATTTTTTAAGAGTGTTATACAGCAGGTAAAACGGCCTGTCACATGTGGGTTACTCAACAGGTCTCTTTTTTTGAAGGTTGCTACCTGTCACGTTTGAGGCAGAAGATTAACTCAAATGAAGATTTATTGGCAGAGGAGGTCATAATGTGAGAAAGCGGCTTCTCATTTCTGTAGAATACTGTGAATAGAATCCCATTAAAACGTTAGATAATAAAGTATGTCACATAATTTATGATAAATGGTCCTAAGCTCAGCCCCCTTCTGTCCTCACCTTCTGATGGACAGATTATAAAGAGCAGCAGACTGCATGAGCTTCTTCACTTTTCTTACAGCACAGGAGTGCTGAACACTTTCTCTGCACTGGAATGAAATCAGGTTCTGTTTCTTTTTATTTTATTTATAATAATGCAATTCTATTTGTTTTTAGTTACTTTGCATAACTGTTAAATACTGACCAATGATTACTGTTTTATGGTAACAGATTATCCTGAATAATGGGTGCCACGGTTTCAGTCGTCAATCAGACTCCTTATACCTGGTATTTTGCCACTCAGGACAGGGGGGTAAGAACTTTTGGTGCATTCACTTCACAAGATTGTTTATGCAATTCTATTTTCTAAATCCTGTTTCATAGTTATTTTTATAATAACTTAAAGCATGACATAATATCTCACAACAATATCAGTTTGTTCTTTGTGTTATTTTAATCGGTAACACTTTAGAATACCGTTCCGTCATTAAAGTTTCAAGAAACCCTAAAACACATTTTTTTGAGATGTTAATAGATATGTACATGTTGCACATCACTGAAAACAACAATAGTACTCATTATGTTTATTATTAAAGGGTTAGTTCACCCAAAAAATGAAAATTCTGTCATTAATTACTCACCTTCATGTCATTCCACACCCGTAAGTCCTTCGTTCATCTTCAGAACACAAATTAAGATATTTTTGATGAAATCCGAGGGTTTCTGTTCCACTCATAGGCAGCAACGTCATTGCACCTTTTGACGTCCAGAAAGGTAGTTGAAAACATGGAAAAAATAGTAAACGTGTCTGCAGTGGTTCAACCTTAATGTTATGAAGTGACGAGAATACTTTTGTGTGCAAAAACAAAACAAAAATAATGAATTTATTCAACAATTTGAATATTGGCTGTAGTATTGAGTTCACTACGTATGACGACGGTTCAAATTGTTGAATAAAGTCATTATTTTTGTTTTGTTTTTGCACACAAAAGTATTCTCGTCACTTCGTAACATTAAGGTTGAACCACTGCAGACACGTTTACTATTTTTTCCATGTTTTCAACTACCTTTCTGGACGTCAAAAGGTGCAATGACATTGCTGCCTATGAGTGGATCAGAAACCCTCGGATTTCATCAAAAATATCTTAATTTGTGTTCTGAAGATGAACGAAGGACTTACGGTGTGGCATGACATGAGGGTGAGTAATAAATGACAGAATTTTCATTTGAACTAACCCTTTAAGTGAAAAGTGGTTATTTTTTTATTTTTTCTGAGTTATTTCATTCTTCCAGTTTAAAAAGCAAAGTTGAACCAACATCACGAAAAGTGAGGTATATGCCTTAATTCTGAGTGCTGATTGGCTGCTGTGGATGGACAATACGAATGTCCATCAGCAGTTTTTGAGCTTTTCTCCACAATGAGCACGTTTGCATGCACACCAGTAAGCTGATAACTCACAAATATCAGTTTATTGAAATAACCAGTTTTCCCCGTTTACATGCAAACCAGTAAACTTACAATGCAAGTAAACCACTTTTACAAGATTTGATTAATAAATCTGGTTATTTTCCTGTAGTGACGTCAAAAAAATAATAATTTGCACATCAGACTCTGAGGATTCCATACGTTACTGTATGCCAGTTGTGATGTTAAAGGGATAGTTCACCCAAAAATGAAAATTTGATGTTTATCTGCTTACCCCCAAGGCATCCAAGATGCAGGTGACTTTGTTTCTTCAGTAGAACACAAATTATGATTTTTAACTCCAACCGCTGCGGTCTGTCAGTCGTATAATGCATGTCAATGGGAACACAATCTATGAGAGTAAAAAAAAAACATGCACAGACAAATCCAAATTAAACCAAATTAAATGATTTATTACTCCGATAAAAGAAAACGGGTTACCGCGTTTACATGACCACGTTCGTTGTCGGCTTATTAAGCATAATTGGCTTAAGAATGTGCATGTAAATGCACTCATTTATTCATGAGAATGAATTCCAATCACTGCGATGTATTACGCATGAGATCGCATTACGGTGGAGAATTCAAATGTCACGAAAGACCGTTTCAGCTTTGCGTTCAAACACACTTGTCATAAGTGTATGTTTCCTCAGTAACACAGAAGTGTTGTTTGTATTTTCCCCAAGATGCGGTCAGAGCTGGAGTTTGACTATTAAACACGTGGAAATTATGGCTAACAATATATGTAAGAACACGCAGTGAGCGTGAGATTGGTTTCTGCGTGGAGCGCTGTGATGAGTTTAACAACGCTCGCAACGCGGATCATATATTTCATATACGGACTGGAGCAAGCATGTTTCAAGTTTTCTGGACATATTTCATATACTTTAGACCAGAACACATTCCTGGAGCCTCCTTAGCTCTGCACATTTTGCATGTCTCCTTTGTCTGACACACCCCTTTCAGGTCTTGGAGTCTCTACTAATGAGCTGATGATCTGAATCAGGTGTGTTTGATTAAGGAGACATGGAAAACATGCAGTGTTGGGGGGGCTCCAGGAATGTGTTTGGGAACCCCTGCTTTAGACTACAGCTCTAAACATGAACCAGCAGCGTGTATGCGGCCATTTCAACATATCTTCTTCCAAAGAAATTATGTGCAAATAAGGACAGCAGTACGTCTGATCACGAATATGACATGATGAATTATTCTGATACACAGAAGACAATGATGTAGACCGAAAATTCAAATTCAATTCCATGCCTTTATCATTTCTGTTAAACTGACATGTGTCATTTGTTTGTAAATGTAATAAAAATATTATTAGACATTTTTAATGTTCTCCCACGTTTCTTCTTCGTTCTTGGGACTTTGTTGTCATATAGGGTTATATTTTTAAAATACATCAAGTTTTTTTTTCACTTGTCATATTTTAGTATTCATTTGTCATGATGACACTTTAATGAATAACTACACAGGAACGTATTATTAACATTCTTGTAACTACTATTATTAACTAACAAAAAACTCTGATTAACGAATTAGTAAGTAATAGTGCTCAGTTGAATATGGTAGTTCACTATTAGCTAATCAATAACTACTATTTATTTCTCATACTGGAGGACTTCTAGTGAACTAAGCGCCTGCAATACATTCAGAACTCAGCTGCACGTGTCCTTACACATACTCCTTCTCGTCAGCACATCTCTGGCATGCTGTATTGGCTTCCGGCCCATGCCTGCATTGATTTTAAAACTCTCATTTTAACATACAAAGCTGTACAAGGAACTGCACCGTCATACATATGTGATTTAATTATGCCATATATGCCTTCTCGATCTCTCTGCTCCACCGACTCTTTCCTCCTTAAACAGCCTTCTTTAGAGATGAAAAAAATCTATGTGTGAAAGAGCCTTCTCTGTCGCAGCCTCTAGGTTGTGGAATACACTTCCTTTAACTGTTAGGAATGCCCCTACATTAGGTAGTTTTAAGAAACAGTTAAAAACCCATCTTTTTAAGGCAGTGTTTATGTCTTAACTTTTTTTGTTTTTATGGATGTATATTGTAAAGTACTTCTTGTAGCACTTTGAGTTTTGTCTTTTTTTTATCTTCCAGAATCTGGCAGTAAGTTTTGGGAGTTCATTTTTAGTCAATCTCCTATCCTGAAGTCAGTTTTGCAGAGATGGACTAAAACTGAACTCCCAATTGGTAAAATGTGCCTAAAAAAAAAAAAAAAAGATCAGAAAATCAACTTGCCTAATAATTCTGCACACACTGTATAGTAGTTCTAGTAGTCCTCTGGGAGGTATGAAAAAAATAGTAGTTATTGATAGTCAAATGTAGCACACTGTTAGATAAAGCACTATTATTACTTAGTAATTTCTTAATCAGAGTTTTTTGTTAGTTAATAGAGTGTTGATATTGCGTTACTCATTTGTTCTTGTGTAGTTATTAATTAATGACGGAACAGTATTCTAAAGTGTTTCCGATTATCCACTGCTTTTCTGATGGAAACTGATGTATAATTCTGTTCCCCAGTATACACGCATCGATGCTGGCTGCACAACATCCTATGCGGAGAAAAGGTTAATCCATCGCTACTTCTACGTCAGATATAAAGATCACACATGGAACAGTTTTAAGTATGAGTTTAACACCCATAAAGGCAACACCTCCTTCATCTTAAGGGAAACCTTTGACCGTTCCCAGATTCAGATGCACTGCACCTCTGAGGGTGGCACGCATTACTGTACCAACTATGGTAAGTTCCTACAAACATATCGATTGTGCACAACACTATGCAGCTAAAAGTATGTTTACCCCTGATCATCAAACCCATATGTAATTTGAGCATCCCATTCCATATTTATTTCCCCTTTGCTGTTTTAATAAGATTCACTCTTTTAGGAAGACTTTTATGGGAATAATTTTACGCCCACATTATTGCAATCACGGATCAAAAACACCTGTAAATATTGTACAAAACTAAAAAACAAATGCAAAATTATCAGAATAGCAAACAACATGGTCAAGCATAAAAAATAAGTAAATACACATTTTTAAAAAATAAGCGTGAATCCAAACTTTAAACACTTTTAAAATTATATTACACAAATCTGCAACGTGAATGCAAAATTATCTGAATCGCACACAAAAATCATGGTTTTCTTGGTCATATTAGTCTTTTTGTGCTCTCTGACAGTTTCTGTTATGTATGCTTATGCTGTTTCCCCATTTGCTCTGGTTTGCACATTCTGTGCTTGCTTTTCCAAATGTTGCAGTTGACTTTCATGTAAATTAGGGTGGGCTTAAGCGTCAGCATCTAGACTGACAGCTCCTCCTCTAGCCAATCAATAGAAGAGGGTAGTTAATGTCACTCCAATGCGACTCATGACTACTGATGTTCAGTGGTACATGGGAAGTTGGATAACCATCAACTGGCAAATCCCCAGCTGGGTGAAATCTTTACAAAGCAAGACACCGTTATATATGTGCCTGCCTTGCCACTCGATCCGTCACCATTAAATGCGGCTGCCAGTAGACCTGCCACCGCTATAAACGCCTACCTGGCTATCCGGTAATACACCACCCTCACGAGCAGTCAGTGTTATATGAGCCTACAACTCCACTGGTCTCTGATAAAGGCCATTGTCAAAATGACTAAAAACTCTGTATTCTGCTGGCAGGCCATTAGATGGCGATGAAGCATCCCATTCCATATTTAGACTGAACATGTAATGCGCATGTGCATGACTTCATCGTTTTCACAGATTCGTGTTTTTGTTGTTTACACAGAGAGTGTTTTCAAAATTTTGCGTTTTCAGGCCACCTAACGTGTGTAAACGGTCCCTTAGAGCCACTCATGATGTTTTCCTGTAATAATGTATAAATCACATAATTTTTTTTTTTCTTTGGCTACATATATTATTTAGTTTTCTCCCACCCAGGGACACCAATTAAGTTGTGATTAAGATAAGCTTATGAGTACATCAGATGACCACTTCCCCCCTCTTTTAGTTCAGGGCACCAGTCAAGGATTTTTACCGTGGCAGTATGAGAACACTCCCCACAGGGGGTGATGTTTTTCAATCATTTAGAATTAATGTAAAGTGGAGGGAGTTGGTCAGATGATATATTTGAAAGATTGGTGAGATATCATTAAGTTGTAGAGCCCAGGGATGGATTATGACATGGTTGTGCCCTGGGCATGGATGTGTCCAAAAGACCCCCTTTTTCATTTGTACATTTTGCAAAACATTTTTTTAATTATAACATTTTTTTATTATAAATACAACAAAACCTAAGGTGTTTTCTAATTGAAACAATAATATTTAAATAAAACAGCTGATTAAAATGAATAGGCCTATGTAATGCCTGCCAGCTCCGAACATGAAATGATTCAGTAAATTATAGGTGATGTTAGGCTCTTGACAAGTGATTTCTGAGAGCACAGAGATGGCAGTGCGGCTGTTTTTGATTTGCTGTTCTGCTTATTATAGTTTACACTCACTCATGTGTAGGAACCGTGGACGAACCAGACAAATGAATCATTCAGATGATTCTTTCAAAACATAATTCCAAAAAAACAAAGTTCAGAGAATCTAATTTTCTGCTCCAGTCCGTCTACAGAACAACCCCTGCAGGGTACTTTTATGGCACCCATGCTTCCTGACTGAAGGAAAGGAGGCAAACTTTTAAGCCATTTGTAGAAACCAAATGGCCGAAAAGACAACACAATTTAAGCCCAAGAAGATAGAGTCTTTGATCTCCAGATCAAAAGAGACAGAGAGACAATGCATGCCTGTTTCTCTTAGTGACCTAACTTTACAGAAAAACCCACAGAGACCGTTTCTACAACTAAAACTGCATCGAATTGTTCCAAACCATTTGAAACTGACTTATTAAACATCTTTCAACTGCATAAATTTTATATCATGTCCACACATGCTACATGTGACCAGTTATGTTTTAGAACACCCACAATTCATGTAAATGTGATAACTTTTGAATGATAGATAGAAAGTATGTCTTGTTTGGAATGTATTTAAATAGGGCTGCACGATATATCGCATGAGATTGTCACGCGCATTTCGTCAGTAAAGCCGGTTCCCTGATTACCGCTAAATCGGCATCACCTGCTTTCAAATGGAGCGGCATTTAATAGACAGAACCGTAGATCACTGAAAAGCCACACCATATCGCGTTCATTATCGAAGGCGATTCATCTGCGATATGAACGTGATATTGCGTGGCTTTTCAGTGATCTACGGCTCTGTCTATTAAATGCCGCTCCATTTGAAAGCAGGTGATGGCGATTTAGCGGTAATCAGGGAACCGGCTTTACTGACGAAATGCGCGTGACAATCTCATGCGATATATCATGCAGCCCTATATTTAAATCTCTAATTTATGTTTAAATCACGGCTTGAATGAAATCTGTGTATAATGTATCATATTCCATTTAAAAGAGATCATGTCTAAACGGTACTCTCTGCCGAAGCCAGCAATTCCAGAGGCTTGAGATAACGCTTATTTTATGATCGGGGCGGAGAAAAGCCACCTTTGAAACAAGACGATACCTGATTGGCCAAAACTCCTCACAGAGGTGGGACAAACACCTAAGTTTAAATAGTCACATCACAACAACAAAGAGTAGAATGAAGACTGAAGATAGAATCTAACTAATCCTGAGACTAGAACAAAGAACAAAGACAAGACTCAGATGAAGACAAAGAACAGACAAGCAGCTCATTCAAGCCGTCCAACTTTTATTCACTTTCCTTTTCTTTTACTTTAACTTATTTTCCATTGAGAGTTTTGTGTTCTAAGCAGGTTCTAAGTTAAGTTTTGGAGCAAATTTGACTTTTGCCGCCTCAACTTTAAACTCCAGCCACGACAAGAGACTTCATTTAATTTGCCAGCACGCTCAATTGTGATTGTTTTTTACCTAACAACAGTCTGGACCTGAAAAGATCCTGCAACAAATCATCGACTCAGAAAAACGTCTCGGAAAAAAAAATCTTGTTACCGAGCTATTAATTAGTGTTTTCACGATAGTTGGATATTCATATCCGCAACAAGAGCTTATTACGGTCCGAGCAGATGAACGCTGGACGATTCAGTTGCTCTGTCATAAACTAAATGACTCTTTATAATTCCCTATAAATTAATTATTTCATTTGAGCTGATTTGCTCCTACACATGTATCATACCCTACAACATTTTTAACATTTAAATACACCTATCAAATAGTAGAAAATGTGTAGGATTTAGTGTCTTAGCTGATAGTAGCTTACTCTTGAGCTGACAAAGCTTTAATTTCTGAAAGACGTGCAGAGAGAAAAAACCTGCTGATATTAGATTTAGGATCGTGCTGTGTTCATTTCATTCACCGATTTCAGGCTTGCCCGTGAGCTGTAGGCTCCCGTCGGACACTGTGCGAGCCCTCCTATCTGGGCTGTTGGAATAACGTACGCCCTGTCAGTCCGCTGGTGGGGCTCACCCATTCGATGCCATGAGCTGCAGGCTCCCATCGAATAATGCGTAGGCCTTTCAGTAGGGTGCTTGAAGCGGAATTTGATTTGGAAGATGTTGCACTATAAATAGCTGTCACTGAGAATACTTATTTCTCTGAACAAATATGAAATAGATGTGTGTAGTTTGCATCAGTTTGAAGGTTTCCAAACATATTTATGAATAGATTTGGATGGATCATTGTGATCTCTCTTTGTTTCACCCATTGCTGCTGGATCTGGAGGTCCTAAGGAGTTTTTATGGCAGTCACAGGCCAAAACATTAGGAATTAGGCTACATCCACACAAAGCCGGAGCTTACCCTAACCAATCTTTTTATTCTCCCTCGTCTCAAAAAATATCTGCATCCACACGAAACCACTGAAACGACTCAAAATGATGTAGTATACATGCCAGACCAGTTTGTGGTGCTGTAATTCTGCCAAGGAGATGCACTTAAAGCAGCGAATAAGACTTGGAGCATGCACATAAACCTTGCGCGCTGTATATAAACTATAGTAAAGATTAGAAATAACGCTTTATTTTGGCTCAGTAGCTTCTGCAGCACGCAAAGACAGCGTTTTCAGATTTATCCACTCTGGGACCCGGTTTCAAAAAATAGCGGTTTCACCTTCTGAAAACGCTGGATCACAAAACGCAAGATTCACAAAAACGCGTCTCCGTGTGGACGTGGCCTTAGTCTCTAGATGGGTGAAGTGCAGAAACTGCATGTGGACCAATGAGAAGTAATGTCCTTCCCAGGCTTAGTACCAGTGGTCTTCTTCTTGCCCTCTAAGAGATGACTGGCTGTTGTTCTATCCTCTTTATCTGATGGAGTTGTGTTAATCCACCAAGATCCAATCAAAATGTAGCAAACCTTTGTCCACTGTTACAGACAGACAGGGGCCATAAACTGGGCCCTGGAATGTACTGTTCATCTCTCTCCTTACCATTAAGTAATGTAAGTAACAGGTACATTGTTTCACTTTCTTTGCTGTTGACATATTCAACCAAATTTCAAACTTTTCAGTGATGTCTTGAGCAAAGGGATGCGTGTTTGCCTATGCTCCTTGTCGATGCCACTGCACGCTCATTCCACTTATCAGCTCATGCAAGGCAGCTATACAAGCCTAAATATTGAATTTTGAAATATTGAATGAGATCAGTGATTTAGACCTCTACATAATGGTTATGTCAAAACCTAACCAACAACACCTGGATTACATTTTCTCTTGGCTTTCTTTGCCATGACAAGTGTGTTTAATACACACACAGATACAGCAGCCAGAGGAAAAACTAATGTTAAAAACTCAAGGGTAAGGACCCCAACTAACCGAATACTAATCACCATATTGGTGACCTAATCAGTGCCTCTTTCCTTTAGTGATTCTGCTTGTTAATGCAAGGCAGAGTCCTGCATGTGGGCAGGAACTGCTCCGTGACAGTGGAAAAGAGAGCAGAAAATGCGAAATGTAGGGGGAAAAGACTAAACAATGCCAAGCAATGTGATGTTTATTAGAAACCTCATGATGAACTATTTATTGATGATTTTGTCAATGACAGCAGCCCAAATTCAAGGGAATTTCAGTCTTTTTTTGTGTTTTGCTTTAGCTACAGTATTGATGAGGAGTTATTTTAGTTATTGTTGAAGAGTTATTTTAGTCCGATGTATTACAGTAGCTGCTTTATGTTTAAACAAAAGGAAACTTAAATGTTTCCTTAAAAGGAAACTTGTAACATGTAGAGTATTATGAGAGAGAGAGAGATCACCTGATCAAGTGTATTACCTGCATCTATTTCTTATTTATTTACACACTCGTGCCGTCAAACTGTTGTGTAAATGCAATATCACACTCATAGCCGTGCGATATGGTTGTATATCACCGCGCTGTGATTACCTACGGCAGAATCACAGCTGTGCTGATATACAGCCATATCACACGGCTACGAGTGTGATATTGCTCATGTGTTTATTTTCAATACTATGGCCTTTGTGTAGATATTTAAAGATGGCCATCTTTTAACCATGACTGTGTGGATTTATATTAAACACTTTACAACAAGAGTCCATCTATAACATTAAAGTTAATAAATGCTGTTGTTCATTGTTAGATAATTAACATATACTAATACAGTTTTAAATTTTAAATTTGTATCTGTTGACATTAGTTAAAACACTATGAACTAACATGAATTAATATATTAGTATAATTAATATATTAATATTTAATATTAATATTTAGATTCATAAAACTTAATTTAACAAGAACATTTTTTAGTGGTTTAGCACTGTTTTTTATTTTTGTAATAAAGTTCAGCATCAGTTGTTAATCGGTTGTCGGCCAGTGTAGTCCAACCTAGTTATCGTTAACGGTAAAATCCACTACGGTCGACCTCTAATTGTCACCCAATCACTTAATTAACTTAACTTTACCAATAACTTAAAATTAACACTGAAGCAGTGTTAAAGTTAACACTCTTGAGTGTAGACTTAGTTAATTTACAACAAGGGTTTTTGCTGTGAATATTTCTCCTGATTATGCCCAGATTATTTTGGTTCAATATATATTCACACAAGGGGAGATGCAAACCTACATTCATTATTTTATAAATTTTCTGTTCTTTCTTCTACAGTCTATACAGCATGGTCCATGTAATCTGTAAGTTGTTTGTAATCCTGTGGTGTCTGATGTTTTTAAACAGGAAAAATTGAAGAAGATGAAAAACAGAGACAGCAAGAGGAGGAAAGAAGACGCCTGGAACGTTTGGAACGTGAGCAAAGGATTCAACAGGAGCTAGACAGAGAGAGTGAATCATCTAGACACAAGCTTTCTCGAGCAACTGAGCGGCTTCGTCAAAAACAGAGCTTTAGAGGTCGCGAGCAACATCATGAACGCACACAAGCTCTCCATCAGCAAATAGAAGATGACGCTGCTGCGATTGAGAGGGACGAGGTATGACTTTAATTTGGATTGAGCAACATAGCTGTATATATAGCATGTTGTAACATAACTTTTTACTGAGATCCATTTTTGTTTTGCACATTTATGTAGGTTAATGATGTTGAAGAAAAATTCAAAGACCTTCTGTTAAAGTACCAGATTACAGAAGATAAAGAGGTACAGCACTACCAGATTTGGGACAGGATTAAGACACTCCAGAATGAACTTGCAGTTCAATATTGTAGAGAAAACAACCTTTCAGCAGGGTCTCAGTTTACCTTTGATCAAGCTATAGGATATAACGAACTGTCTCTTACAGAGAAGCTCACAGTTCTCGAAGCATCTCTACAGTTCATTCTGCACAGTAGCACTGCAGATGCTAAAGATGATGGGGATCAGCCGCTAGGCTGGGAGAAGTACGACTTTCTCTTGGGTTTGGTGGAGCATCTTCATGCCACAAATCCAACTTTGGCTGAACACATTTTATTAAATATACTTGACATGATCTCAGAGCTTTCACCAAAAAGTAGGGAGATTTTGGGTCAAATATTGTTCAACAGAATCTGGACACCAACAGAAATAATGCTCTTCATTGCAAAAGTCCAGCTATCAAATGTGATCAGCTCGATTCAGTTCTCCACACAGCACAAACCTACCACCTGGACTGCATCCTTGTTCTCTCTGCTCTTACAAATGAAAACCCTTTAATGTTTCTTCAAGAACAAATAAAAAATGACAAGGAAAAAGACGCTGATACAATTGTGAAGGAACTTCGTGAAGCAAACTGCCCAGAGAAAGTCTTGGTGCTGTTGAAGGATGTGCTTAGATACATGGAGTCAGAACTCCCAAAATATCAATTGGTGGACCTTAACAAAGAAAAAATCGATGATTTGAAAAGGAAAATAACTTCTCTTAATCTTACAAACCCAGATAGTAACATTCTGAAAGATGTATTAATTGGAATGTCAATAGCAGTGCAAGACTGCTCAACCATCACCACAAAAGACAACACAAAGATTCAAGGTTATTTTCCAAGATGTACACAACTAGCATCATTGCTTTTGCTCCTCCTGGCACAGCTGACAGAAGGTAAAGGATGTCTTCTAGAGATTGGCACAGGTGAGGGCAAGTCCTGTATCTTAGCCATGTTTGCAACAATTCTGGCCATTCGTGGAACAAAAGTGGACATTGTGACAAGCTCTCCGCTTCTTGCCCAACGAGACCAAGAAGAGTGGAAAAAGTTTTTTGAAATGTTTGGTGTCACCTCGTCTGTAGTACCTCCACGTTACTTGAGTAACTATACACCAGAGGAACAAGAGGAACAAGTTAAAGATGCTTACAGGCAACAAATAGTATATGGCACAGTGGGAGTCTTTGCAGCAGACATACTTAAACAGGAATTTGAGAAGAGGACTACTCGTGGTACAAGGCCATTTGAGCTTGTAATAGTGGATGAAGTGGACTATATGACCTTGGACAATGGAGTTCAAGTAACATTCTTGTCCCATGAATCTAGTGGATTTAGGCATGTGGAGCAAGTGCTTTCCAACATATGGGCCATGATATCTACTTGTCAACCAATTGAAATGCTTGAAACAGGGGAGATAAAATGGGCGACAAGGATACAGTACTTTCATAAAGCTGTAACAGCAGCCATTATGGGGCTGGAAACATCAGACAGCTTTTCAGCAAATGAGATCTTGTTGCCTGGAGTGACTTTGGGGTTCTACACCCAGGAGGATATTGATATGTTAAATCAAGCTGAGACCAAGAAAGAAAATGATGATGGGAATGAGGACAGAATGTCCAAAGCATTATCTGAAGTCATGAAGAAACTTGGTGTTTTACAACAGTATGATCTTGTGAGTATATTTGAGGAGGTCTTGGAAAACAGTGCAGTGTTTAAGTGCTATTCTTTAGAGAACAAGAAAGCCAAATGTTTTCAAGCTCGGGAAAAACAAGGTGACCTTAATGTTGAAATTCTACTGCTGGAAGGAGGACTAGCATGTGAAATCATGTCTGAGAAATCGCTCATTGATGCAACTGTAAGCACAATAAAGTCATCTATTAAGTACTCGAATAACCTTCAAACAGCGAAGAATCCAACAACTTCATTGTCGTTCCTGTTTTCTTGAAAAGTTATGTTGAGAATCAGTTACCAGTTTTTGTTGAGAATGCACTAAGGGCTGTTGAGATGACACGGGGCCGGGAATACATGATTGACACCTCAGCGGCCGCTGAGAGAGACGTTGCTGACAGTCATGACAGAGACAAGTATAATGCGATAATTCCAGTGGACTTTAAAGCCAGTGGTGTGCTAGAGAAAAACAAGAAGTGGGGGAATGGTCTGCAACAATTCTTGGAGTTCAAGCACCAACTTGCAATTTCACCAATATCCAATGTGACAAATTACATGTCAAATTTCCATTATTTTAAAAGGTACCTCAGTGGGAGTGGCATATTTGGTGTTTCTGGTACATTAGGAGGTAGGGCAGATTGGGACTTTCTGGCAAAACATTATAAAGCAAAGAGCTACACTGTACCTGCACATCGCCATAAAAGGGTGGTGGAGCTTCCTGTCATCCAGGCGAAAGGTGGGAATGACCAATGGATCCAGACTATTTGCGAAACTTCATGGAAAGTAGCAGAGAGAGGACAAGTTGTCTTGGTAATTTGTGAAGATGTTAAAACAGCAGATGAACTACATAAGAAAATACAAGGCGGTGGCAGAGTTAAGGCAGAACAGATTACTCTGTACACAATCAGTGAGAAGCACAACATTGAAAGAGAGAACTTCTGTGCAGGCAGAATCATCATTGCTACAAATCTTGGAGGACGGGGGACAGACATAAAGGTCGATGAAAGTGTGAATAAGTGTGGTGGTCTTTTTGTTCTACTTACTCACTTTCCACCCAACCGAAGAGTCGAGAAACAAATATTTGGTCGTACGTCTCGAAAAGGCAATCCTGGCATGGTCCAGATGATTGTCAGTTGTGATCATCTCGCACCCGCTTACCAAGATCAGTCTGTGGAAATCATGCGTCAGCTAAGAGAGGATTATGAAATTAAACGAATCCATGATATGGAAAGTGATGAGCTGGTTGAAATAAACCTAAAGGAAAATCTGTTCTCCACATTTTGCACATTGCTGAAGGACTTTGATGGGCAATTACACAGAGCAAGAAAAACTGGACCCCATGCGAATGCAATTTGAGAATATTCCTGATTGCTTTAAACATTATCAGAATAGGTTTGATTATCAGCCAGCCATCAACGCTCTGAAAGAATCTTGGGCCTTGTGGTTGACCCTTCACGAGGATCACATCAATAGGCATGATGACTTCAGACAACTTGAAGCAGATCTCATCAGGTCAATAAACGAAACAAGTGGAAAGCTGCTGCGAGGAGAATGCGATAATTTCTATGATCATGTCAAACAGGCAATTGTAAGAACTGATTTACACTGCCGTGACAAATCCAACAATGCCTTTGGAGCTGAATCCTATTGGCAAAAAGTTGCTAACTCTGATCCACACTACAAGGCTGTGGCACTCTATAACCAGGCGTACATCACCATCAACCTCGGTAAGGGTAACTATAAAGCAGATGCTATGAAACTGCTGAATGATGCAAAGCAATCAATTGACACCTATGTCTCAGAAGTCTCAAACACAATGGTCTCATGTAACTTATCAGTCACTGGTAATAAAGATCAGAGCACAGACAAAAACAACAACTTTCAGAGTCAAATGGAGGCCAGAATGAACATCTTTAAGTCTTGGATGACGTACATTGATAATGCATTGAATAAGCTTAAAGAGCTGGAGAAAAGCAACAGTGATGCCATTACAGAGGACTGTTCAGTCTACGTGCTGTCTGAAGAAAAGGACTTCATCATCACTAATGAGCTGAGATCGCTATACGACTACGGCCTGGGGGTTGTTTTTGAGGTGAAAAAGAAGCCCAAGTTTTGCATAGATGCTTTGATATGTTTCATACTCGGGGTGGTACAGGTTCTTGCTGGGATTCTTATTTGTGCGCTGACACTTGGAACAGCCAGCCAGTTTGGAATGGGCCTGATTGCTGAAGGAGTTTCTGACATGATCAGTGGAATAGAGGGGATGATTAAAGGCACATTTGATTGGGTGTCATGGGCAATATCTAAGAGTATCAGCATCGGCCTTGCTTTGCTAACAGCTGGCTTTAGCCTTATCAAGAAAGCAGTTACTGCAGTGTTTAAAGTGACAAAAAGTCTCCTCAATGGTACAAAGTCTTTCTCTTCTGTTGCGAATGAATTCATCAAGTCAGGAAAGGCAATGTTTACTTCATTCAAAGGAAGCGTTAAGTCTGGTTTATCAACCCTAGGTAAAGAATCTTTTAAGTCTACAATGAAAAACATGACATCTTCAGCAGTGGTCAAACAGAACTTCAAATTTGCAACTAAATATGCAGTTCAGGAAATCGGGAAAAAGTCTGTGCTCACTGCAATGAACTACGCAATCGATGCAGCACTCCAGGAAGTCTTTAAGAAGATTTTACAAAGCAGTTTTGAGAATGTTGTTACTTTATCAGTGAAGCAGAGCAGTAAACTGGATCAGACTCTGGTTGAATTCATCAGCTCAGGCATTCCGAAAGTTGCCTTGGAAAAAGAGAATTTCAAGATTGACCAGAATTATGAGAAGCAAATAAAAAAATCAGTCGGTGTGCTCTCCGAAGAGATAATTCCTTACCTCATACTGGATTGTACCAAGGCACGGGAAGTTATCAGCAAACTCTCTGAGGTGTGTGAAGCTGCAACAGAGCTTATGGATAAAGCCAAACTGTCAGGTGTGCTTGAAACGGCAAAGCTGGCTCTGAAAGTAGCTGAGTACACAACAAATCTCTGTCAAATATTAGGTGCCGTACCAACAAAAGAGATAATAGACCAGAAATTTGTTCCTCAATTACTGGAGAGCATCAGTGAGCTTCAGAAAGATATGACAAAGTATGACCAAGATGGACGACACAGTTTACCTGATGTACAACGCCTTAAAGGAGAACTTCTACAGATTATCTCTCAGAAAGTTTCTGAGCAATTCATCAGTTCCTGTTCTGAACATATGACTTCTTTAATGACCAACACATTTAAGAGTCAGTTGGACACTGCTGCAGGAAAGGCGTTAGACAAGGTCATGCACAGACATAAAACTCAGAGTTTCTTTGATGACCAGAGAGAAAAACACAACAAGAAATCTACGAGCCACAAGGAAGTGGAACAGCTGTCACATGAGGACAAAACAAAGCTAATGCAGTATACAGAAGAAATGTGCAAAGCCAATCAGCCTGCTACAGCCCTCGATGTGTATGTGCTCACAAAAAGTAACCTGCTGAACGGAAAAGGGATTCAACTCACTGTCATTGATGAAAATGGAAAACAGTTCACTGAGGAACGTTACCCAGGAACCACCAAATCAGCAGGCGATATAAAACTGAGATTAACTAAATCTGCAAAAGCCACACAAACATCACAGTAAGACTAATCACTAGAGCATTACACAGTTCACATATAGAAATAATTTTTTAATGTTAATGCTTATAAACTTTGTCTACTGAATGTAGTTCATTTTATTTTTTAAAACAGAGCTGATGCACAGATGTACAGTGGCCATTTTGACATTGTACAGGATGATGGCAGGATAATCAGCGTTACTCGGATCGTGAGATTGCTCTTTATGATGCTGTAGCTCAAGCAACTGGCAGCAAGACAGAAGACCCAAAGAAGGAAGCATTAATTCTACGTGAGAAAGTGAAAAATGAGGTGAGTACACAATTTAAGGCTCTGATTCCTTCATGGAACAACTTGTGCACATCCTGAGTGGAAAAGCCAGATTTTAGTTGTAGATCTGCTCATATTTACTGATGTACTGAAATAGACAGACAGATAGATAACTTTATTCATCCCAGAGATAAATTCACAAAGAATTGCCCCAAGCGCCCTGGAATAGGCTCCAGGCTTACCACAACCCTGTGTATGATAAGCGGTACAGAAAATGGATGGATGAAAATCCCATTCCTGGTGAATCAGTGTACACTGTTACTCAATCCTGATCATCTCTCATTACATGTGCAGGTGACTGTATTTAATCTCACACTCTTAATTTCTCATTAGATCCAGACAAACTTTGAATCGTACACACCACTGCTTATTCTCCAGAGAGGATACGACTTCTGCCAAAAAAACCCTAGGAAATATGACATAACTGGAGGAAGTCAAAAGGAGACCAATGTTGCACTGCAGGAATACTTACAGAGTGTTAGATTCATCAAAAGTGACAAACGGATCCTTATCAAAATGTACCATCTAGGATTTGTTGGTGAATATAACAGGTAAAGAATCTGATTGCTGAAAGTGATTTCTGTTCTTTATTCACAACACAACAGTACAGAGGTCCATGGAAATAAGAAAGAAAGCTGATTAACCTGATATAGTTATATAAAAATAATTTAGGTATTAGTATAGTAATAGTATAGATAACCAGGTGTGTCATTTGTACATTCCATACATCAACAGAAGCTAGACGAAGATCAAGTACTCACCTTGAGCTCTAAATTAGCTTACTAGTTTAAATGAGCAGATTTCATGCTTTCATTCATTCTCTCTAATTTTCTCTGGACAGTGTTCAAAGTGCTCAAAGGTCCAGTAAGAACAACACAGCAACGCTCAACACAAGCCATATTCCACCAAAGGACTCCATCAGACTGGCTCAGATGGCCATAGAAGACCCAAACTCAGGGAGCGAGATTAAAAATAAAAACCCGGAGCTTTATAAACTGATCAGCAGCATAAAGACTGACAACAATGGATTGAACCTGATTGCCATGGAGGTTCTGGGACAAGATCACAGACAAGCTTTGACTACAGGCCCAAGCAGCCGCTCACAGGTGGCCAGGTAATGTTCAAAGTTACGGATGAAATCCTCATGCAAGAAAATTATACAGAATTCCAATTAACATGCAGGAATTTGGAGTAGTATTAAACATTGAACATTTTAGGTACAGGATTACAAATGTAAACAAGCAGCTGATTATTTCATAAAAACTAAGAAAAATTGTAAATCTGCTTTCATCAATCATTTCACAAATCATTTCTCTTTTTTTACAGGAAACTTCTAGCAGACACCATGATTAGTGGAGATGTGGAGCTTCTGCTGAAACGCTGCATGATTCTGCATCACCCGCGTACCTCACGAAAGCTCAGAGAAGCTCTTGGTAAGAAACTCCTCTGTGTTAATCCTGCACAACACATGCATGATCAACCCTCCAGCAGATACTGTGATTGGTCAGGCTGTTTTCTGTAGACACGATAATGGAGCAGTTTATATGGATGAAAATTTAATCTTACTAATCAGTTAGATTAGAGAGATTAAAGAGTTTTTGATACAGCAGAATGAAATAGCAGTCTCTAAAGCTTTTGTGAAACATTACAGAAGTCAAAGTGTCATTTCACATTGAACATGACATTAAATACAACACAAGATATTAAATACAACACAAGATATTAAATGCAAATCATAAAACAACTGATAGTCTAAGAGTAAAAGAGCTGTCATGTTGCTGCACTTAATAACATTCTTGTGTGTAATTTCAGGTGAAAGCATTCAGTCTCAGTGTCACATTTTGTCCGATGAAGACATACAAGGCTACTACAAAGCAGGATACCGAAACCTGGTGTCGGAGTACAGCCGCATGGGAATCCTGGATCAGAAGCAGCGTGAGTGTCTGGATGCGTGGGTGACTCAGGACCAGCATGAGGACACCAACACTGCAGAGTACAGCCAGCTTCTGCAGGCATTAAAGTAAAAATGTCTGATGTTCATGAACACGTTTTCTTCAGAGCTTCATGATAAATACGATGATGGTAAGGAAGATGATATGTAGTACTACAAAAAGTAGGAAATTATTAATCTCTGCCATTGGAATCTCATTCATTGTAAAAAAAAAATAAAAAATAAAATAAAAAATAGCAAGTTAAGTTGTCTTGTTCTATTGGTAGATCATATTAGTAATTTTTTAAGCATTTATTTGTAGAAAGCAGCAATAGAATAAGAGCATTTAAACTCAAAATCAGTAAAAATGTCTAGAAATATTGTGTACTATTAAAAAATTAGTTTTACTGTAGTCACTTCAGTTTGCATGATGATAATGTTGTAATCTGTGTGTTTGGGGTTTAAATATGTAGAGGGTTAAAATATTACAGGGTTATTTCACAAAACATGAATTGTATTCCAAATATAAGAATGGTATTGGGTTGTGATTAAATGTTGAAAATATATAACACATAAAGCAAATTTTCAGCCTCTTTTCAGTAGACTGATATACACATTACAGCTCAGAACAAGAGCATGTTCAATTTCAAGCGTCTTCCTGATTAAAACTAAAAACACACTGAAATCATTTTACTTTAAACTGTGTGCTGAATTTATAATCCCATAATTTTTCATAATCAGTGAAATGAGTTTCTGAACATCTACATTTTACACACTTGTATTGTAAAATGTTTTGTTACTTATCTGCATGATGCTGGATTTCTACTTGTAACTCTCGGTTTCTGAAATATTTGCCAATAAAATGTAAAATTTTTATTTTTGTGTCATTTTTATTCTTAAAAAATGAGATTATCACCCATTATCATATAAGCAACATGGAAAGTAGGAAAGAGATAAATGACTAAACACATGGTAAAACTGATCTGACTGAATGACAATGTAATTATTTTAAAAAATCTCAATCAAAAATCACTCTATAGCATTTGATTAAAAATGTAACTTATTAGATAATTAAACTGTTTTCTATTTTTAGCAATAAAACACTGCTATAGCTTAAAACCCAGTGTCTGTATACTGTATGAGTGGACAACATTTATTCTCGTGATTTTGAAGGCTTGTTTTGGGTTGAATTGGGAGTCTAAATCTTATAATAACTGAAGCCAGAGTCTGTGCAGTGTAGTGAGCAGCAGGGGAACAGGATGGCAACACCTTTTCACACCAAGTTTGGAAGATTTTCACTTGATTTGGATATCTTGTGAACAACCTTCACTTAAGAGAATGTAAGGAAACAGGTCAATTTAGCTATAAATTATTATTTTTTAAAAATAGCTAATAATTAATTAATTTTATAGGAAATTTTGACAGAATTGCCTTCGTTTCTGTCAAAAAAATGAATCATCCAGTGCTCAATTAAACTGGCCGTAACATCAACTCTGCAGTGGAAATTAATATCAGAAATATAGTGAACGTACTATTATTAGCATGGTAACAAGATCAGCAGTTTAAGACATTAAATTATATAATACACATAACACAAGACACTTCTCTTTAAAATACAAGAGTTTATTGAACTTCTATTACACAGAATCTACCCAGCTAGCTGGGAAAGTTCTCAGAACTTTGGCTAATGTTCCCTACAAGTTTGGTTAATGTTTTAAAGAAAACATTTGAATGTAATGTAAAGGTTAAATGTAAACTAAGATATAAGGTTTTATAAGGATTTTTGAGGATGTTGTTGAGATACAACATTATACAATGTTCTCAATAAAACACTGGCAGAATGCTCCATAATAACAAAGGAAGAACCTTCTCACAGCAACTTCAAGAAAATGTTATGAGTATGTCATTGAGGCATGAGATGACAGAGTGTTTTTAATAAAATGTACTTGTGTTAACAAAGCTAGAACATTTACCTCAACATCATCCTCAAAACGTTGCAGGTAAAAAGGTTGTAGAATGATCTTTTATAAAACATTGGCATAATGTTCCATAATAACAAATTAGGAACATTATCAAAGAAGCATTCGTAAAATGTTTTGAGGATATTATTGAGGCCCGAGATGGAGTGTTTTTTATTATAAATTGTTCTTGTAATGTGATGTCAACAAAGCTAGAATATTTTAAATGTCACATTTTGAGGATGTTTTGAGGATGTTTTTGAGGTAAAGGGTTGTAGAATGATCTTTTATAAAATATTGGCACAATTTTCCATAATAACAAAGGAAGAACATTTTCAAAACAACATTAAGAAAATGTTATGAGGATGTCATTGATGCATGAGAAGATGGAGTGTTTTTTTTATAAGATGTTCTTGTGACGTTCTTGTGTTAAAGCTAGAACAGTTTACCTCCAACATTTTGAGGATGTTGTTGAGATACAAGATTATGCAATGTTCTCAATAAAACATTGGCACAATGTTCCATAATAACAAAGGAAGTACATTATCAGTCATAGATCTTCCAGGCTCTCCACTTAACAAATCACAGGACTCTCTCCAGAATACTAATCACACACACTTGCACCTGCATATTTACCTGCCAGCGAGATGTGTGCTTCTGCTATCCGTCTGCTTCAGCCATCCATGATCTCTGTCATCTGTAAGGAAAAGTCAATTTACTATCCTCCATCTCAGTTCAATGTAAAACATCATTTCACTGTCTGCTCACCTGTTTCCTGCCTGAACACTCATTTGCTGAAAAATAAAGAACCTCTTACAACATTTCTCTGTCTCTGAGTCTGTATTCCATAACACTCACAGCCACATTAGGAAAATGTTATGAGGGTATCACTGAGGCCTGAGATGGAAAACATTCTTGTAATGTGACATGTTAACAAAGCTAGAACATTTCACCTGCAACATTTTGAGGATGTTTTTAAGATGTTGTTAAGGTAAAAGGTTGCAGAATGATCTTTTATAAAAGATTGACACAATGTTCCATAATAACAAAAGGAGGAATATCAAATCAACATTTGTAAAATGTTTTGAGGTTATTTTTGAGGCCTGGGATGACAAAATGTTTTTAACAAAACGTTCCTGTTAAGTGATGTTTTAACAAAAGTAGGACATTTTGCCTGAAACATTATGAATCTACAAGCTCTACAGGGTAACACTTTACAATAACAGTACATGAATAATAATAACAAACCATTAGTTGATGTTAGTATATGGTTAGTTAATAATGAGATAATTATGATTGTGACCTCTCAAGTAAAGTCATGACATAATGATGCACTTACAAATCATTAGCTAATATATGAATAAACACTAAGAGTGGCATCCTTATTCCTTTACACCCCGGTACAAAAAAACAAAAATAAAAAGTATTTGTATTTTATTTTAATTTATATAATTAAACATATATAAGCCATAAACATACCTGTAAAGACACACATAAGGCACATTTACATGTAAAATCGTGCGCATCCACAAGCTAATGCTAATCAAAGCATATACATTTAAATGACAAAAATACAAATACAGTTAATAACTGCACATAACCTCCTGAAAATCCCAATAAAACATACATGTAAATATGTCTTTAATTATTAATTTGGTTTACCAAAGCAGTCAACATTTTTTAGTTTAAAATGCCAGCAACACAACAAACGCGCCAAGAGAACACTTAGCGTGCGCCACTAATGAGTGTCCCGCCAGAAACAAACCCTACATACTATAGTTCCGGGAAGAAACTATGACTACTTAGCTATGACTAAATATAAATGAACTATAAAATTCAGATAACGGTTTAGATCAAATTAAATTTATTAGTGGTAGTTAGTCTATTTTCCACATTTGATTAAACATATCTATGTAATTAATGGCTAAATAATCATGTGCCATTCCAATTATTTGTCACAAAGCTGCAGATGGCAGATTATGATATTACAGAGTAAATTATGACAGTATTAAATCACGTTTAATTGAAATTCAGAAGTACTTCTTGTTTACTCTTATGGAGACTGATTTATTTAGTTTACCCCTAAATGTTAATTAATGCATTAATTATCAAACATGTATTTCAGTCAGGACCACTAAGTCAAAAATTACAAGAGACAAAATTTAGTCAATTTTTTATTGGAATATTTTGCTAAAGTTACAATTTGGCGGTATGGCTCTGTTATAAATTCCCCATCCTTTCATGAGCTCCATGAAAGCCAAGACCGGGAACAGCAGCAGCTTCTGGGGACAACCTCCCATTTTTTAACTGGGAGAGCAGCAGAAAATCCCCCTATTGAGAACAGAGCATGCATCAATGACAACAGAATGACACTGATTAAGTTATACACAAGTTTAAGGAGGAGCTGGGGAGGAGGTGGGTTGCAAGCAGCGTGCAGTGGAAGCAGCCAAGCAGGCAGAGAGACGGAAGCTGCGTTTAAGTAATGCGCCTTATTTTAGAGTTGCCAATGGAGTCCATAGAAATTGGATCAGCTGATATGGGTGGGGTTGGAATTTGAGAATCAGCTGATAGCGGAGCTTGACTACGAGGCCTGCCTGAACTAACGCTGACGCTTAATTAACGCATAGTTAAGGCTGCTGTTTTCATGCATGAATCCTGTCGTAGTTAAGGATCACTCTTCATTAGTTCATGATTAGTTCATATCTTAACTAATCATAAGTTTATGTTGAAGTAACTATTAATTCAGGTATTAGTTCATGATTATTCATGTACTGTTATTGTAAAGTGTTACCCTCTACAGATGTCTGCTAGAGAGGCGCCTTGTGCCAACGCCCAGGAGGAGGCAATACTTCGAGTGGAGTGAGCTCTCACAGCAAGTGGGCATAGCTCCCCGTGGGACTGATACGCCAAGACGATGGCATCCAGTGGGCCAATGTCTGCTTAGAGACAGCCTTTCCCTTCTTCTGGCCTCCATAACAGACAAAGAGCTGATCTGAGACCCTGAAACTCTGTGTATGGTCCACATAGAGACATAGAGCATGCATTGGGCACAGAGATGCTAGGGCTGGGTCTGCCTCCTCCGGGGGCAGTGCTTGCAAGTTCACTACCTGGTCTGGTCCCTGAAAGGAGTGGTGGGAACATTGGGCACATATCCAGGCCGGGGCCTCAGGATAACATGAGGGTAGGCCAGCCCGAACTCCAGGCATGTTTCATTGACCAAAAATGCTTGCAGGCTCTTGCAGGCCCAATTCATGGAAGTGAGCGCAGTCAGTAGCACTGTCTTAAGAGACAGGATCTTATTCTCAATTGACTGCAGGGGCTCAAAGGGAGCTCTCTGTTGGGCCGTTAAGGCCAGAGAGATGTCCCAAGAGGGGAAAAAGGTAAGGTCAAGGAGAGTTCAACCTCCTTGTACCTCTCAGGAATCTGATGACCAGGATGTGCTTTTCCATGAACGTACCCTCTACTGCGTCGTGATGTGCGGCAATAGCGACAACATACACTTCCAGGGTGGAGGGAGACAGCTTTCATTCCAACCCTTCTGCCTGGTGAGAAGAGCACCATTCAATGAACAGGCTCCACTCGACATGCCTCCTTAAGGGGAAAGCTGAAGTGATGGTGTCTACTACAGCTGAGGGTAGGTCACTAAACCCTCCAGTCCAGAGACCACATGTGGAGGTTCCAGGTGTCTGGACACGGGTGCCATATGGTGCCCGTCCCTGAGAAAAAATAAACTAACTAATGCAATTAGTTATTTTTTGGGGAGTAACACAATATTGTAATGAGTTACTTTTAAAAGTAACTTTCCCCAACACTGCCTATATAATATTCTTAATGGGGCAATTTTAACTTGTGTCACCAGATGTCACCAAAGTATGTCAAATGTTGAGGTTTTGGCTGTTTCAATTCAGTGGAATGAACATTTTAAATATAAGAATATTTTAGTGTTTCCAGTTAAGTGTGCCATATGCATCAGATGTTTAGCCAACGGTCCATGGGCGTGACGTCTGAGGCTGAGACTACGTGCATTGTAGCTTCTAAGTGAGAGTTTCACCAATCACTTGTCTTTTTTTTTTTGCAGGATTGTACATATCTCATGCCCGTAGGCAGGGGGGGTTCGGGTGGTTCGAACGAACCCCCCCTCACTGCCAAAGGTTCAGAATTTAAGTAGTTTTTTTTTGTTTTTGTTTTGTTTTTTATGTGATTATTGTCATCATTGTTTTAATATCAATGCTTGTGACAAATATTCTGGGTTGCTGTTTCAAATTCCCTTACGAAAAAAAAGTTAATTTTATGAAGTATACTTGAGTAATGTTCAAGTATATTTATAAGTATACTTTATGTAGTAAGTATACTAATGTCAATATTTACTAGTAGTAAACTTGTAAGTGTACTATTTTAATACCGCTTGGGACTAAATTGGCCCACTTGAAGTATATAAAAGTATATGTTTAAGTGTACTATAAGTGTAACAGTAGTAAACTTTAAGTGCACAACTAGTTCATAATTATGTTTCTCATTTGTACTGCAAGTGAACTTATGAGTGTACTAGTAGTATATTATTTTATTACTTGTAGCAATTTTTTAGTTTATGAAAGTTCACTTTGACGTATACTCTCAGTAAACTACTAGTTTAGTAGTTTTACACTGCAAGTATACTTACACGTTTTCTTTTAGTGTACTCTGAATAAACTACTAGTTTAGTAGTTTTATACTGCAAGTTTTCTTTAAGTGAACTCACCATCATACTTGTAGTTTACTAATAAAATATTATTTTTGCTCTTTTAGTGTACTCTCAGTAAACTACTAGTTTAGTAGTTTTATACTACAAGTTTACTAATTATATATTGTTTTTTCTCTTTTAGTGTACTCTCAGTAAATTACTAGTTTAGTAGTTTCATACTACAAGTTTACTAATTATATATTATTTTTGCTCCTTTAGTGTACTCTCAGTAAACTACTAGTTTAGTAGTTTTATACTACAAGTTTACTAATTATATATTATTTTTGCTCTTTTAGTGTACTCTCAGTAAACTACTAGTTTAGTAGTTTCATACTACAAGTTTACTAATTATATATTGTTTTTGCTCCTTTAGTGTACTCTCAGTAAACTACTAGTTTAGTAGTTTCATACTACAAGTTTACTAATTATATATTATTTTTGCTCCTTTAGTGTACTCTCAGTAAACTACTAGTTTAGTAGTTTCATACTACAAGTTTACTAATTATATATTGTTTTTGCTCCTTTAGTGTACTCTCAGTAAACTACTAGTTTAGTAGTTTCATACTACAAGTTTACTAATTATATATTGTTTTTGCTCCTTTAGTGTACTCTCAGTAAACTACTAGTTTAGTAGTTTTAGACTACAAGTTTACTAATTATATATTATTTTTGCTCCTTTAGTGTACTCTCAGTAAACTACTAGTTTAGTAGTTTTAGACTACAAGTTTACTAATTATATATTATTTTTGCTCCTTTAGTGTACTCTCAGTAAACTACTAGTTTAGTAGTTTTATACTACAAGTTTACTAATAAAATATTATTTTTGCTCTTTTAGTGTACTCTCAGTAAACTACTAGTTTAGTAGTTTTATACTACAAGTTTACTAATTATATATTATTTTTGCTCCTTTAGTGTACTCTCAGTAAACTAGTAAACTTGTAGTATGAAACTACTAAACTAGTAATTATATATTTTTGCTCCTTTAGTGTACTCTCAGTAAACTACTAGTTTAGTAGTTTTATACTACAAGTTTACTAATTATATATTATTTTTGCTCCTTTAGTGTACTCTCAGTAAACTACTAGTTTAGTAGTTTTATACTACAAGTTTACTAATTATATATTGTTTTTTCTCTTTTAGTGTACTCTCAGTAAACTACTAGTTTAGTAGTTTTAGACTACAAGTATTCTTTAAGTGGACTTAACATCACAGTTTACTAATTCTTTATTAGTTTTGCACTTTAAGTACACTACGATATTTAGGTATTAATTATTATACTTTAAATATACCTTTAATTGCACTTTAAATTATAAGTAAGTTCTTATGTACACTATCAGTGGACTACACAAAAATTCACATACTCAGAATTATGAACATAAGTTATCTTTATAAATCAATAATTTCAAACAAATCTATTGTATAGGATTCTACATAAACTTAAAATAACAATGACACTCACATTTATACTCCAGTTCAAAACAGTAAACACAATGTTTACGGTAGTGTCATACAAGATATCAGTTCCTAAAGAAACTACAAATCCAAACAATAATTGTTCAAATATATGACAACAAAAATGTTCTCCCAAATACATCATCCAGAATTAACACAATAAAACAGTCAAAACTACATGCTATAGTGATATGCAATTCAAGTTTCTGAAAACTAATGCAATAATTTCTATATTTACCAACAGACAGCTGAAAATGACCTTTAAATGTCTAACTTTACATAAAATAAGATAATTTTTGGGGCATCATCAAAGGGGTCTTGGTTCTTTTGTTTCCTCCATTGTGTGATTATTTTCTTTTTTTCTTTTGTGACATTCACAAATCCAAACTGATGATCCCAAATGAAACTTTTATAGATTAGAACTTTTCACAAAATGTTTGGAATGTTCCTTTTTGATCCATGTTGGAGGTGACAGTAATTTAACACAATCACTGTCACCTCCAACGTCGAACATCATTTTGAAAAGTAGAAATGTATGAGAAATGTGTAGGAATTTATTTCATTTTAAAAATGAAATTTCCCTTAAATTAAATACACTCACCAAATATAGCATCAAGTTTTGTGCTATCAAGCTGTGGCTTTGATTCCACATCTTTGTGTGCCCCTGACTGTCTTCCTGTCAAGCTTGAATGAGACAGGGTTTCCCTTCCATAGACAAGCACGGCAAGGTCCCCGATGTATACTGACGGATTTGCCGTCAAAATAAATACTAATTAAATCATTGCCATTCACCACACTTGTTTGTGCTTTGTATAATATTAAAATGGTTTAATTTGAGTTACGTCTGGTAAGGAACACTGTTAGTTGCAGCAGTCACTTTGCTATAGCAGTCAAACATGCTGCAATGCTTCAGATTTATAGAATGTGGTATTTGTAACTATTTTATGAGGTTGCAGGTGTTTAACCCTACACACAACTACCTTTTAAATGTATTGCTTTTAGCTGCATTTTCATTAAGTTTAGTAAAGTGAGCCAACACTTTCTGTAGTTTTGCTCTGTCAGCCATGACTGTAGAGCACAAAATGTAAACACACAGTTGCAACGTCAAGTTGTGTGTTTGCGTTCAAAGGGCTGATTTTTATTATTTTTTAATTCATATAATTACCTCTCATGGCATCAAGTATCTCTTTAATGTTGTCTTCTTTTAGCCTCCTGTTCTCTCTTTTAAGTTCCTTCATTTGCTGTTGTACCTTACTCCAGTTTCTGGCAAGTATGTCCTCATCTGATGAGAACTCATTTTCGATAGCTGACTGGAACACAAAGAGCAAAAAGAAAAGAACAAGAAAAAAAGGTTTCCTCTAAAATGTGCAAATCTTAAAATAATTTACCTGTAAAGAAGTTTGCTTTGCCATCAGCTCCTTCTTCAGGTTTTCAATCATTTGGTCTGCTGCCTCTTTTGGGGTACATGTTGTGTTTTTACACTTTTGCTATCAAAAATGACAATTTGAAGTTGTTCAATACCAGGGATTCAATTCAAATTGATTTGTATAGTGATTTTCAAAATATAATTCCAAAGCAGCTTTACAGAAATGCATGTTTGTGTTACAATTAAAGCAGAGTAATATATTGCTTCATTATAGCAATGGACATTTGTATTTGTCCTAGATTCACATACAGATGTATTTATCCATCTAATTACCTTTTTTTTTGGCTGTTCATTCTCCTCTTCTTCTACATCCTCCATCAACCAACTGTTTGGCTTTGTCTTCCTCCTCAGTGTTTGTTTCCAGATGTCTTCACCCTTAATGAACTGTTCCCTTTTCTGGCAGAGATCACTATAGTTGTCTGTCAAAAAAAGTTGTGTGTACATTGTGAAAAACTGGGTTCTCCGCTGTTCCTAAAAGACAGTCTGTGATATTTTTTTGCTTGTTTACTTATGTCTAATCCGTTAAAATTAGTGATGCAAACCTTAATTAAAAGATTAAAGTTAACTTACCACCGAACATTAAAACCTTTGCAGGAAAAAGGGCTGGACAATTTTTCTTTTTTCTGCCTTTTTCCCACTTCACACTCATCCATCCATCATCTTCATCCTCGAGTGTGGGACATTGTGTTATAATTTTTGAACAATTTTGCTTGTCTTCAGTACTCATCCAGTCAATTTTACCCACTTCCACGCTCTTGTCCTTGAAATAATAAATGGCAAATGCCATCGTTTAAGTGTTGTGACTGACGCTTTTTCTTTATTTTATTTTCTTTTTGCTTTGCAGTGTTTGTTGCTAACAATAGGTCGTGTTGTTAATTAGGCAAGAGCTAAGATTCGGATGTGCGCGAACGGATCACATGACTAAATATCACGACAGACGGTTACAAATTATTTAAAAAAAAAATTCGGAGATGTATTTTTGTTGATGCAGGTGTTTGCAAGATAAATAATGGCAAAGTGTGCAGGACCTTACAAAAGGTACAGATGACTCAGAAATAATTCCAAGGAGAACCAGGTTCAGATGGATTGAAAATGACAATATGGTAAGACATTTTTATTTTTAAAGTCGACATGAAATTTTATTTTTGTAGCGCATGTTATAATCTTGTGGTGAAAAATTAATCCGAACAAGTACACACACACACACACAAAAAATGTTTGCCGTGGTAATCTTTAATCAAAATCTGAGAAGTTATTTCTGGTCTGGAATCATCTGGAATAGGTCTATTTCACAAAATGGCGGCCGAGAACGGAAGTAGGGAAGCGTTTCTTCCGGTCGCGCCGACGCCCACTACGATCGTCATTCATTACCATAATGGACCGCGAACAGCTCGTTTTTTCCCAGTCATTAATTAACTTACCAAAAATAAGAATAGCAGATGTTGTCCGTTTTGTTGATAGTTTTCAGGGAGATGTAAGACGATCGGAATTGGATAAAGGTTATAAATTCTTTTTTGAGCAATTCATTTTTGATTATCAAGGTATGTATTATGTTCGGCAGTTGTCATGGCAGAAAGATCACTGTTGTTTTTATGGATGAATTTAAAAATGGTTTTAATAAAAAATAAAATAAAAACCTTGTTAACTGTGTATGTGTGTGTTTGGACACTTCAGTCTCAAACATTATTTCAGGGAAAATTGTTATTAGGGCCAGGTGTTATAGGTCCTTACGAAAGCGAGAGGAACCACATCAGCTTGAGGTAAATACACAGGATTTAATAATAAATGCTATGTTTTCTAATAACCAGATTGTTTCTAATGTATTACTTATCTCAGTGTCCTTATCAAAGAAGCTATAGTTTAGTAATAACAGCACCACCTGCAGTTACGATTAACATAACATAGCTTTTATATTATAGCAATGGCCATTTTAACCCTTGTGCATTGTTTTGGGCATTTAAAATTAAATTAAAAGCTCATACTTACTATAGATGTACACACAAAATAAGTAAATAAACAGGAATTATGTCATTGTTAGTGTGAAATCTAATGGCTTGTTATTTCATTCATGTTATTTTAAGTTTTTTTCCCAGTAGATGGCAGCAAACTTTACAGTGAATTCGACTTAAAAAATGTTGCTATTTTAATAAAAACATGAAAATGAAGAAATGAAGGCAACTAAAACTACCATAACAATTGTAGACTAAAAAAAATAAAGGATTGATATTACATGTTAAATTATATAAAATTTAGTTACAAAATATAATATAGTTACAAAATCACATTATACCAGTTAAATAGTTCAATGTACTTCCTAAATGAACAGCACACAAGGGTTAAATAAAGATGTGAAATAAAAGTCTTTCTATCGCGTTCTTCAGATCACACTTGAAACCATCACCCCACCTGAACTGACAGCATATACATGCTCATGTGCTGCTGGAAGAAATTTGTGCAACCATCTGGTTGCATTACTGTATCAGACAACACATTTTAGTACGCTAGGCACCAAGAATGTTCCGGCTGCCCTTGCATGCACAAGCAAGCAGCAGTCCTGGCATAGGCCCCGCACCCAGGTAAAATAAAAAAAGAAAACTCCTCATCCTTCAAACAGATTTAATTTAACAACAGTTAATAATTAAGCAGTAATAAATAATAAATCAGCAGTAATAAATAAAAATAAACGTAAAGTGGCTAATGTGCAAATAAAGTTACAATCTTCCAGTAAAAATATATAAATGTTTTGTCAGGGGATAACTCCTGAACCGGTGGATGAGCTTGTGGTGCGTAAGCCGAAAGCCTCTGGCAGGAGCAGTGTGTAGTCAACATCTGCTTCCTCCAGCTCACCACGGACACCTCTTTTTGCCGTCCGTGTCTGGCGTGATTTAACATCTCCCCAATTGTTCCAAGAAAACCTGGAAGGCACAGCCTGCGGTGTAAGGTATTTACGACCGGACTCTGGATGGACGCGGACTTCATCCTCTTTGAAGTGCATAGCACACACAAAAGTATGGCAAGCCGTTTTAACATTTAACAGCTAGACTGGATATGCGTTGCGGATATCTGTATTTCAGTTTTGCCTCGTCGAAAAGAACATTTCAGATATCCGCGACTACATTCTTCCTATCCATAATTGTCATTTCAGATATCCACAAAGACATTCTTCCTAGGACAAATGACATCACTTTTGCCATTCATTTGTATGGGGTTTATCATTACAGATATCTACAATTCAGTTGCAGATATCCACTATGTGAATTATGGATATCTGTAACTGAATTGTAGATATCTGTAATTCCAGTTTGAGATATCTACAATTTGATTCTGACTAGTCACAACTCCAGTTCAAGATATCTATAATTCAACTCAATTCAAGATATCTACATGTTCCTTTTCAGATATCTCAAATTAAGTTTTGACTAGGCGAAATGACGTTGTAGATATCTGTAACCGGAATTACGACTAGTCAAAATGGCGTTGTAGATATCTCAAACTGGAGTTAGGGATAGTCATAATTTAATTGTAGATATCTATTGTCAAGTTATGGATATCTTGAAATGAATTTTGATTAGAGATATCTGAAATTTGAGATGTCTGTAACTTTCATTCCGCCTAGTCAAAATGTAATTACAGATCAAAAGGTTTGTTTATAATAAATTAGTTTGATAAACTAGCTGAAGGGTTTTTTTTTTTTTTTTTTTTTTTTTTTAATGAGAGATCACATTTCAGGCTATTGAGGCAAGACGTCGGCGAATGTCTGCATGTGAGGAACCCTCAGATGGGGTGTTGATCAAATTTAAATATCCAAATGGACACACCAATATGAGGAAATTCCGCTTGTCGGAGCCAATCCAGGTGATGTGTGTTCAGCTTGAGAAAATATCAAGTGTCTTCTCAGTGGTTCAGTGGGTTGTAAAACTTGACTGTTTCACATCTTTTTAGATCTTGTTTGACTTTGTGGGACAAGATGATATTGCCAGTGAAATCTTTGTGGTGCAAGAAGCCGCATCATCAAGATCAGTTGAGAGCAGTTCCTCCGGGTCAATAATGGATTATGGCATAAAAGCATCCTCAACTCTATATGTGCTTTGGTTTTCAAATAAGGATGTACAGGTAAATGTGTTGCATTTTATTTCCAGACTCAAATGAAAGCGGAATGTGTTTTGGTTTGTGCAAGCTCGTGTATTGTGCATGTTTGTCTTCAGGAAATTCTCTCAGATCAACAAAATGATGGAGCTTATGCCCTACACCATACATCTCATGGTCAGTCATCACTGTCTGAGACCTCCACCCAGCCAAGTCTCTCTGTGCCCTCTTTCCAGCCACTGCTGTCTGAGCCCTCCACCCGCTCACTGCTGTCTGAGCCCTCCACCCACTCACTGCTGTCTGAGACCTCCACCCGCTCACTGCTGTCTGAGCCCTCCACCCAGCCAAGTCTCTCTGTGCCCTCTTTCCAGCCACTGCTGTCTGAGCCCTCCACCCGCTCACTGCTGTCTGAGCCCTCCACCCGCTCACTGCTGTCTGAGACCTCCACCCGCTCACTGCTGTCTGAGACCTCCACCCAGCCAAGTCTCTCTGTGCCCTCTTTCCAGCCACCGCTGTCTGAGCCCTCCACCCGCTCACTGCTGTCTGAGACCTCCACCCAGCCAAGTCTCTCTGTGCCCTCTTTCCAGCCACCGCTGTCTGAGCCCTCCACCCGCTCACTGCTGTCTGAGACCTCCACCCAGCCACCGCTCACTCTATTCTCACAACCACAAGAAATCCTGACTCTTCATGATGAACCATCACTCTCTCCTTCATCTGCACAAGAACCAATCATTATTCTTGATGAACAAGATGAGACTGTTTCACAAAATCAGTCTCCTGTATCAACACATCACCTTGGAGAACATGTGGATGAGTGTGTTTTTCTCATTAACTTGATTTTATATATATTTTATATATTTTTTTCTATATCTTGTTACATTTAATCAGGTGGTTAAAATAAAATGCATGAACTTCTTTGTTTGCAGGACTGATCTACAGACCATATTGAAAAAAATGGTCAGCAAAGTTGATGGAAGCTTCTGTCCGACAAGCAACCAAATAAATGTGTGCAGGGATAATGTTTTACTGTGTAGCGTGCGGGCATTCAAGCGTAGGTTCTTCAACCCTGAAGCAAAATTGGATGTTGTCTTTGTGGATGAAGATGACAATGGTGAAGGAGCAGTTGACGAAGGTGGCCCGACAAGAGAGTACCTAAGGCTGTTGATGAGGGCTGTCCACCAGTCAAATATCTTTGAGGGACATGAGAAAGACCGACAGTTGTCTCTTGATACTCAAGGTAGGGAAGCCCAAATTCTTAGGACTGTCCTCATTCAACTGGCAGAATTCTAGAAGTGTATACACGGAAACCCATTTAAAAATGATTGCTCCCTTATTTCTCCTGTCTGATTTATTGTTTATTTTGTTTGTTTTTTGTGTGTTGGGCAGGTTTCATCCTGTTTGTTGTCTGTATCGTTATTTTTATTTTAGTTATTTTGCCTTAAAATTTGTTAACTCTTGGTTAGGATTTTTCCATGATTCTTCGTTTCTTTAATGTACTGAAACACCTTTTTGAAACATGTTTTGAAAGGTGCAATAAGTTTTGTAGTAGCACTAATATTAATCATAGCCTTTTAAGGTATTAAATTAACAAGCATTACAGCAGAGCAAGATTTTACTGTTATTTCTTTAATTTTAGCTTTGCAGACTAAACTTTACATGTGGGTGGCAAAAATGATTGCTGTGTGTGTGGTCCATGGAGGAGTCGGTCCACATTTCTTTTCCGAAAGGCTTTTCCATCAAATCTGTGGGATACCAACACGCCCGGCCACGGTGGATGAAGTTGGTGACCATACTTTCAGGGAACAATTAATAAAAGTAAGCAGGAGAAAGGTGTTATACATTGAATGTACAGTACTGTGACACAGCCCTATGTTCTTTTAACTTTCTATTTATGAATTGCTTCAAACGTGTTCAGGTTACCTGCGTCACTCGGCCTTCGGCCTCGTGGCTGCGGCCGAACCACAGCCGTGAGCATATCCACGAACATTCTCATGAACACGAGTGCTATGTTGCTTAAACATCTAATTTATATTGGGAAGGTATCTTTACAAGCCAATTTTGGACTCCCTCACTGACTCACTCACTGACTGATCTCTTTCTCTTTTCTTTTCTTTTTTTTTCCCCCTGTCTGTCTTTTTAGATACAGGAAGCAACAACGGTCCGAGAGGCGAACGGTGCAATTGCAGAGGCAGCAGATAGTCTCAGCATTATAGGTGCCTTAAGACATGTGTCCAGCCTGGAGGAGAAGGACTCCCTTGTCCAGTCAGCTGCAGACTTCTTTGTCAATGGAAGATTGGCGACTGCCCTGAACCAGTAAGTGCCTCACCTGTCTTATCTGTCCGAAAAATGAAACTGTCATTGGCCCAGGGTGATTCACACATTGTAACATGGTTTTTATAGGTTTGTTGAGGGGTTAAAAACCCTTGGTTTACTGGAGGAGCTGAGGAAGAATCCGGCAGTGTTCTACAACATGTTTGTCAGTGAGGAGATTCCACTACAGGCGAAGGACCTATGCACTTTATTTGACGTGGACTTCTCTGCGCAAGGCAGCAACAGGAGAGCACGAGAAAACATGACAATATGCTTTTGGCGTGACTGGTTAATTGATATTGAAGGTATACTATTTATTGTACAAGTTATAATAACATGGACTTCATAAGTACAATTATTAGTGGTCATTTTGTTGTCCTGGTTGGCAGGAAAATAAATGCTGATAATGCCATAGTTGAAGTGACATTGTGAAGTCTGGTTGTGTGAACATGGGTAGCTCCCTTAAACTTGTTCATATTGTTTTGTAATATTTTACCAAAAATGTACTTTACTGAGGCTTTTGTGGTTGATATTCACCACAAAGTCCTTGATGTCAGCATGCAACTTCCAAATTGCTCCAAAGTAATGCATACAAAAGGTTAGGGCTAGGCGACATGGGCTAAAAATAAAATCAACATGTGTTTTAAGGGGCCTGAATTACTGTTTCTCAGAATACTGTTTCTCAGACTACTATTTCTTATGTTACAGAAGGAGAATGCAGTCCAGTCACCCTAGAGAAGGTATTGGAGTTTACATCTGGAGCTTCAACAATGCCTCCACTGGGATTTCCACACCGTCCACAAATTCAGTTCCTTCATGAGGGCAACAGACTATTCCCAGAAGCCAATACTTGTATTCTTGTACTCCGCCTGCCGCTGCACTCTTCCTATGAAGCTTTCAAACAATACATGATGGAGGGAATTTTGCAAGCTCCAACCTTTGGTCTTGCATGATGTCACTGTGTGTAAAACTTGGAAATTCAGTTTTCACTTGAGCTATATTTGTGCTTAGAAGTTATTGAATAGAATGCTGTTGAAGAAAGTCACTGGTTCAGATGTTAATTATAGAATCTCATGCACTTCAAAAAAAAAAATTAATTAATTCAGTAAAAATTAGATTCAGTAATCCTGTTCATTTTGCATGAGTAACAGTTCACTTGATTTGGCGGTTATTCAATATTGAGTTTTTCAGCTAACTCGAACTTGTGTAGTTTTTTTTTTTGCTTTAAATTATTTTTGTTAATAAGTTATAAATTTATGTTTTACTTGTTTTGAAAATGTATATTTTCTTTAGGTTTTATGAGACATATTGGGCTTATAGTTCATGGTTACTATGATGACACTGAGGTTGATCTAATGAATTAGATATCCTTTATAAACCAACTGTAAGGAATTATTGGGCTTATAATTCAATGAGTTTGATGAAATCACACATTACAGCCAATATGTTTGGTTTATGTACATGTTGATGAATACACAGTGAATACAGAGAAGGCAAACTAAAGGTCTGGCTGGTTTGCTGGATGTCAACCTCAACAGCTTATCGTAGTAACCTGTCCCCATCACAACTCAGTCTCTGTTCTGATTAGTGGATTGATGTTAAGGTATTTTTGACCTCTTCTCAACTGGTAATCTAAAATTCTCATTCAAGCCATTAAACATTCTGTTTTTCATACATTACCAGTTTATTCATCTTTTTTTTTATTCATCTTTTCATCCCATTCAAAATAGTTAGATCCTTCTCCACTTTTCCAAACATTCATATTGAATTTTCTTTTTCATGCATTTTCAGATCTTGTCTATTGATTCATATTCCATTTAAACCTTAAGATGTTTCACGTTTTTCATACATTACGAGTTTTATTCAACATTTAAATCTCATTCATACTAATTGGATGCTTTTCCACTTTTTCTACGAATTATAACAATGGGAGTAGAAAGGAACAAAACGAATATTGTCAGCCAACAGTACTACAAAAAAAAAAAAAAAAGACAATAAAACATAACACAGCACCAACAGTGTTGTTAGCTACTGCCAAATCTAGCACACCTGGCATTAGCGCCATCAGCTGCAGCTGCACTACCCATACCACCTTATTTTAACAGAAAATGTAACTTAAAGTTGTTGAAACTAAAAATGTCTTTCAGTCCTGGATAATATATGCAGCCAATAAACTTTTATCTCTGGGCTTGGAATTAGACTATACCTGAGTTTGCAAAATACTGATAATTGCAGTACAGCAAGCCTGATATTTTATCTTTAGATCAGAAAGGTGTTGGATTGCATTGTGTACAGATGTCTGTTGTTGCTGAGTGAGGATGAGTTGAGGTGGCTCTACATTAACAGCTGGGAACTCTTCCTCATCAAGTGTAGGCAGTGTTTGAATTCCATACTGCGCTAGGATGGCATCAATGTTTTGGTCGCTGTAGGGATTTTCCCCAAACACATTGTTGACAGCTGTGCTGTCTGATGCAATGTTTTTGAGCATGCCCTCTGTCCAGAGTTGAGTTGGTGTGCGATTATTTTCTGTTCGCAACGGATGGAGGTTCCAGGCCTGTCTAAACTGCTCCAGTCTTTTTTGAATCTCAGGAAGATAAACAATATGCAGTGAAAGTCTGTGGACATCATCATCTGGGTTTAGAACCTCTGAATCCTCTAAAGAGTAGAACATAAGATAAAAGTGTTGCAACACATGCAAAAATACATCACGCCAAAGGCGTTCAATTCTCTGATTGTGAACTGATTGTCCGGTTATGAAACCTCTGTGTTCAAGTCCTTGAACTAGATGCATGAATAAAGCCACAAGGATGTTTTCACCACCATGGTCAGATCTGACTCTTGATGGTAGGGCATAGAGGCATGTTGCTTTCAAAAACTGAGAAAGGACTGTTGTGGCACGATTGTCTGTGCTGCAGTTGAGGTAAGTAATCAGACGGGAGTATCCATCAATTGCACCATGAATCACAAAACCCCATCTAGAAAGGTTGAAAAACAAATATTACTTTGAAGATTATAATACTATTGACAGTAGTCTGGAAACAATATAGCTGTAAACTTTTTTTACTTGCTGAAGTTCTTTTCAAAATATTAAAAAAAATGACAAGTCTGGTAATAATAACCTTATGAGACGCATGTTCCCATCAATGTGCCACAAGCTATTGGGGTAAGGTACATGATAAACACGTCTTGCAACTGTCTGGCTCCATCTCCTTGCAGCAGCAGTAGGATTGACCCGTGTCAACATCTCACGCACCCTGGACCGTGTAACAAGCACACCCTGTGCACGCAACAGGGCTCTTATCATCTGCAACAGATTTGTAAAAAAAGATCTAAATTGACATGATATTCACAAAACAATGGCACACAAATCTGAATTAAATACAGCCTAAAGATAAAGACCTCCAATTACCTCATTTCCAGAATTAGGATATTGGCTCTGAAGTTGCCTCACATGTTGTTCTAGTTCACCATCATCTATTGCAGACAGCATACTTCTAACAGGTATACCCAACAACTTTGACTTCTTGTACAGAAATGATGAGGAGCATCCCAGTATTTCAGCAGTTTTTGAAATTGTATGGCCTTGCTTCAGCAGAAATTCAATGTGTTCTCTGGTAACATCAATGGCTGGTCGGCCTCTTCTCCCTACAAAAAGAAAAAGTCAACTAAGTTTAAGTGTTTAAGCAGCATTGGACTGTTTATTTTTTGTAATTTTATAGTATATATCATCATACCAATTCTCATACATGCATTGAAATTGCATATTGTTAATGAATAGGCCAGTAGGCTACACTGGAAATGGAGAGACTTGTGGAATTGCAAAAATACAGTATTTATTGCTGTGACCAGTGTGGACATAACAGTGGTGTAAGACCAATACATTTAATGATTGCACAAATAAGCACATTAATAAATATAAAGTCAGAATTATTGCTAATTAGTATAGACATAAATGCGCAGCGCCGTTGTTTTATCCATTAAGCACAAATAAAAGACTGACAACGCCAAATGTTCAGTTTTCTGATAATATAATTCACATAAGTGTGGCAATATATTATATAACAATTATATTAATACTAATTATAAAAATAACAACAGAGTTGCTTAATGCAAGTAAATGGTGGTCTGATCATTTTATGGTTTCTATACTGTTTATGGCAGAAGAGCTCCTGCACGGAGCTTCATGAGATTGCGCTGCATTTTTTGTCGTTTTTTTTTTCTTCCTACAGCTCCCGCGGTGAACCCTTCTACTGTCTATGGGTGAGCCGAGAAAACCATAAATGTTAAAACGGCCGGATTTCCCCTTTAACGTTAATGAATATGATAATACATGAATACAGTGATAAACAGACTCACCTGAACTAATGCGCCTGACAGAGAAACGTCTGTCTTCCCCAGCATGGAAATTTGCGTCTATTAGAGTTTTCAGTTGAGCCAAACTGCTTTTGAGTTCATTGTTTGTGTCTGGTGATAGCAAATGCTCAATTCTTCCGAGATTTCTTTCACAGTTTTCAATAGAACGACGTTCTATCTCTCCACAAATCCCCTGTGTGAGGGCTCGTTGAATTTCATGCCATTTTCTGGTGTTTTTTTCGATTACAGCCAACGCCATGACTGCTTCTTTCTTCTTCTATTCATAGAAATAAGGAAATGATCCCCTTCCCAGGGAAGGGAAATTACGTATTTATAGATATCTAAAATAGAGCAACGTCATGCACAATAATTTGCACTAGTCATAATGACGTTTGAGATATCGTTAACTTTCATTCTGCCTAGGCAAAACTGAATTACAGATATCTGCAATTGTCATTTAAGATGTGTGACGAGTTGAATGTCGTTTTCAATGACGTCATTGCAGATATCTGTAATTCAGTTTTGCCTAGTCAAAACTGCATTACAGATATCTCTATCTGTCGTTTCGACTAGCCACAATTACGTTACAGATATCTCGAATGACAATTCTGACTATCCAAAATGTAATTACGACTAGTCAGAAAGACGTTGGTGATATCTACAACGTTAATTACGGATAGTCGAACTTAACTTTTAAATGTTAAAACGGCTTTCCATACAAAAGTGCTACCCTTCCTCACTGTAAATGACGCCCCCTCATCTCTTCGTATAGCCCAAATCCAACGCTTTTTTGCATTTTCATCGCTCGGAAAGCCGTGAAACGACAAGTAGGGTTGTTTCTTCTTTGAGTTGCAACACAAAGGCACGCTACAAGACTGACTACTTTTAGTCTCCGCCATTTTTCTGGAAGCGCTTTCACTGATCGTAGCGGGCGTCGGCGCGACCGGAAGAAACGCTTCCCTACTTCCGTTCTCGGCCGCCATTTTGTGAAATAGGCCTATGGCGTTCCTTTTCTGATAACGTCAGTTTGACGGCTTGGGTTGAAAACGCTTAACCACTCCCCTCAAACCATTAGTCTGCTATGAGCAGAGATGGAGACGAGGATCATTCCATCCTTATGTTCATAAATATTGTTCGCTAAATGTCTTGAGAACTGAATTGTATTTTTGAAATTCAATAAAAAAATATACTAATAAAATAAATAAAGTTCAGATATTTTTGCTCTTTAAACCTTTTTTGTTACACAATCTTTCCCACCCAAGTTACACCACGAAAACATCGAACGTTAAGTCTTCACATTTTTTGATAAACCTCAAGGGTAGGCCTATGAGCAATATGGTATGGGTCTAGTAATCTATTATTTGGCTGTACATAGCAGGATCATTGGATGTAGCTATGCCATGTTCAGTAATAGGTCTTTGGCTATTGTTAGCCTTCAACGATTAGGTTAAATTAACTTAAATTAACATTTTATTGCTGACAATAGATGTAGGACTAGTTGCAATTTCTTGTGAAATGTTATATATATATATATATAGTCCTATGCCTACCCACACAGATTAAAATAATTTTGATACATTAATTGATTATAAGTGACAGTTGTAGCATTACCTTTCTTTAAAAAATAATAAGAAGTACAATCACGAAAGACAAATTTATCACAATTTCAAAAACAAATAAGCTGCACAACTGTTCAACTGATAATATTCAATCATCTTATTAGAATGATTTCTGAAGGATCATGTGACACTGAAGACTGGAGTAATGATGCTGAAAATTCAGCTTTGACATCACAGGAATAAATTACATCTAAAATACATTAAAATATATTATTTTGAATTGTAATAGGCTAATATCTTACAATATTTAATATTTTGAATTTCTTTCAAAATTTAATTTCTGAATTTCTTGCAGAGTGAAATTCGTTTAAGGTATGTATGTTCTACATGAGGTCCACATACTTGACTGGGTCTGTGTACTTTTGTGTCCATTCGTTTTTCCTGTAATGGAAAAACAAATAACATGCTTTCTTCTTTATTCGTTTTTAGACTGGTGAAAAAAAATATTCACATACAAACTTATTTCCCATAGCATATAAGCTAAAATGCTTATTTAATTGAAAATCAAATAATTTAAACAACTTTTTTTTTCGTTCTACAAAAATGTGAAATTTGATTTCTGCATTTTATTTGCGTTAACCCGCAACATTTAGATAATATGGAGCCCGCGAAGTGAAAAACAAAAACAAATAAAAAAAACAATCCGTGGACGGTTTTGCATCCGTCCACTCAGTTTATAAACCGTAGGCTAGGCCTACTCACGAATTCTTAAAGTACACATGAAATCAAAATTGACCTTATTTATTTTGTTAGCTCAAATTGCTAGTTTTGTGGTGAACAATTCATCCGTGCAAGTCAATCCACACAAAAAAATTGTTTGGCTTTGTAATATTTAATCAAAATCTGAAAATGCTCCTCCCCTCTGCAACAGTGCCCCTTCTCTAATGACGTCAGTTTGACGGCTTGGGCTGAAATCGCTTAAACCACTCCCCTCCGACCGTTAGTCTGCTATGAGCGAGAGACGGAGAGGAGGAGCGCTGAAGTAAAACTCTGCCCTCTATTCAATATTCCGTTTCACTTGGAAATACGTCACAGCACTGGAGAAAAGTCGTTTGCAACTTCCAGTTCACGTGGACTTTAAACTGTTCCCACGATCGGTTTAACAAATCGTGCCCACACGGATTAATAAGCCTAGCCACGATATTCTAATCCGCGCTCTCAGATTTGTAAACCGTGCCTTCAGTTTTAGCAATTTGTAGCCCACCCACAATTTTATAAACCGTGCCCACGCTTTCGCAATCCAGTCCCACGGGTTTGTAAACTGTAGTGTAGGCTATTCACGGATTTGTGGCCCCTCCCCCAGTTTGTGCCAGCTGATTCAACCAGACCACCTGTTTAGAAGCGTGATGCATTGCATTTTGTTTAAACTTACTTTTTTTAAATGGATAATTTCTTGAATTTTCTAAAAAAACGACATTTAGCCCAGGCTACTTTTATCTTTAAAGTCATTTTTTTCGGAGGAAAAAGCTCAGTATAATAGAATAAGCAAATAAAGACTATATAAAAAAGAAATATAGGCTAGGCCTAATACAAACACATTTCCAAAACTGTAAAAGGTTAGGTTATATAAAAATAGAACATTAATAAATTATTTTATGATAAACATTTACATTGCCTATTACTGTCTTAGTTAACTCATAGTTAAACGCAAATAACAATGATCATTATTATTATATTTAGGCTATATATTTAGAAGACGTTTTTATCCAAAAAACGAACAAAGTAATTAATCAAATTTCATTCATAATACAGGTTAGACAATAATAATACAGGGCCAAGATTATCACAAATAAACACAAGATTTTGACGCATATCCAAGGGTTTGTGGGGCGTATGGAGCGCGCACTGCAAGGAGGCACGGGCGCGAACCCTTGCATTTCCTATCAACAGTGGAAACAACTTAAAAAACTCTATCATTTCTGGACATACAACATAATAATACATCATTCGCAACTATACTTTTATTTGTGTAAACTCACAATAACAAGAAAACGTTGTGCTTTTGTAGCCTATAATAAAATAAAACAACCAGACGCGCTTTCATAATCTCCCTGAATTGGGCTTCAAAAAAAAAAAAAAAAATAGCCTAACATTTTTTCCATATTAATTTGTGAATATTTTAAATGTTTAATAAAGGGGCAAAAAGTCATAAATAGAAATCTGAAAATACGTCAATATTTATTTTTTTGCGCAGCATTTGGTGTATAGCCTACAATTCAAATTCAAATGTTGGTGTTCAACTTTGCGTTTTTTAGAATACAAATGTTATAAGAGCATTAGGAAATAATATTTTAACAATGTTATCATTAAACATTTTTAGAATGTTTTAGAGAATGTTATCCTAACTTTAAGGAGAACATTCTGGGAACTTAAATAAAACTACCCGCTAAAAATGTTATAAATAATGTTCCAACAATGTTATCATTAAACATTTTTAGCGTGTTCTTATAGAATGTTATCTATACCTTTAAGGAGAACATTCTGGGAACTTAAATAAAACTACTCAATTAAAATGTTATAAGAACATTAGGGAATATGTTTTAACAATGTTATCATTAAACATTTTTAGAATGTTTTTAGAGAATGTTTTCCTACCTTTTAGGAGAACATTCTGGGAACTAAAATAAAACTACCCGCTTAAAACATTATTAGAACATTTCAAGATAATGTTCTCAGAACATTTTTAGAACAACAAAATTCTAGCTGGGACCGTTCATTTTTAATTTTTCAATTACGGGTTAAAAAAGGAAAAACGAATGGACACAAAAACACACGGACCCGACAGCCTATTGCTCCGTACTACGTGGAATTGTTTCTTTCTTATTTTATTCATAATTTTTTTTATTGAATTTCAAAAATACAAATAAATTGAGTATGTTCTCATCAAATTATGTTTATCCACATAAGGATGCAAAAACTACACAAAAATAAAATGAAATAAAAATGAAAGGGCAACACAAACATACTATAAAATTAATTTGCCTGCACCTAGGCTATGTCATCTAATGAAATTCAGCACACCATCACATCTATTTACACACAAAAAAATACTTTTTGATTTATTGTACTTTATAAATGACAACAACTTCTAAAAATGCATGAAATTAATGTCTGTTACAATCAAAATAAGCCAATATTCCTGTAGGAGGTGACTATTTCAAACGAATGTCCATATGTGCAACAACACTGATTCTAATAATTATTTAGTAACAATTATAATGTATAATTCATTTAATTTGAGGACTTTTATCTATCCTCTTTGGTCTTGTGTTTGGCTGAATTTATGGCACTTTTTTACTTTTTAATTTATTTTAGGCTACTTTATAAATTGCTAAAACTATCAATATATTATTAAAGGTATAAGGAATTTCCTTGACATGTCATCCTTCCCATTTTTTTTGAAGGATGAGGATGATCAAGACAATGGGAATGACCAAACTAACACAAAAGACATCCTGAGTAATACGTCCAACAGTGGACCAGATGAAGTGGACAAAGACAGATCCATCAGGACCAGTTTATTTTGTGCTGACATTCAAGAAGTAAATACACATATCACACATGTCTTACCTTTGGTTAAATACCCTTTTCATTCATTGATAATATTTCACATCATATTTTCATTTATAGCCTGTAGAATGAGGAAGACCTGTCAGATTTTGAAGAGAACATGCTTGATTCTGAAGATGAAAATTATGTGGACAGAGAAGACTTGATGGAGGGCAGTACTAGTGGAGAAAACACATCTGAATTATCAGTGGTATGTAGTAAATGGTTCTGTGACACAGTGTTTTTGTTAGTGTAATAGTTCACGTAGACCTGTTTTGCCAAAATACGGAAGTGAATTGACAGACACAAATAAAGTATTCTGCATTACCAACCCATGAAAGCACAAATAAAAACTAATGAGAATATTGACACCATTAGACATATCATTCCTGGGCAATTCTAAAATTCAAAAATGTACCAAACCCTGTTATTTTTTATTTTTTATACCCTGTTATTTTTGGTTTGCAGCTAGGATATGTTAAAGTGATTTAAAGTGAAAAAAGTGAAGCCATTTTGTGATTATCCAGGGTAAATATTTCTAGGAAATATACCCAAGAAAAGGAAAGAAAATAAGCTGGACTGATAATCCTGATCATTCTGCTGCTCACATTTTTAAATATTTTGTCTCTCTCTCCCTGTAGGGAAATGAAGATATAGCCGTTACTGGTGACAAGCCCTTGTATCCTGGTGCACCTATTTCAAAAGGAGAAAGTGTATTAATGCTGATGTCCTATCTGTTACGGCACAATTTAACAGGCAAAGCACTTACTCACTTACTGGAAATGTTTAACAAAATGTTTCCAGGTCTGATCCCATCTTCACATTAACTTTTCCACAAAGATTTTGGAAGTTCATCTAAATTTGAAGTTCACTTTTATTGTGAAAGTTGTTTAAAATACCTAGGCGTCAGAGGAGACTGTCCCTCTCAGTGTGACACTTGCAATACAGAATTTGATGCCAATGCAAACCTTAAGAATGGATTCTATTTTCTTGTGTTGCCCCTGTATGCACAGATTCAGCAGCTTTTGCAAGAATATGGTGTCAATCTTAATGAAAAAACTAGAACCTGTTCTCTCTGACATACAGTCTGGTGAAGAGTATCAAATGTTATGTGACAGTGGAGTTCTTGGAAAAGACGATTTGACGCTAATTTGGAATTGTGATGGCGCACCAGTGTTCAAAAGTTCTAAATGCAGCATTTGGCCAATTCAGTGTCAGGTAATTGAACTGGAACCAGAATTGAGAAAAAGTCACATTTTGATGTCAGCGTTATGGTTTGGGCCAAGTAAACCATCCATGCTAACATTACTAACACCATTTGTTAAAGAAGCCTTATCATTAGAGACTGAAGGTATTGACTGGCAAGACACACAGGGAAACCGGCATGTTTCTAAAGTGTTTGTGGTGGTTTGAAGCTCTGATTCAATGGCTCGTCCAATGCTTCGTAACACAAAGCAGTTTAATGGTTTTATGGTTGTGACTTCTGTTATCACAAAGGTGGTAAATCCTATCCATACGATCAACCTGAACCCGCACTTCGAAATGAAAGAGATCATTTCAGTCATGCAATGTCAGCTTCAGATAATGAGCCAGTATTTGGAGTCAAAGGGCCATCTCCTTTAATGAAGCTTAGTCATTTCCAAATTATAAACGGTTTCATTCCTGAATATCGACACAACGTGTGCCTTGGAGTCACTCGGCAACTGTCCACATTGTGGTTTGATACAGCAAACAGTGAAGCCCCCTGGTACATTGGCAAACAGACGGAAGAGGTTGATATGCGACTTTTAAAAATAAAAGATAACTAGTTGAGATAACTGTTGAGATAACTAGGACACCAAGATCAGTGAATGAAAGGAAGTTCTGGAAAGCTTCAGAATGGTGAGCATTTCTCCTATTCTATGCTCTCCCTGTACTGAAAGGAATACTCCCTGCCAGATTTTGGAATCATTTGTTTTTATTGGTGTTTGGTATATATATACATTACTCCAGGATAAGATCAAGACTAGAAGCGTATTGTTGTCAGAACTGGCTCTTAAAAAATTTGTAATACAATTTCAAAGAATATATGGGAAAGACCACATGACTTTTAACATACACTTGCTCACACATATCGCACAAAGTGTGAACCATTATGGGCTACGTCAGCCTTTCCATTTGAATCCAATATGGGTACTCTATTAAAGTATTTTAATGGAACACAGAGTGTCCCTTCACAAATAGTTAGAAAATTTATGTTGTGGAAAGAACTGCCAGAAAAGGCTAAACATACGAGTGCAAAGGTCCAGTAATTTGTTAAAGAACTTTATTTTAATAAGCGAAGAACAGATAAATGTGAAAAATTCAATGATAGTGATAGTTTTTGGGCATCCCCCATTTCAGGAAAACATCACAACTTCTTCCAGGCTTGCGATTTCAAAGTTATGTGGAAATCTAAGTAACTGCTTCTGGTCTTACAGCCGTTTCTTGGTTAATGGAGTTCTGTATCACACTCAAAAATATGATCGACTGAAGAAAAGATATAACAGTGCTGCATACTTGAAAGATGGTACATTCTGTTTAATTGATGACTTAGTCATTTTTAAACAAATGTGCGCCCATCAAAGCCCTGCATATTGTGCATGTACCAAACATTGCTGTGCTTTAGTTGAGGTACTTGTTAAATCTAGCAGGCCTTTATGTAAAGATTCACGAATAATTGTAGAGAGTACTTTTGTACATGAGGTTAGGAAGAATGGAAAGATCAGTGCCATCTGGCCTGATATGATAAAAATGAAATGTGTTGTTGTTGAAACAGTTGACAATTTGTACATTGCACCTTTGCCAAATCCGTTTGAAAGAGACTAAAAAAGCAGTCATTAGTGATATTAATTATACATAGATAGTACTATAGTGTTGTATTGCCAATAATTTATGTTTCATAAAAAGACTTGCTTCTTTTCCTATTTGGCTTGATGATTTGTAATGAGATTTAAAATTGTATCTGCTTGTATAGCTATCTATGTTATTATAGAAGCCAGTATGAAGTATTCTGAGAAGTACATCTGAATAGTACATACAAAGTAGACTGAAAGTAAACTCTCTTAATTTTAGTTTAAAAGAAGTATACTAATAGCACACTTGAATAAACTTCTTTTTCGTAAGGGTTAATATGATACATTATTGTAGCTGGACGTGTGTGTGTGTCACGCGTGCAGTTCAGAGAGAGTTCTCGCCAGGGGCGGCGCTAGGGGTGGGCTAAGGGGTCTGGAGCCCCGAATTTTCAAGTATAGGTCTCTGCGGAACAAAAGAGGGGTGTCTCCCAATTTTGGGGTGTTTTCTAACTGAGAGAGGTGTATTTAACGATCCAACCAAAAAAGTACGGAAGCCTGAAAGGCCATTCATGATTATTTATTTTTTTCTTGTTTTCTCATGATCACAAATATTTTTTATTTTTAGATCACGAGAAACAATTATGTTGAGATAATGAAAAATAAATAAATAACATTTTGCTGCATGCTTGACTTCCGTTAACAGGGAAACTATGCGTTTTTCCCGAGTGCCTGCCTAGATATATGGAAACATTTTACTATAATACATTCATTTATTTTGAAGAGTGTCTTAATTTTTTTTAATAATTCCACAGTATTTAACGTTTTACATTTTCAACATTAAAAACATTTTTATGAATCTGTAACTGCTCTTGACTGATAATTTTTTAAATAAAGTTTAATCTATTCTATAGTTATACATTAGATTACAATTTCTGTACCTGAAAATCTCCTGTTTAAACCTACATGAAAAACTTGAAAAGCACCATTTATTTCATTTATATGTTTGTTCTGTCGTATTTATTTGTGCTATTACTCGTAATTTGATTATTTGTAACTATTTTATTACTTATACTAAACTATTTTAATACTTAGAACAATATTTAAGATATAAGTTAATCTAGTAGCTTTTGGTGTCATAACCCTATTTATTGAGGTTAAATGTAACAAAGACCACAAAAACAATAGCTATACTTATTTTATAGGCCTATTTTCTTGTCTTTTACTTTTATTAATTTTTTGTTGTGGGGCCAGTGAAAATTTTGGTGGGGCAAGTAAAAATTTGAACCACTGGTCCGACTGGGGTTGAGCCCTGCCTTCATCCATTGGAACTGCATAATTAATCGTTAAAAGTTATGGTCCCACCCCTTTTACTGTTAGGTCGTTTGTATCTATTACACGTTACCCCACAAGGTGGCAACAAGTGACTGTTAAAAATGCATTTGTCATGGAATCATTCTCAAATTAACTCAATCTTCTTAATCACAAAGCCTTTTATTTTACATGAATAAATGGTATTAAAAAACATCCAAGTCTATAGGTCTGTCATATAAAATACACAAATATAAGTGAAAAAGTACACTTCCATAATGTACTTAAAGACACCATGAATACGAACTAAAATGTGCTTTTAATATAAATATTTTTTTTTTTTAAATACAGAGAGAGTATATTAAAAGCACATTTTAGTTCATATTCATGGTGTCCCAAAATAGCAGTTGAGTACACTTAGATGTTCTTAAGATTATCGTAGGAAGTACTAAAGAAGAATTTTAGTATATAAAGTAAAGAAAGTAAAGAGTATAAAGTGCACAAAAATAGAGAACTTTAAGTACATTATGGAAGTGTACTTTTTCACTTGGGTATCACTGCATGAACAACACATACAGGTCCTTCTCAAAAAATTAGCATATTGTGATAAAAGTTCATTATTTTCCATAATGTAATGATAAAAATTAAACTTTCATATATTTTAGATTCATTGAACACCAACTGAAATATTTCAGGTCTTTTATTGTTTTAATACTGATGATTTTGGCATACAGCTCATGAAAACCCAAAAAATTAGCATATCATGAAAAGGTTCTCTAAACGAGCTATTAACCTAATCATCTGAATCAACTAATTAACTCTAAACACCTGCAAAAGATTCCTGAGGCTTTTAAAAACTCCCAGCCTGGTTCATTACTCAAAACCGCAATCATGGGTAAGACTGCCGACCAGAAGGCCATCATTGACACCCTCAAGCGAGAGGGTAAGACACAGAAAGAAATTTCTGAACGAATAGGCTGTTCCCAGAGTGCTGTATCAAGGCACCTCAGTGGGAAGTCTGTGGGAAGGAAAAAGTGTGGCAAAAAACGCTGCACAACGAGAAGAGGTGACCGGATCCTGAGGAAGATTGTGGAGAAGGACCGATTCCAGACCTTGGGGGACCTGCGGAAGCAGTGGATTGAGTCTGGAGTAGAAACATCCAGAGCCACCGTGCACAGGCGTGTGCAGGAAATGGGCTACAGGTGCCGCATTCCCCAGGTCAAGCCACTTTTGAACCAGAAACAGCGGCAGAAGCGCCTGACCTGGGCTACAGAGAAGCAGCACTGGACTGTTGCTCAGTTTTGCATGTCATTTGGAAATCAAGGTGCCAGAGTCTGGAGGAAGACTGGGGAGAAGGAAATGCCAAAATGCCTGAAGTCCAGTGTCAAGTACCCACAGTCAGTGATGGTCTGGGGTGCCATGTCAGCTGCTGGTGTTGGTCCACTGTGTTTTATCAAGGGCAGGGTCAATGCAGCTAGCTATCAGGAGATTTTGGAGCACTTCATGCTTCCATCTGCTGAAAAGCTTTATGGAGATGAAGATTTCGTTTTTCAGCACGACCTGGCACCTGCTCACAGTGCCAAAACCACTGGTAAATGGTTTACTGACCATGGTATTACTGTGCTCAATTGGCCTGCCAACTCTCCTGACCTGAACCCCATAGAGAATCTGTGGGATATTGTGAAGAGAAAGTTGAGAGACGCAAGACCCAACACTCTGGATGAGCTTAAGGCCGCTATCGAAGCATCCTGGGCCTCCATAACACCTCAGCAGTGCCACAGGCTGATTGCCTCCATGCCACGCCGCATTGAAGCAGTCATTTCTGCAAAAGGATTCCCGACCAAGTATTGAGTGCATAACTGAACATAATTATTTGAAGGTTGACTTTTTTTGTATTAAAAACACTTTTCTTTTATTGGTCGGATGAAATATGCTAATTTTTTGGGTTTTCATGAGCTGTATGCCAAAATCATCAGTATTAAAACAATAAAAGACCTGAAATATTTCAGTTGGTGTGCAATGAATCTAAAATATATGAAAGTTTAATTTTTATCATTACATTATGGAAAATAATGAACTTTTATCACAATATGCTAATTTTTTGAGAAGGACCTGTATACACATAGTCTGACATATTTTGCACAGGCTATTTAGAATTAGAACCGGCTACATCAGCCTTTTGTTTTTCAGAAATAATGCAATAAAGTATCTAAACTTTCATACGCACAATTTTACTCTATTTATAATTTCATATAAACAATATACAAAATGTTATTGTCTGAACATGTTTCTTATGATGCTAAAAATTTGATCATGGGGACTACCTTAATACAAAGGTTTCCTTCTGCTTTTTTGGGAAGAAAAATCACTTATGACATCTGAAAAGTTCAACTCCCTCAGTACATCACTTTCAATTGACATGCATGTCAGATGATTAAGTCTTTCTTGTTCCATTGTCGAGCGCAGTCTGTTTTTTACCAATGACAGTTTAGAAAAAGAGCGTTCTCCAGAGGCATTAGTGACTGGCAAAGTTAAAAAAAGCCGCAGGGAAATGTCCACGTTTGGGAATACAGTGTGAATGTTCCTTTTACGAACTAGCTGTAAGTAGTAATACCCTGGTGCTTGTGTCAAAATGATTGATGATGACCTTTGACCTCTGTGACCCCTGTGACCCCTGGGGGCCACCCACGTCGTTCCCCTCCCCCACGGACCACCCACGAAGTTTTCCCATCCCCCACCCATGTTTGACCGTAGTATCACCCCAATGACCTTTGACATGGTTGGTGATCCTCCGGGGATCGAAATGACCTTTGTCCGCATATTTCGAATAGCGATGTTGACCTGTGAACTGTCAGGATGTCTTCTGGGTGATCAAATGGCAGACGGATGATTTTAAAGGGTCGAGGGTGATTTTTTAAGTCTGACAGGCCATATTTGAGGGTGTGATGGCATCCGCATTCCAGCTTGCTCTGGGTCATTTTATGACGCTCTCATCTCTCTCTGCCTGTGCAGACGATAAGCAACACGAGCCTAGAAACAGTCGGGCCAAAAGAATAAACATTTTATGAAATAGATTACACACATTCAGTCGTTCTGTTCTTTTAAGGAACTTGGTGATAAAATTGTAATACACTGAATTACAAACAGTTACTAAATTTACTGAGACCAGTTAATTATAGTTTAGCTAAATGAAAAATGCTTATTGATTTAATGATAAAATGTTAAAAATATTAAACACCCAAAATGCTGTTGTAATGACCGGTTGAGTTACAAGATTTAAAATGGGGACCAGATTTTACATCGTGAGTTTGCTAGTGGTTAAAAGAATGAGACATAAAACAGTAATAAGTTTAAATAAGAATTGTGTATTTACAATACTCACAGGAAACTTTAAAAATATCACAATAAAGCCAGGAAAAGTTTTCCTCGTGCAATGATGTTTGTATGAAATTGGTTTAATGCTAATGAAATATAAAACACACAAAAAAGAGGTTCATCAAGTACTTGAATATTCATTTTAATTTTGTCAAAGCATAAGATGTGGACATGTTTTTATGGAGACTTTCCATTGACATGTCTATTTTTCTATAATTTATCCCTAATTTATCCCTAGTTGAATACTAAAATGGTGTTTTGTGTATTTAGTATATTTCAAAAAGTTCATTGAATAACATTCACTTCTTTTAAAAAGTTTATAAATAAAATGTAAATAATTAAACTTCTAAAGCAGTATTAAACATTTATTTTTTAAAACAAACACATTTTTTCAGAGAGTAGGGGAAAAAGCAGTCCTTACTTTTTTATGATATCCTTAACGCAAATAGAAGAATCCAATGAAGTCTAAAAATCTCTCCCTCTGTCTAAGCAACCATGCTGTGAATCCTGAGAAAATACTGTTTTCTCAAAGCAGCGGGAGTTGGGGCAGAGTGCTGTTTACAGAGTCATCTCCCAGGAAAAAGTCTGGACGAATACAATTCCTACAAATGGATAATTGTCTCTTCAACATATATTTTTAAATACTTTATTCTAAGGACGTCCGATGCCTTTTGGATGCGTAAAACGCCTGTGAGTTAAGCATACACACACACACACACACACACACACATACACGCACACCCACACACACACACACACACACACACATACACATTTATTCGCGCACCCCCGCTATAAGATCGCTGTAACCCTCTGTAGGATGTGACAGATCATTCGGATGGTGTTTTATTCTATTTAAAATTATAAGCTAAATAAATCTTATAGTCTAATGTTGCCGTCTCACGTTCTTATAGTTTTTAGTCAAATTAAAATGTCCGTTAGCCAGGGGCGGAGCCAGGGGGTGGCCAGGGGTGGCCGTGGCCACCCTTGGCCTAAGCTTGGCCACCCCTTTGGCCACCCCGCTCATAATTGCCGTTTCTGTCTACTTTTTTTGTTGACAAGAATTGCGTTTATTTAAACGCAGAACCGTCTCTTTAAGACCACAAAAAACAGGAGACTTCTCAGTACGCGCACTCCACCTTCGCCTCGGCGCCAGGCGCAAGTCAAACACGCGCGGACACGATACTGGTGCCAAATGAGCTTCAGCAGAATAACAGTGAATGGCGAACATTATATACATCTATAGCTTACGTAAATGTTTCTCAACTGGTGGGTTGCTAGACCGCGCACTTTTCAATCACGTGCAAATATGGCGCGCTGTATATTACTCACTATAAATGCAACGTCGTAGTTCTGTCGTCTATTAAGTCATGCAATAACCAAAAAAGGCGATTAAAGCTGCGTTAAAACTGCATGCATGTAGGCCTATATATGTCTCTCTGGACTAAAATATTCTGCTATGTGAGATCACAATATAAAGCACAAGCTTTTATGTAATTTTTCGAATGCATAAATAAATGTGAGAACTGTGCATTTGTACTAGAAGATGCTAATTTTGCGTTAATTTATAAAGTACAAATAAAAATGTATCACATTTAAATGCATAATTAATTTTACATTCTGGCATTTATGTGCTGTTGACTTCCACATCAGCAAATGGGAATTCAAAAGAGAACTTTTTTTTTTCTTTGTAGGCCTACTGAGTTTAATTTTAAGTATGATAGAACTGTTGCAATTATTTATTTTGACAATATAAAAAGTTAAACATTTAGTGTTTACTTTTTTGGTTACTTTTTGAAACAGAAAAACTCAGAATTGTTGAAGAGTTCATTGATTATACATACAATTCAATAAAGGTTGAATAATCTTTGAAGTACAGTATGTAGGTATCTGCATGTCTCATCAAAGGAGATGCAACAATGAAGAACAAGCTATTGGGGGTTCTGAGAACCAGAACTGACTAAACAAGTTGAAATTTAGCTATAGTATCAGCCCCTTTATTAATATGCCTGCAAGTGAGGAATGATTCAAAAAAAGAAGAAAAAAAAAAGGGTCAAATTCACTCAGCATTCCATGATCTCAATTACAATTAAGTAGGCTAAAAACGAACTGTATTCAGTTGTGTTGTAGGCACAGTCCAGTAGCTACATTATAATCAGACTAATTTTTATGTTTAAATAATGAAGATTTCTGTGCCACCCCAGACTGGTTGCTGGCCCCTGCCTGGCCACCCCTATGAAAAAATCCTGGCTCCGCCACTGCCGTTAGCATTCTGAGACAACAACTCTGAAAAACAGATTGCTCTGGAATGTTTACGGTTGATGTCGTGAACTCATTAAAAGATTAGATGATGAGGCCATAGCGAGACGTAACATCACAACTACCATTAATAGGCGTTTTGATTCTCTTTGAAGTGACTGTCCAATTTGATATTAATGTCATCCAATCTGCTATTAAGTTCATCAAAACGCCTATTAATGGTAGTTGTGATGTTACGTCTCGCTATGGCCTCATCATCTAATCTTTTAATGATTTCACGATCCAGAGTCCGAACATCATACTGCTCATCATTTCTGCCCTCTGTCTCCCGCACTTCTTCTTCTTCTTCTTCTTCTTCTTCGTCTTCTTTCTTCGTAGCAATGTAAAAAGGATACGGTGTCTGTCTGGCTCTCACTGTAGCCTCGTCGTATCGATCACTGGTCCATGACGAACGATCCCATTCAACGATCTGTGATTCCGTCCATGTTAAAATATCATCAGCGCTCCTGATGTGTCTATCTGTATAGAAAATTTTTAAAACATTAAAAACAGATTTACCACATTAATGATCATTATGCTGTTGAATACGTTGATGACTGTAAATCTGAAAATAAGATAGTCTTACCTTGTGGGGTTTGGTGTGAAATAGATCTTCTTATGTTTTTGCGCTTCCTCTGAGGTTCAACGACGGAAACGTCAGACTCTATGTCAGAATCCGTTGTGAGGCCGATTATTTGTTCAGCACATCCGATTCCTCTATCTGTATAAAATAATAAATAAAAAACTACTTTCTATATCAAAGGTAATGCGTTGAATATCGTAAAAAATTCTATAAATTATAAACATTTCTATAAAATTATAAAATAGTCTTACCATTAATTAGTTTATCCTGAGGAATTTGGTGCGGTGTAGAGTCATCTATGTTTTTCCGTTTCTTGGGAGCAACATTGACACACACCTCAGACTCATCGTCTGAATCTGTCGTGAGGTCTACCGGTTCAGCAGTACTGATTTGTTCAGCCGGAGATCGCGCTGCTGCGTAAGTAGGCAGGGCGTCTGTTATCCTATCAGTATCGCCGGTGCTAGGATCATGTTCTTCAAAATCCTGCGTCAGATCAATAAACCCTGGTTGTGTCACTAGAAGTGCAATTTCTATAAAAGATAAATATGATTAATATTTTACATTAACATTATAATATTATTATTACGAAAACAAAGAATAATTACCAGCGTCTGAGACATGTACGTCATCCGGGGTTCCCGTTACTTTAAACAAATAACAAATTGGTAAATTTAATTTGTATGAATAAATGACAATAAATAAATAAATAAATAAATAAATAAGATATGCACTTACAGAGATTTATGGCAGTGAATGCAGCCTGTTCAACATTTGATCCTATTAAATATATTAAAAAAACATGTTATGAATTTACACAAATAATAAGATTCATATTGAGCCATTACAAATAACAATAAATCAGAATATAGTGAATAAACCACTAAATTAAGCATTAAAAGAGCAAAAGAGCAGTGCGTTCCTCAATTAAAACATATTAAACCAGAATCATTGCATCAAATTGACACTTTGGCGGCATCTGGTGGCACAATGTAGGAACATCACTACAGAGTAATCAAGTAAATAATGTAATTAAATGGAGAGTAATATGTTTAACTTTTTACTAAGTGAAAAATGTATAAATTAGTACGTGAAATATGTAATATTGAATTCAGATTAAACCATATTCTCACTAAATTAAAACATTGATTAAACAGAATTTATTTCCAATAAACATTGCATCAAAAGCGGCTCTTTGTCGCCATCACGTGGACAACGTGTAGAGATGCATCATCATAACCGTTGCATACTTTAACAGAAGCATTCATACATTATAACTTTTTAATAATAAAATCATCAGTATGTGAAAGCCATTTAAACAGCGCAATAAAAACTTTTTCCACATGTGTAAATCAACCGTTGTATAGCGCGTATGAGAAGCTACAAGTTAAAAACTACATTTGTCTCATACCGATTACGTCAGCATGGTCGCTGCGTTATGACGCCGTCTTGGTGAGCCAATAGCAACCGAACATAAGCCCCAAGCATATATAAGCATATATAAGAGGATGTACGTGTGCGTGTGTAATTATATATATATATATATATATATATATATACACACACTTGAATTATTAGGTTAGAAACTGTTTTTAAAAAGATCTAGGAACTAAACATAAATCAAAGTCTAAGATTTAAACAGAAAATATACTTCTTGTTTTATCATACAGAAATCATTTTTCTTTTTCTTTTTGTAGTTAAATAATTATCTTTTTCTTTTTGTAGTTAAATAATTTTAGTACTCCATATGAAATCTAAAGAGAATACCATTTTCATCAATGACCAAAAGATGGCGCCAGAGCTCTATATATTGCATCTGAAAAACCAGATGTTTTTTCACAGCAGAAGGGTGAGAAGAGCAGAAGAGTTGTTGTCTCAGAATGCTAACGGACATTTTAATTTGACTAAAAACTATAAGAACGTGAGACGGCAACATTAGACTATAAGATTTATTTAGCTTATAATTTTAAATAGAATAAAACACCATCCGAATGATCTGTCACATCCTACAGAGGGTTACAGCGATCTTATAGCGGGGGTGCGCGAATAAATGTGTATGTGTGTGTGTGTGTGTGTGTGTGTGTGGGTGTGCGTGTGTGTGTGTGTGTGTGTGTGTGTGTGTGTGTATGCTTAACTCACAGGCGTTTTACGCATCCAAAAGGCATCGGACGTCCTTAGAATAAAGTATTTAAAAATATATGTTGAAGAGACAATTATCCATTTGTAGGAATTGTATTCGTCCAGACTTTTTCCTGGGAGATGACTCTGTAAACAGCACTCTGCCCCAACTCCCGCTGCTTTAAGAAAACAGTATTTTCTCAGGATTCACAGCATGGTTGCTTAGACAGAGGGAGAGATTTTTAGACTTCATTGGATTCTTCTATTTGCGTTAAGGATATCATAAAAAAGTAAGGACTGCTTTTTCCCCTACTCTCTGAAAAAATGTGTTTGTTTTAAAAAATAAATGTTTAATACTGCTTTAGAAGTTTAATTATTTACATTTTATTTATAAACTTTTTAAAAGAAGTGAATGTTATTCAATGAACTTTTTGAAATATACTAAATACACAAAACACCATTTTAGTATTCAACTAGGGATAAATTAGGGATAAATGATAGAAAAATAGACATGTCAATGGAAAGTCTCCATAAAAACATGTCCACATCTTATGCTTTGACAAAATTAAAATGAATATTCAAGTACTTGATGAACCTCTTTTTTGTGTGTTTTATATTTCATTAGCATTAAACCAATTTCATACAAACATCATTGCACGAGGAAAACTTTTCCTGGCTTTATTGTGATATTTTTAAAGTTTCCTGTGAGTATTGTAAATACACAATTCTTATTTAAACTTATTACTGTTTTATGTCTCATTCTTTTAACCACTAGCAAACTCACGATGTAAAATCTGGTCCCCATTTTAAATCTTGTAACTCAACCGGTCATTACAACAGCATTTTGGGTGTTTAATATTTTTAACATTTTATCATTAAATCAATAAGCATTTTTCATTTAGCTAAACTATAATTAACTGGTCTCAGTAAATTTAGTAACTGTTTGTAATTCAGTGTATTACAATTTTATCACCAAGTTCCTTAAAAGAACAGAACGACTGAATGTGTGTAATGTATTTCATAAAATGTTTATTCTTTTGGCCCGACTGTTTCTAGGCTCGTGTTGCTTATCGTCTGCACAGGCAGAGAGAGATGAGAGCGTCATAAAATGACCCAGAGCAAGCCGGAATGCGGATGCCATCACACCCTCAAATATGGCCTGTCAGACTTAAAAAATCACCCTCGACCCTTTAAAATCATCCGTCTGCCATTTGATCACCCAGAAGACATCCTGACAGTTCACAGGTCAACATCGCTATTCGAAATATGCGGACAAAGGTCATTTCGATCCCCGGAGGATCACCAACCATGTCAAAGGTCATTGGGGTGATACTACGGTCAAACATGGGTGGGGGATGGGAAAACTTCGTGGGTGGTCCGTGGGGGAAGGGAACGACGTGGGTGGCCCCCAGGGGTCACAGGGGTCACAGAGGTCATCATCAATCATTTTGACACAAGCACCAGGGTATTACTACTTCTGTAAACATCCATATTCTTAATGTACTCCTTAAAATGTTCCAATTCATCAAGTTAATCTTCTTGTAACTGTATTTATTATGAAGCAGTGCGGCAGATGAGCGAATTTGTTGTGGCGAGAGTTCAGTAATCTTGTTTAAAAATCCAAACATGTTGTCCAGTCCTTTGTAGGACTCACATCTCTTGCTTACCTCTGCAACAAGTTTATCAATGATAACATTAAAAACATTGACAACAAATTTATGTCTGCCTGACATTGCAATCTCACAATCTGGGCTCAATGACTCGTCTGCTTGTTTTTTTGCGTCGTCTGGTTCTCTGTGTGTCTGCCTTGTAGTTATGTTTGACACTTTGTGACAGTTCTTTTGCTCTCCCCTCAAACATGTCAAACTGATCACGAAGGCCAGAGATGAAGTCTCTCAGTGATGTAATGAGCTCATGTGCTTGTGACAGGTCCATTTCAACTTTTTGCAGGTACTCACTGACATTATTACACCGCCTTAGAATCTTTGTATCAGGCTGGTAAGTTCATTTACATTTTTTACAAATCTTAACTAAAATTAAGGCCTACGGCCAAATCACAGCCATGGAGATTCAACTGTATGACAACAGCACTCTTTTTTTAAGGTGATATTTATAAATAGACAAGGTGTGAATCTTCACTGGCCTGGATTTGATTTCAATTCAATTCAGAGGGTAACAATTTGATTATAAAATGATTACTGATGCATTACAGTGTACAGATTAACATTAACCAAATGTAAATAATTACTGCATAGCCTTAAGTGTATTAATTACAAATAAATATATTATTAATGCTACAAGAGTTTAGTCAAGAGCAGTGATTCCCTCTTTGTCTTTTGTTGTTTGATTACCATTTATGACATATACAGCAGCATGCTCATTATGACCTAAATCACGGATGTAATATGATGTAACACATCAGATTTTTTTCGTATCTGTTTACTTACAACTGAATCGCGTAACCGCATAACCTCATTTAAAAAAGAGAATATGCGCCTTTAATGCAGAGATAGATGCCAAAAGCTCAGTCATTTTTTACTTTCAGTTTCTGTAGCAGCTGCGGCTCTGTATAGGCAGGTGGGGCAGAGCCTCACCAAAATATTTATCCATTCCTAACCAGGGTTCTAAATTAACTTTTTTGATCACCAGCCAATGTGGCTGGTAACTTTCTAAAGTTTACCAGCCAATCAGAATTTCCACTAGCCAAATTTTTTTCACGGTGAAAATAAGAGAAATTATGAGCGCCACTGAATGCATTTGATCATTTTATTAACATTGTTGGCACGAAAAACACATATAAAGTACAATACATATACACAAAATATGCACAGAAAATGCACATATGAACAAAATATCCATTACTGCCTCAACTTTAAAATTATTAGTTCCCACCACAAAATTGCTTGTTTTGTTTTTTTTCTTTCACATACATGCTAAGGTGAGCAGATTTCTGAAATGGAAACCTGGGACATTTCCTATTTGAGTGGTCAAAATATCACATCAAAATATCACCGAAATCTCATTTGTTATTAACTATTAATAAAATACAGGGACAATACATTTTTGAATGTTTTTGTTTTTTTAATTGTTCACTGTAAACCCTAATAAGTAAGGAAAGTGATTCCCTCAGTTCAATTTAGTGGGGTAATCGACAACTCAATTTAATTGAGTTGACCTAATGTGGTCTTTTCATTGAATTAACTTAAATGTTTAAGTACAGATAACTTAAAAGGTAAATATGGGTTCCCAATATCATTACATTAATTAATTTAATTTTATTATTAGGATTTTTGGTCTGGTTTTAATACAATTCACCAAAAAATTATTACACTATTAACCAGGCCTAACTAAAAAAAGTATTACACTATTTTGAAAAATCACATTACAAATTTAAAACAACATAAATATGATATAAGATAAATAAAATGGCATTTAACAAATATTTTTAACATTTATTATTGAATTTAATATTTTCATTTTCATGAGCTGTTTATAGGCTACTGTACAGAAATTGCAACTTTTTAAACTATTTTTAACTATTATTTTGCATTTTAGACTCATTTTAAGCTCTAAGTAAGTTGCAAGTGTATTATTATTTTATTATAATTGTTTTATTTAGTCATATCTGAGTCTACCTTCACCTCATGATACAGTTAAGACGTGTGTGGAAATTGCTGCTTTGTGACTGAGGACGTTGTGTTTATGAATTATACAGACTGCACGTGTTTAAAAATGAAAATTGCAACGACTCTCGTCTCCGTGAATACAGTAAGAAACGATGGTAACTTTAACCACATTTAACAGTACATTAGCAACATGCTAACGAAACATTTAGACAGACAGTTTACAAATATCACTAAAAATATCATGATATCATGGATCATGTCAGTTATTATTACTCCATCTGCCATTTTTCACTGTTGTTCTTGCTTGCTTACCTTGTCTGTGCACAGATCCAGCCGTTAATACTGCCTTTCCTTGTCTAATGCGTTGAATGTGCTGGCATTATGCAAATATTGGGGTCATACATATTAATGATCCCGACTGTTACGTAACAGTCGGTGTTATGTTGAGATTCGCCTGTTCTTCGGAGGTCTTTTAAACAAATGAGATTTATATAAGAAGGAGGAAACAATGGAGTTTGAGACTCACTGTATGTCTTTTCCATGTACTGAACTCTTGTTATTCAACTATGCCGAGGTAAATTCAATTTTTCATTCGAGGGCACCTTTAAAAGTTGAAACCAATATTGATGTTTCTTTTGATAATTGATGATAATGGCGCTCTGCTCTGGTCCAGGTTACGTTCTTCATGAAGTAGCGGTGCGCGTGCGACCAAGTGTAGCAGTGACAGTGTAGCTGCACGGCCCCCTCTGTTGGTGAGTATAATTACTACACGATTGCTCCGATAACCAACAGGCTGCTATATGTTGGTGGGGCTTTTTGGCAATGTATTTGCGGGTTATTTTGAATGAGCTATAAAACGGGGACATTTCCGGGGACTGGAAAACCGGGGACACCAAAAACCAGGACTGTCTCCGGAAAACGGGAACGTCTGGTCACCCTAGTACATGTGGCAATCCTGACAAAACATGACAACATTTTCGTGATCAAACACAAGCCATTCACGACCCGTCAGCCATTTGGCATGAAATTTTATTTTCTTCGTTTCTCTGTCGATATCCTCATCCCCTGCCTCGTTCCTCTTCTCGCCCCCAGAAATCTGTCCCAACCACTGCCACATTTAGTTTAATCTTAATTTTTACCTTTACTAGCTAAACCTTTACCTCCTCTTTCAGTCTATGCTCCCTGGTCTGGCTCCGTTCGTTCTTCTTCTTCCTTGTGTTTTCTGATGGACGCTCCGTTCGTTTCCATGGTTTCTCGCGCTGGTTTCACTGCAAACTGCATGCAGCCAATGGGTGTATGAAACGTCATCGCGTAGCATTACAGCACAGTGTTCATGTGAAATGTAGGAAGTGCTGCCAGCGGGATAAATGACAAAGAACAGAGCCTCATGCATCACCGGCCAAACTGGCTAGTAAGTTTTTATTAACACCCGCCAAAATGAATTTTAACCCGCATTTGGCGGGTTGGCGGGTGTTAATTTAGAACCCTGTTCCTAACCATAGACTGTAAAAAAAGACATATTCCTAACATATAGGCTTACCTACACTGAATTAATAATAAATTATAAATGTCTTCAGCATTCTGCAACAAGTATTTTTCAGATTTTCTAGACTATTTTAAGTCGGAAATTGAGCAGGATATATTAAAATGTAGCGCATGAATTCGACAGGCATGTATTCATAATACTAAGCAGGGCAGCCGGTCTCAGAGCCCGTCCCAGCTCTACAGCACCACCACAACTTTCCTATGTAAATCTGTGGTGTAAAATGGAACTGCAGCACCCTCTTATAGAGAGCCATTGAGGCCGATTTCTGGCTGTCCCACTTATTTCCCATGTTATTTCCACGTTAAACACACCTCACGTACACCTCGCTTCAGACCAAGACGATATCCGTCCGCTTCAGATATGTGTCTGCATCAGGTCAGTAACTGTTTGGCATGTCTGTTCTTCCTATGTGGAGTAGCGTATCAAATTAATAAGAGTACAATCCCTTAAATTTAAACGTGCTCATGTTAATAGCTTTTAGAGTAGTTCTGTTGTTTGTTTGTTCTGAAAATAGACATGACTTTTTTCCTCACTCGAATTCCTACATAACTATTCTAAAACAAAATTCGGAAGCAGTAAATACTACAATTCTTTGTGGTGTTGTGTACTAAACACATGATTCTGTGTGTTGTTGTCGGTTGTTGTGTACTAAAGTCTGTCAATCATCATTAGAGTGCCATCCTCAGGCTGAAGGACATTCGAATTCTGCCAAAAGTGTGTCTGATGTGTTCAGCGAATAGAATATAAAGCTAAATGTTTATCATAGCCTACTCAAGCACTTAGATCCAGAATCTGCCCTACCTATATTTATGGCCAGAAGCCGCTACTGTTGTCTAGTCGGATTTCTTCAACTTGCACATTGCTTGTGTGATATCATCTGGCTTTATCACCAGTTGCTTGCAAAATGATGGACTCTGATTCATATATCGTTCGCGTCATTTCCAGTGATAATTAAGTGAATTATTAAACAAATGAGTAAATAAACAACAAGCAAACTTAAACTCGTTTGCTTAAAACTTCTGCTAATAATTTGCTGATGCAGGTACAAAAAGATGTTTTGTACCTGCACAAAAAAAAAAAAAAAAATTCTTGCCCCCCCCCCAACTCGAGAGTCAAATGTCGCCCATGTATACAGTAATGATCAAGGATGTAATAAGGAAAAGAGAAAGAAAAAAAGGGGTAAATTATCAGAGAAATGGTGAGTTAGTTGAGAGCAGAAGATAAAGAAGGGAAAAAAGAAAGAATAAATAAATAGGTATGTAGAGTGATTCCGATAACATTTGGATGTTTTGAAATTTATTGGTCAGGAACAAGCACTCCTGCCTGAGAGCTGAAGTTATCTGCAAACTTTTCTGGCACTTTTGATGCTTCCAGGCTTGCTCTGTTGGGGGGTTCAGCTAGCGCCCTCAAGAACACATTTTCAGATGCCTCTCTGAGCCAGTGTTCTGCTTCCCCTGGGTGTGTCAGCAAGTTGTGCAGAATGCATGTTGCAACAATCATGGTGTCTGTGGTCTCTGGCATCAAGTTAATGTCCCTGTGGAAAATTCGCCAAAATTCGGGAGGATAGAATGCCGAACGCTTTTTCCACCGTCATTCGGGGTCTGCTAAGGCGGTAATTGAAATTTGCCTTTTGTCTCTCTAGATTCTTCCCTGGGTTGGGTCTAATTAAGTTGGGCTTGAGAGGGAATGCGGAATCCCAAACCATCACATAGGGAAGTCTTCCTAGGTCCTCAGCAAATTGATGGAGAAGGAACCTTTGTAATTGTAAAAAAGGCTTCCAGATTTTGGTGGAACAGTGATGCAATTGTGTTTACCATCTAGTGCCCTAATGCAGTTGGGGAAACTGCCACCGATTTTCAAAGGACAGTGCTATGTCCTTCCACATTCCCTCTGTGGGCTTTGGCAGATATACTAGCAACATGCGCTTTTCAATGCAACATGCACTTTTCAATGGCCCTACATGTCTCTTTGATACAGTCGGACACTGTCTGGACTCCAAGACGGTAGCAGTACGCCAGACTGTGCATCGAGTCTCTTGTTGCCAAATACCTATTTTTTCACCTGCACCATCGCCATCACAGCATAGCTGGGGAAATTCACACAATTAAGTCTTGACACAAACACACACACGCGTAGATGCATTCAGACAACTTACACAGACGGACACCCAAGCAGACACAAACAGTTTGTTCTGAAGACTACATTTCTGCATGTTTGCCTGGTCCTATCTTATTTCAATATTTCATTGATTTTTAAAATGTTTTGAGGGTTTACACAGTTTCTTCTGTGTGCACTAACAAATATACTGTTTACAGCATCATATTTTAATAAAACAAATTTTGCAGTGTACTGTTCATATAATTTTCCAAGTTTTATCACAAACTATTTTTACTACTGTTGTTTGAGTTTTTGGTTGTTAGTGTTTGTAAAGACTATGTTGCAGCACATTTGTTTTATCTTTTTATAAGGTTGATGTGCAAATGTTGTGTTGAGCAATTTTAAACCTGTTATAACGAAATAAACTACTTTACAGATTTACAGATTATTTTTTCTGTATAGTTGTTTCTTCATTGCACAGTCATCAATTGTGTACAGATTATTTATTTTTAGTTAAAATATCATTGTGCGTTACCTCAATAGCCACAATGAAAGTGTGAATGGATAATTTACCTCAGATTCTGAAAACAAATTATATAGTGTTAGAACTGTGAATTCTTTACAAACAAACAACTGTAGCCTATTTCATTTTGTCAGTCACATATGTATTTTTTAATAGTGTGTTATTTATTTATTTATTTAATTATTTACCTTCCCATTTTCAATTCGAGTGAGAGACAGCGGCGCGCTTTCACAGAAAGCCCGCCCACCCGCTCTTCTGATTGGCTGTGATATTGGATTGATTTTGTCACATCTGGTGTGGAGAGACAAACTGCTTGTTGCTGGAATCTTATCACGTCACGTCTGGGTAGGACACGGTGTCACAGTCACTGAGTCAACCATGAACTCTGTATACCAAAGTATTCTAGAGTCAAATATGAAGCCAACTGTCCAACAGCTAAACTTTGCCGATATTGGGTCATGGAACTGGACAATGATCTGAAGATTGCCAGCAAATCTACAACAGAATGACTGAAAAAGAAAAGAATCAAGGTGTTGCAATGGCCCAGTGAAGTCCAGACCTCATCCCGACTGAAAAGCTGTGTGGAGAGCTGTGCATTAACAAATATTAACAAATGCCCACTAACCTCAATAAACTGGAACAACGTTGTAAAGAAGAGTGGGCCAAAATTCCTCCAGAATGATGTGAGAGACTGATAAAGTCATACAGAAAATGATTACTACATGTTATTGCTGCTAAAAGTGGATCTAAAAGCAATTGAATCATAGGGTGTCCTGTTTGTCACCCATGGCTTTTCCATTTTGGCCAAGTTTTGTTAAATAAATAATGACAATTAATGTTGTTCATGACGTTTTATTTTCCAAATTTTAAGACCTGCCAAGAACCAGATGATTTTTTTATTATGTCCTGATATGGAAACTATGGAATTAAATAGGGTGTCCTAACTTTTTCACATGACTGTATATATATATATATATATATATATATATATATATATATATATATATATATATATATATATATACTATATTGCCAAAAGTACTGGGACACCCCTCCAAATAATTTAATTCAGGTGTTCCAATCACTTCCATGGCCACAGGTGTATAAAATCAAGCACCTAAGCATGCAGACTGCTTCTACAAACATTTGTGAAAGAATGGGTCTCTCTCAGGAGCTCAGTGAATTCAAGCATGGTACTGTGATAGGTTGCCACCTGTGCAATAAGTCCATTCGTGAAATTTCCTCACTGCTAAATATTCCACGGTCAACTGTTAGTGGTATCATAACAAATTGGAAGCAATTGGGAACAGTAACTCAGCCACAAAGTGGTAGGCCACGTAAAATCACAGAGTGGGGTCAGCGCATGCTGAGGCACACAGTGCACAGAAGTCGCCAACTTTCTGCAGAGTCAATAGCTACAGACCTCCAAACATTGTGTGGCCTTCAGATTAGCTCAAGAACAGGGAGTAGAGAGCCTCATGGAATGGGTTTCCATGGCCGAGCAGCTGCATCCAAGCCTTACATCACCAAGTGCAATGCAAAGCATCGGATGCAGTGGTGTAAAGCACGCTGCCACTGGACTCTAGAGCAGTGGAGACGTGTTCTCTGGAGTGACAAATCACGCTTCTCTGTCTGATAATCCGATGGAATAGTCTGGGTTTGGTGGTTGCCAGAAGAACGGTACTTGCCTGACTGCATTGTGCCAAGTGTAAAGTTTGGTGGATTATGGTGTGGGGGTGTTTTTCAGGGATTGGGCTTGGCCCCTTAGTTCCAGTGAAAGGAACTCTTAATGCTTCAGCATACCAAGACATTTTGGACAATTTCATGCTCCCAACTTTGTGGGAACAGTTTGGGGATGGCCCCTTCCTGTTCCAACATGACTGCTGTAGGGTCTGCACAGTTTCAAGGATGAGCAGGTCCCACCATAAACTGTGTTTAAGCCTCAATTCACAGAACTTTGGTTTGTAAATCTTACATCGATTCCGGCCCGGCAGACACTAATGGATCACGAGACTCTGTTTATGACTGTTTCGATAAGTCCCCTAACCTCTCCTCCGTGACTTCAAAGGGGGTGCAACACCACGGATCGGGTTTCTAGGGACCAGGTCCAAATTCCAAACGGTCATAAAAGGAAAATACACGCACACACCCACAGACACACACACACACACGGCTCCCCTACATAGAGACTGTATGCACAAACATTATACCTACAAATATGAATGTATCTGCCATTGTAGTGCTCGCTGCATGTATGTGTTACTAGTGTAGAATTGTAGAATTGACTGTAATAGGTTAGTTTTCATGTGAAACTGTAGTAATAGAGTGTAAAGGGTATCTTCTTTATATGACGAGAGACACCTGTCGAGTTTGATTTCTCCGTAAAGCTGTGAATCCGAGCTATTCACTGACGTACGTTACATTTCTGTCAAATGCATCGTTCAATGTTTAATAACACTATGAAGAAAATGCACTGATTCAACATACCATAAATTTATTCGGGAGACAGGACAAAGGAATGTGGAAACCCGCCAAATTGCAACGCTAGCATTGGAGGACGTTATCAAGAAGGCGTTCTGGTCTGTTGTCTTTAAAACACCATGACACGCGTCTTTTGGTGGCACAAGTTTTCTGCACGAGTTCCTGCCGTCAAGACGAACTCCCTTCTTTATTTTCCGGTCATATTACAACAGTTAAACCTTCGTTTGAAACTTCGCCGAAACAACCTCCGGAAGAAGAAGCAACTATCAAACCGAGCGCTCCGAAACTCCAAGCACCCTGACTAACCTATGCAAGTATAACGTTTTCACGATTTTAAATACTGAGTTTCCTTGCTGGCTCTTAAAGGTGAACTGTTGCAATTTGACCTGCTTTGATCATCTCTTTCGTTTCTGCCTTTTCTTCTACTTTGTATGTATTTGTATTTACTTGTGTCCATTTAGCCGTATAACCTGTGTATTACCCGTTTCGTATATTAAACTCATTATATCCATGCTTTTTGCTCACTTGCTCATTTTAGCAACAACCGAGTCACTTTAACGTTCTGATTCTAATATCCTTGCTCTATATTTGGAGGCTATGATAGAAAGTTAGTCTCCCAGCCCGAGAATAACATTTCTGTCGTGATAATCTGTGGATAATTTTCCGTTTCGGTGGACGAACTGATAGTTTTCCACATAATTATTAAACCAGAACTAATCATATATGTGATTGATTATAATTCGTTGTAGTTAATTCACCATATATGTTTAATTCCCCGTTGGATCGATATATGAACGTCATAAAGCTTTCTGAATTATGATATTCATATTTCATCCATAAATTGATTAATAACTGTACATCGCTACATTTATTTGGTGGAGTATTCGCGAGCATCGTTTTAAACTTGTTTTTTGGTAAAGAGCAAGGTAGAATAATTTGTGTGTGATCTAATGTACATGCGTGCTTTATTCAGTGAGAAGACGCACGAGTCCTCACTCTACGCACCGTTAACAAGCTGCTGTTGTGTCTAAAAACACTGCAGGCCTAGCTTTGGGTGACCGTGAAACAGTTCATTAATATTCAGACTCGTATGCAAAAGGGCGACAGTCTTTTGCAATACAGTTTTAATATTAATTTCCGCTTGAATGAAACGAATTGATCGTCATTAAGCGTGTTCTGAAACGAGATTTTGTAGCGAGTTTCCTATTTAATCTCTGCAAAAGGCCTTATCTGCCGCTATTTTAATTGAATTATTTGTGTCGTCCAATGATTCAAAAATAGCGTCTCGCTCCCTTGGTAACTAATTGGACTAGCTACCCAAAATACGTTACCAAATACAAGTCTAATCTGAAAACAGTTTACCTGCTTTATCCGATTTGACTTGTAAAGTTAGAGCTAGTCGAAAAACGCCCTGATCCAGCGTGACTAATAACAGCAGCGAATTATCCTGCAGTTACATTGTTGTGCATTAAAATTTGCGCAAACAGGGGGTCACTAAACCCCGAGTTTCCAAAGTTGTATACTTGTGATAAAAAGTTGCATCAGTCCAGTGAACTGGCACAGAAGAATCCGCCGAGATTCTAAAAAGAGTTTGTATATGTGATATGTGCAGTTAGATCAACTGAAACGCTAATTTAAAAATATCACGGAGGTGGATGCAGTAACGCTGACCAGACGCCAGAGGGCAGTCTGTCCAGGTGGGGCACCCCTCCCTACTTCATTGTTGTGTGGACTCAGTAACGCCACCGTGTGGACGTTCTGAGTTAAAGCTGCTCTCCGTACTTTGAACTGAATTGTCTCCAAATTCCCCCGTGACTACTTCAACGTTGCTGTTATAACTGTTTGTTGATGGTTATGCTTTTCAATCGTTTTCGGAAGGTGGTTTACTTATTTAAATTTGGTTTAAACACGTTTTAAATTTTTAATTTAGATTAAGTTGCCCTTCCAACCAGAGAATTCACTTCCTGGAAGTGCTCCCCCTTGTGGACGGATCCGGAAGTCAATTCCCTGCCATCTGTGTGTCCTTTCCTCTCCTTGGTTCCTTTGGTCACAGATTTATTCTATTCTATTCTATTCTATTCTATTTTTATTTTATGTTACTCCATTCTACTCCTTTGGTTTAACTCAGTTTTGTTTGTTCTTCTCCCTCTCTTTCTCTTGAGTTATTATTTTATTTTATTTTATTTTATTAGTAATTGTTTTTTTGTTTTGTTTTGTTTGTTTTGTTATTTATTTTGCTTTATTTACTTCGGAAATTCTTTCCCTTGTATTACTTAATGCTGTATTCTATTCACTCTTAGTCCTGTGTCCTGTATGTTATTGGCTGGCAATAACATACACACACACACCCAAGCCTCCCTTATTTCATACACTTATTTTTAAATTTAATTGAACAACATTCAATTGTAATTTAAGATTAAGTAGTGTCAATCAGTTGGCATTCTGCTTACCAAGAAGCACTCCCCTTTAGGGAATTCACAAATAGGGAAGGCTTTCTCCTCTCTTTGCCCCATGCTGTTCTTCTGTGCATTTATTTCAATTTAATTGAACAAGAGTTCAATTCAAGTTTGAATCAAGTGCCTCTGAATTGTGGTTTTCTTTTCTCTCTCCTTTCCCATTCTATTTCTATGCACTGGTTTAAATTTAATTGAACAGGCTTTAATTCAAATTTGAATCAAGTGCATCTGAATTGTTTTGTTTTATTTCGCCTTTTGTCCGGCTTCCAGCTCATTTAAGACCCCTATTCTGTTATCCTACACACTTGATTATTTAAATTTAGTTTAAACAAGATTTAAATTGAGATTTGAATGTACAATTAAGTTGTGTTTACTTGACTGTTTGTGTACTTGCAGACAAGGCCCTCTAGCACCCGGTGGTGAGTTGACGGTTGTTCCAGTGGGTTCCAGTGAAGTGGAGTTGCCTGGCCTGGCGAATCTGACACGTGCCTGTGCGTGAATCGCAGGACGTTTCTGGCCTCACACCACGGGCAGCACGCAGAGACATTAGCAGGTTGGGTGTGTCAGGTGCAGGGAGGCGACGAGTCCAGTTGGAACCCAAGGCAATTTTGTTTAATTTCCCTGTTTCTGCTCGACAGAACTGCCCTTTGAGTAACTGCCTGCGGGGTCAGACTCAGGGGTTGGGAAAAATTCAATTTTGACCTGCCAACCTGGCCGTCGGCGTTAATACCTCGCCTGAAAACGCAATTGTGCTGAAGGTCACTGTTTGAGAGGCTGCATCGTGGTGCAAGGAGGGCAGGACGTCCGCGGACACCGCAGTCGGGTGTGGGAACGCCTAGGAGAGGCTGCCCCGTCACTGAGTTCTCATCTGGGCACTCGCAATTCACCCCAGGCCTAGAGTAACAACGTACAGGCCCTTCCCTTAGTGAAAACTACAAAATATTACATATCTTTCATTCCTTTAGGTTCTGGCCAACGCTTTTACTCTTAAGCCATACCCTCCCTCTCAGTTTTATGACGCAACAGCGCCCTCGCCTGGCCCCGTCATAATCCCAGAGGCGATAGGAAGTTTAAGCTTAATTTCTCCCCTTTAGCCCTTCACGTTTTTATTTTATTGCTACTCTACGTCTATTCCTTTCTATTTGTTGTCTGCTTTATTTTCTCATTTAATTGCATCCATCCCATTCTGTTCTGTCTGCCTTTCTGCTGTGTTTGTTTTTTTCAGTTCACGTAGAAGCAGAACCTGTGAGAGCCACCACGGAAGCTGAATAATAGATAAGACGGCCGAGCAGCCAGAGTCATTAGAGGACTTGCAAAGCCCCGCCTGTCAAAATTTATATTTCAATCCGGCACTCACTCACACGAATTGACCTACGGGGTCATCCTTGGTTCGACAATTAAGTGTCTAACCTACCTTCCATTAACTGTCTGCACCAGTTAACTGGAACCACACGAAAGAATTATCTAATTACGTATTACGTAACCGTTAGTCCCTGCGCAAGCTTGCATTGGTTCTTGTCTTTGGTGTGCTGTCTTTCTCTCGTCAACAGTAGAAGCCACTATGTCACGAGCATCCAGCCCTGACACCCACTGGGACCATCTCGAGACCTGGCTGGGCGTCATGACCAACCCGTTCCTGCCCAATGCCGCCGGCGACCTCCAGCACCTGAGCCGCGAGCAGCTGGACGGGGACTTGAATCGACTGATGGCCCACGATCCGATGCAGAGCTACAGTCACAAAGAATGGGCAAGACTCATCGGAGGCCTCGCCCACAACCTCATCGCCCAGGCAAGGCTCAATGAAAGGAGCAACGCACTTCTGGAGCAGGAAGTCGCGGCGCTCAAGCTCCAGGCTGAGGAAGCCCGGAGGAACCAGGCTCAGACCCAACATCGTCTTGATCAGCTACTCCTCGAGACCCCAGATCAGCGTAGGACAGCGGAGGAATCTGATCCTGAGCTACAGGAGGAAGTCGAGAGACTCCAAAAGGCCCTCGAAGAGCTCCACTTGGAGACGGGGCGCAGAGAGCAGATGGAGAAGCAATCCATAGAGGAACTAACTGGAAAACTCCAGCAAGGTGAAGCTCTCCTAGCAAGAGCAGAGATTGAACTGAAAGAAAGAGATGCTAAAGCCCGGGCCTGTGAAAATCACCTTAAACAGGCCTGAAGTGAGATCACTGCTCTGAAACAGCAAAGAGACTATCTTAGAGATGAATTGGACACTGTGCACCGAGAACTAAAGCATTCCTATAAACTGCAAAGCGAATTGGGAGGAGACTCGCATGCCATGCAGCTCCCTCTAGCCACTGGACCTAAGTGCCCCAGTCAAGAGTCCCTAGTTCGCGAGGGGGGTGAAAGCCCACTGCCAAAAACGTCCAGCCTCCAAGAACCATGGTCAGGAGCAAAGGGATGGGAGCCACCCCAGAAAAGCCGCGCTGCGAGCTATGGCGTGATTCCCAAAGAGCTGGACAAGCTAGCAAAGAATATCCCCACTTTCACTCCAAACCCAGCAGGGGGTGTCGACGTGCACGCGTATTTGCAAGACATTGACTTCCTGTTGCAAAATGTGGCCAACGTGAGTGCATGGGACAAGTTGTATCTACTCCGCATCACGTCCAGCCGTGACGTGCGCAGCTTCCTGGATCGGCAGCCAGAAGCTGTCAAATCAGACTACCAGCTGCTGCGACAGGCTCTGATCAAAGAGTTTTCTGACCCTGAATCGGACCAAGGGCTCCTCGCGGCCATGGATCTTAAACAGGGCCGACTGGAAACTCCACAAGCATATTACAACCGTATACGAAAGGCCTACTTCGGAGCACGCAACGAGCCAGGAATGGAGGAAGATTTCAACTTTAAGACTTTGTTTCTTAGAAACCTGCACACTGCAGTAAGTCATCATCTGGGAGTCCTGGCCTGCCCACGAAGTATGTCTATTCAACAGCTGCGAGATTTAGCCCACAAAGCTTATTCCAAGCAAAGGGCCATATCTGAAAAGACTGTTAAAAATCCAACCATCTACCCGGTCTCTGATCACTGCCCAGAACTGGCCCTAGAGGGCGCACACACACAACACAGTGACAGACCGTTCAACCGAGAGGCACGGCAGTTCCCAGCCAGCAGAGGGCAGCCTCACCACGAGGGCGCCCATCCCAAGCACCAGAGCAGACACTCTGAAAGATTCTGGGACAAGCCACATCCAGCCAGCAACCAAAGGGGCGGTTCCACATGGGAGACCAGCCGGCGACCCAGAAATGGCAGGCCTTCATCGGATAGAGCCTCAAGCCCCAATCGCCAAAGACAGAAGGCCTCTCGACATGCATCAAACAAGTCCAAGTCCGAGCCCTCACAGGAGCCGAGCCACGCAGTTATGTCCGAGTCTGCAGAGATTCTGAAAGTTCTGAAAGAACTGATCCAGAAAAAGCCCAAAAAGGAAGACAAGAAGGACAAGTCAGACTCCTTATGACTAGAAGCAAGGTCTGCCCCTAGCGTCTGCCCTGACAGCCCTTTAACACAACCTCAAACCCAACTCACAGTTGACCAGAGACTTACTCCACAGTCAGTTAGTGCATCACCGAGTGACCTCATCACACAGTCACCTCAGCCAACAACCGCACACTCAGAGCAAACCAACTCACATCAACCCACCGACGACCAGGACGCCACGGTACCAGAAAGTGCTGTTTTGGTTGTCTGTCTCCCAAACGAATCACATGACACCAGCCCCACTTGCTTATCGGTCAGCACCCAAGCCCCGGTACCAAGACTCCTAGGAAACCTTATCGAAAAGGGGGTGGCCCGAAAGCTGTACATAGCCATCACTGTGGAAAATGATGTGAGGATTGAGGCCCTTGTAGACACGGGAGCAGACCTAACTTTGATGTCAACTAACCTTTTTGAAAGACTCAGACATGAAGCAAAGAAACAAAATCGAACTCTCAAATCACAAAAATGTGAGCTAAATGTGCAGTCATACAGCCAAACTGAGATCCAACTTGAACAAATAGCTCCCATTCATCTAACCATCGGGCCAATGAGTTTGGTACACCCCGTATACATCTCACCGATGGACACGTTTCCCCTGCTCATTGGCAAGGACTTGCTAGATCGCTTTGAGCCCCTATTGGACTTCAGACAGCTGAAAATTTGGGCTCAAGTACGAGAACCGCTGCCTTTCCAGTCACCCAGGTCACCTGAGCCAGACTGTCAGGTCACAGAGGTCACGGGAAACCCCACAGCTAGCCGCGGGAACCCCGTCTCAGCACCTGGGCAAAGTTCAAGTTTGCTGCTCTGCACCCTTCAGCTCACCACAGACTCTGACTCCTTCTGCCCCAAGGTCACACCAGACCTGCAGCTGAATGGCTTAACAATAACAGACACTGTCCTCGCACTGTGGGCAGACAACTCAGCCATCAACCATAACGTGTTCAATGCTCTCAAGGAAAACACACCGGACCTCCCATTCGTCAACAAGCGCACACGTTTCTCTTTAGACTCTCGCCTGTCAACCATGACAACGGCCAAAGGCGTCTGCGCTCTGAACTTGAAATGGAACGGGCGGTTTCTAACCCATTACTTTCTGGTCCTCCCAGACCTAACGCATGATGTTTACATTGGAGCAGACCTCCTGATTCGCCTCAAAGCTCACGTGGACATGGTTAATGAGGTAGTGTGGGCACCAATGACTGTACAGCCCCCTGTTGTTCCGGTCGACCTTGAGAACCTCGTGTCCGGCCAGACCATTCCAGAAGTCTGCTTCCTGGTCAACGAACAGGAAACTATAGTACCCGCTTACACCAAAGGGGTCGCTATTCGCCTCAACATGAGACAGGGCCAAAACCTGAACAACACACTGGGTTTCTTCCAACTTTCACCTGAAAGCGTGGAACTTGGACTCACCTTGGAAGCCACACCCCTCACTGAAGTGTCATCCCGTGCAATCTACATTTTGCTCAACAACTGCATGGCTACCCCCATCAGAATTCCCAAGGCCTACCGGCTGGGATGGCTAATAAGCCACAACTTCCATGACTTTGAACTCACGTTACCAGTCATCGGGTCAATACCAGCTGCTATGACACCAGAAGGGAGCCCAGACAACACGGTCTTAACCGCACCCTTCAAAACCATCTCCATCACTTCCATCATGCCGGTACCCACAGAACAGGTGTGCAGAACGGAACTGATGGAGGACCAACACCTTGCAGTATACACAGTCTCTAGCCAGCCGGCCAATGAAACCCAGGAAAACACGGCACCACTGACAGCCAGCCTGACAGCTGACACCACAACAGAGGAGCCATTCCCAGGGTTTGAGTCTCAAGTCCAACAAATCCTGAAGGATGCAGACGCCCTAAAGAATGATGCAGACCGCCAAAAACTCAGGGAGGTCCTGTACAAATTCAAAGCGTCATTTGCCAAAGACTCTTTAGACTACGGCCTCACAAGCCTTCACACTGTGCGTATTCCAACACGCCCAGATGCCCCGCCCACTTTCGTCAGGCAGTACAAGATTCCCATCGCCTCACACGAACCAGTGCAAGGGATCATTCGCGCCATGGAGGAAAAAGGTGTCATCCGGCCATGCAACAGCACCTATTCAGCCCCCATCTGGCCCGTTCTCAAGCCGAACGGCAAGTGGAGACCCACCATTGACTACAGGAAGTTGAACCAGCAAGTGCCGCTGTCACGGTGGCCCATGACACAGCTGGAACAGGAACTACCCCAAATCAAAGGAGCCACTATCTTCTCTACGCTAGATGTGGCATCAGGATTCTGGACAATACCTGTACATCCAGCAGATCAACACAAGCTAGCTTTCACTTTTGGCAACCGACAGTACACTTTTACAAGGTGCCCATTCGGCTATGCCAACTCACCAGCTGAATTCAACATCTTCCTGAACAAAGCATGTCCAGATGCAAGGATGAGAGGGAACCTCATCTATGTAGAAGATGTGCTCATGAAAAGTATGACTGTGGCGGACCACCTGATAGAAATAGACCATGTTTTGACCCAACTGACCACTGCCGGCGCCAAAATTGCCCTCCACAAAGGACAATGGTGCCGAACAAAAGTCAACTACGTTGGTCTACTTGTCGGTGCACAGGGCATTGAACCGCAGTCCAGCCGCATTCAAGCTATTCAAACCATCAAACCTCCCACTAACGTTTCGGAGCTGCGCAGTTTTCTAGGCGTGTGCAACTACTCACGGCAGTTCATAGAGAACTACTCAGACATTGCAAGACCTCTTACTGCTCTATTGAAAAAGGACTGCCCATTTGTCTGGACAGACGCCCAAACAAATGCAGTGAACGAACTGAAACAACATTTGTGTACAGCCCCATGTCTGGCGTATCCCGATCCAAAGAAGGAGTTCTACTTGGAAGCCGGATTCTCCAAGAACTGCCTGAGCGCTGGTCTCTACCAACGATACGACCAAGACAAAAGAGTCGTAGCGTATGCCAGCAAAACACTCCTGTCACCGGAGTGCAAATACTCAGACTGTGAAAAGGCGTTGCTCTGCACTGTATGGGCCATTCAAAGATTTTCCAACTACATTGGAGCACAAAAGGTTATCATAGAGACCTGTCACCAACCTGTCACTTTCCTTAACAGCCAACGCATCCGAGATGGCGTAGTCACCAACTCACGCATAGCCACGTGGTTGATGGCCCTCCAGGGGCGCAACGTTGAGGCACGATACGCCCAAAATCACAAATCGGCTTTGGGCAACGGCTTGGCGGCCTGCCAAAACTGCTCCGATGACACTCCAGCTTCCACACCGGAGCTGGAAATACCCCAAAACCAGCAACCAACCTGCCACCGGTACTTCGAAGAGAATGCGTGCCAAGGTATGCCCACTGCCTACGTCGATGGGTGTTCGTACAACCATGAGGGCATCCTAAAGGCAGGTGCAGGGGTGTTATGGTTAAACGACCAACCCTGCCCACCACAACACTTCAATTTGGGCTCCCAGTCATCGCAGTATGCGGAGGTAGCTGCTATCCTCATCACCCTCCAAATCGCAGTGGCCCACAACATCAAAGAACTCCTCATTTGCACAGACTCAAACTATGCCCGACTCAGTTTCACATGCCACCTCCCAGGCTGGAAACAAAATGGCTTCAAGACCGCAAACAACAAGCCGGTCAAACACCAACACCTATTCCGAACATGCGACGATATCACGACAACACACAACATGATCGTTTATTGGAAAAAGGTGAAAGGACATTCGAAGCTACCTGGCATGGACAAAGACTTGAATGACCAAACGGATGCCCTTGCCAAGACGGGCGCACTACAGGGTAATCTGTGGTCACCCCCCACCCAAACACCCACCCCTGATGTAGCAGCAGTCACCCGCAGCCAACGCACTGCTCCCGTACTTGCTCCCACATCACAGCCGCTATCACTAGCTCCACAAATTTCCAACAATGACATTGCCGACCTTCAAGCCTCGGACTCTGCCATCCACACGGTAAAAAACCTCCTCTCAAACCCCTCCTGCCCCCCGATCACGAAGTCTGACTTCGACAGCAACCCGAGCCTCAAACAGCTACACGACGTCAAGCACATGCTGCGTGTGCAAGAAGACATTCTGTGGTATGCCCCTGATGATCTCACTACGCCACGGCTTGTAATACCACACGGCCAAAGGGGGGTCATGCTCATGTATGCCCACGATGCACCATGTGCTGGACACCATGGCACCAAAGCCACTTACCAGACACTGAAACAAGTGGCATACTGGCCCGGCATGCAGCAGGATGTGGCAGAGTATGTTAGAGGATGCCTGGTGTGCTGCCAGTTCCAACCGGCAAACCCAACTCACAGAGCTCCACTGCAACGCAGAGGAGTCACGTTCCCATGGTCAGACCTCCAGATAGACTGGGTGGGGCCCCTGACCAGATCAACGAGAGGAAACAGGTATTTCCTCACGGTCGTGTGCCAATTCACCAAGTGGGTAGAGTGTCTTCCAGCACCGAACGACACGGCCCAGACTACAGCATACCTCCTGATGAACCACATTTTCAGCAGATTTGGGCTGCCATTGAGAGTCAACTCCGACAGAGGTACTCATTTTACCACCGAGATCATGCAGCAAATTTGGAGACTCCTGGGCGTACAGAGCCAACTGCACATCAGCCACCATCCAATCTCTTCAGGGATGCTGCTGTGGTTCACCCTCGTGTGCCTCCTGCCAACCAGAGGACAGCCGCAACCCGACATCACATCACCAGGTCCCGCATCCGGTATCGTACTGAGGGAACAACCGGGACTCCTCATCACCAACTGCCGGACTTACACTCAAAAAGTGTACGTGCGGTTGGACCCCCGCACTGTCTACAAAGCACACTATCCCAGCCACGTCGCCCAATATAGCTGGGCAGGGGCCCGATGGACGGAGAACGCCCTCACTCACGCGGAAGCCGACGTCCAGCACATGCTCGCCCAACTGGAGAAAATGACCGTCACACAAGCCGAGTTAAGTGGACACAACCGACGCACCAAACGGTTCTTGGGAGCCCTGCTCGGAGCCGCCGCTGCAGTCGGGACCCTATTTAACCTCGGCATGTCAAGTGTCAACGCGGTGAGCCTAACCACCGTAAGGCGGCATGTGGCCGAAATCCAAACAGAGATCCCCCAACTGAGAGAACAACTCACCACACAGAGCCAAACCCTTCAAAGCATCGGAAAAACTCTGAAGGGCACTGTAGTGGTTCTCAACACCCACAGCGTCCTGCTGAACCAGACAGTGAACTCAATGAAGCAACTGTTCACTGTTTTCCAAAATGACTTTGCCCAAACTCAGCTCGTCACAGCTCTAATGACAGACATGCTGTGGGAAGTGAGCTCCTCCATGGACAGCCTGGCCATGGGAAGGATTCCCCCATATCTTGTACCCCTTAGCCTCGTACAAACTGTGCTGGCCTCTGCTGCCGGCAGACCCACGGACCCTATCCAAACCCACCTTGCCTACTCCCTGGGTAGTGCCATCCTACTGCATGTCGACCCCGAACAAAGGGAGTTGGCCTTCCTCCTAAACCTACCTGTCATCGAACCAGATAACATCTACCGACTCAAAGACATTGTCAATGTCGGGTTTTGGAAGGGTAACACCCACATCAAGATACACACTCCAGCTGTGGTAGCATACCACGACAGCAACCCCCAACTGTACCTGGCTCCCAATTTACGCATGTGTGTTTTGACCAAAGACATTCATTACCTCTGCCCTAGCAAACCTTTCCTCAGAGACAATACTGAGGGAATCTGCGGGTTACAGCCCATGATCAGCGACACGCGCTGCCCTGCCGAGGCCAAGCCTCGCGCCCAAATCATCGGAACACAAGCTGAGATTGTGGGCAATCGATGGCTTGTTAACACTCCCACTCGCACCGCCACCCTGACTTACGATCAGCACGACACTGCCACTCGTGTCAGCCTGCCCAGTCAAAGTATGTGGATCCAGGTACCCCTGGGTGCCATCCTCCACCTCGATGACCTGGCCTTGTACCACTTCTCAAGTGAAGAGTACCAGTCAGAACTGGAGATCCCATCCTTTTTCATGAACCACAACCTCACTTTGGCCCCAGAGCTGGAACTGAGGATTGAGAAAGGGGGGTCCCAGTTAATTGACATTACTCCTGTCGACACTGCCCTCCAAGCACTCTCCCGACTGCCCATCCTGACCAGCTCCCCTATAGTCCAGGCTTGGACTGCCGCCGACACAGCCCTTTGCCTCTCCATGGCAATCGGGTACCTACTGACCCTGGGCCTAGCCTTCATCCTTTTCAAGAGGATGAAGGGGATGCAAGAGTCCATGGACAAGTGCCTGCCTGCCCTTCCCCGGGGTTTCAAGAGGAAACCAAGGAGAGGAGGCACCAACACGGAGAACGTACCAAATCTCATCGAAATGGACTCTCCCTTCGACGACCCGAAGGCCGAGGACCAGTAGGGACCACCTGCTGTCCGACATCTGTGCCATCCGACCTCGCTACCGTCCAACGAGATCCGCACGGGGACCTCACTGGCCGAAAGGGGGAAACTGTAGGGTCTGCACAGTCTCAAGGATGAGCAGGTCCCACCATAAACTGTGTTTAAGCCTCAATTCACGGAACTTTGGTTTGTAAATCTTACATCGATTCCGGCCCGGCAGACACTAATGGATCACGAGACTCTGTTTATGACTGTTTCGATAAGTCCCCTAACCTCTCCTCCGCGACTTCAAAGGGGGTGCAACACCACGGATCGGGTTTCTAGGGACCAGGTCCAAATTCCAAACAGTCATAAAAGGAAAATACACGCACACACCCACAGACACACACACACACGGCTCCCCTACATAGAGACTGTATGCACAAACATTATACCTACAAATATGAATGTATCTGCCATTGTAGTGCTCGCTGCATGTATGTGTTACTAGTGTAGAATTGTAGAATTGACTGTAATAGGTTAGTTTTCATGTGAAACTGTAGTAATAGAGTGTAAAGGGTATCTTCTTTATATGACGAGAGACACCTGTCGAGTTTGATTTCTCCGTAAAGCTGTGAATCCGAGCTATTCACTGACGTACGTTACATTTCTGTCAAATGCATCGTTCAATGTTTAATAACACTATGAAGAAAATGCACTGATTCAACATACCATAAATTTATTCGGGAGACAGGACAAAGGAATGTGGAAACCCGCCAAATTGCAACGCTAGCATTGGAGGACGTTATCAAGAAGGCGTTCTGGTCTGTTGTCTTTAAAACACCATGACACGCGTCTTTTGGTGGCACAAGTTTTCTGCACGAGTTCCTGCCGTCAAGACGGACTCTCTTCTTTATTTTCCGGTCATATTACAACAGTTAAACCTTCGTTTGAAACTTCGCCGAAACAACCTCCGGAAGAAGAAGCAACTATCAAACCGAGTGCTCCGAAACTCCAAGCACCCTGACTAACCTATGCAAGTATAACGTTTTCACGATTTTAAATACTGAGTTTCCTTGCTGGCTCTTAAAGGTGAACTGTTGCAATTTGACCTGCTTTGATCATCTCTTTCGTTTCTGCCTTTTCTTCTACTTTGTATGTATTTGTATTTACTTGTGTCCATTTAGCCGTATAACCTGTGTATTACCCGTTTCGTATATTAAACTCATTATATCCATGCTTATTGCTCACTTGCTCATTTTAGCAACAACCGAGTCACTTTAACGTTCTGATTCTAATATCCTTGCTCTATATTTGGAGGCTATGATAGAAAGTTAGTCTCCCGGCCCGAGAATAACATTTCTGTCGTGATAATCTGTGGATAATTTTCCGTTTCGGTGGACGAACTGATAGTTTTCCACATAATTATTAAACCAGAACTAATCATATATGTGATTGATTATAATTCGTTGTAGTTAATTCACCATATATGTTTAATTCCCCGTTGGGTCGATATATGAACGTCATAAAGCTTTCTGAATTATGATATTCATATTTCATCCATAAATTGATTAATAACTGTACATCGCTACACTGCGCATGGTCAAAAAATCCCATAAACACACTCCTAAACCTTGTGGAAGAGTTGAAGCTGTTATAGCTGCAAAGGGTGGGGCAACTCCATATTAAACCCTACGGATTAAGAATGGGATGTCATTAAAGTTCATGTGCACGTAAAGGCAGGCGTCCCAAAACTTTTGGCAATAAAGTGTGTGTATATCTATCTATAATATATTATATATGTATATATATATATATATATATATATATATATATATATATATATATATATATACACACACCTGTCAGTGGTCATAATGTTATGCCTGATCGGTGAAGTGAATAACACTTGCATCTCTTCATCACGGCACCTGTTAGCGGGTGGGATATATTAGGCAGCAAGTGAACATTTTGTCCTCAGTGTCCTCATGCTGACCACTGTTAACTTCAGAAAATGCCAACAGTGGGCATGTGTGCAATCAAACTGGACTAAGGAGCAATGGAAGAAGGTGGCCTGGTCTGATGAATCACGTTTTCTTTTACATCATGTGGATGGCCGCGTGCATGTGTCACTTACCTGGGGAACACATGGCACCAGGATGCACTATGGGAAGAAGGCAAGCTAGTGGAGGCAGTGTGATGCTTTGGGCAATGGTCTGCTGGGAAACCTTGGGTCCTGCCATCCATGTGGATGTTACTTTGACATGTACCACCTACCTAAGCATTGTTGCAGCCCATGTACACCCTTTCATGGAAACAATATTCCTTGGTGGCACTGGCCTCTTTCAGCAGGATAATGCGCCCTGCCACAAATCAAAATTGGTTCAGGAATGGTTTATTATTATATATATAATTTGTAGTTTAATTAGAATATGGGTAACAATATAATACAAATCAAAGGCAAGGCACATTTTGAGTACACAGTCATAACTAGAAACAAATCATGTTCAAATATATAAATGAACATCACATTTAAGTGTTTTCAAGGTGTTTGGTGTTTCTATGCACTGGAGAAAAAAAAACTTACCTCATGTAGAATATCAGTCCATTGTAGCTGTACATTGCTGTAGCTGTGCTGGTTTAATAGAACCTTAAAAGGTAGAATGTGGAGATATTTAACAGCTACAAACTCCAAACACTACATCGACATAATTCAAGACATTACATAAGGATACAATGTCAGCCAAAACAGAAGCATCAAGATAAGACCGACTGATGTAAGCAAATAAAACTAATTTGATGTGGTACACAACCTATATGGGGATAGCATGAGGGGAAAAAAAGTGTATGAGAAAAATACAAAAGTTTTTCACTATAACAGCATCTATCCCAAGAGACCCCACTGTTTACAGATTGAGTGATTATGACGGGGATGTTATTGATGGTGTTTTTATATGTAAGAATTACAAAAAATATTCCTAAATAAAAACAAGACATTTAAAATAAAAAATTACATAAGAAGAAGAAAGGTTGCAAAACATTATTGCTGGAACAATGGCTCAAGATGGCTTGTGAAAGTTGCATCATGTGTCGATCAGAAAGAACGGGTTGATATACAGACGCCATAAAAACAAATGACCTGCATTGGTTGCATACATTCAGGTAAAAACCAGCCATGGCTGAGGGTGGATTTTATGTTACACTGCCCTGCAAAGCCTCGTTATCTGCTTCCAGAAAATCACATATCTAGCTTTACAGCCAGGTAAGTGAGAACTATAAACTGTTTTGCGGTGTGTACTTTGATTGTTGGACCAGTTCGAAGGAAGAGACAAAAGCATGAGGTGGAGAGTAGTAGCAGAAAAGAAGAAACTCTGAGAGTCTAAGCCTTTCAACCTTTATCTGGGTGATTCTCACGAAAACTTTGTTTTAAAAATGTCAAGCATGAAAATGTGAAAAATGCTTGAATATACTTTTTTTTTCTCCAGACATTAGAAACAAAGTCTGGAGTATTTGTGAAAATTAATTTTAAAAATTTTACTTATCATTTAACACTTTTTTTTAAACAATTTCGAAAATAAATCCGAAAAAATCTCATTACCGCAACAGTCTGAAAACATCAACACTGTTAGTGTCACGAATCCTGTCAATTCCCGGACTACATTTCCCATCATCCTCCCTGCCAGTCACATGCTCACACTCCACACCAATCACCCATTGCCACATACACCTGTAGCACAGTATCTGGACTATAAAGGACTCACTCACACATCACCTGATCGCGAAGTCATGTTAACAGTTCCGTTGCATTTCTGAACGTTTATTATCCTGTCTGCCTGTTTGTTGCCGTTACTGCCTGTTACCTGTTATTGACCCGTTGCTGCCTGTCCTGACCTCTGCATTGTCTAACGTCCTGTGAGTGATATCCGCCTGTCCTGACCATTGCCTGTTTCCTGACTACGACTCTGCCTGTTCCTTGCTGTTCCTGCTTGCCCCTGTTCGACCCAGCCTGTACGACCATGCTCACTGTAAATAAAAGCTTGCACATGGATCTCTGTCTGAGTCCCGTCTCGTTACAGAAGACTTTGCCAAAACAACGATCCAGCAGCTTTCCCGGAGAGCATCTACACGGTATGGACATTACGCAAGTGCTATTGTGGAGTTCGCAGGGCACGCGATCGTTAGAGGAATATATGCAGGAATATCTAGACATTGCTTAACTCTCTGATCTTCCGGACTGTGCTCTGATTGATTTCTTCTATGATGGTGTCAACCAACCTCTCCAGAATCAACTAAGACGAGAGGGACCGCGTTCGTCACTCAGCAGCTTTATGGACTATGCATTGTTGTCTGTTGGGTCTCTGTTTACTGTGGGGGTCGCGGAGGAATGCGACACCATGGTAGATCACGTAATGGCCGCCGCGCCACGGAACACGCACCAGATGGCGGCTACCATCACAACAGCAACACGTCATGTCTCCGCTGATCACCCAGAGTCACGTCATGTCTTCGCTGATCGCCCAGAGCAACGTCATGTCTCTGGATGTGTGGCTGATTTCAGCGCGAGCGGCTGGCATTCCCAAGCATCAACCGGTCGCTTCGCACTCCAGCCCACCGGTCGCTTCGCTCTCAAGCCCGGTGGCCGCTTCGCTCTCAAGCCTGCCAGACGCTTCGCACGCGAGCTCGCCGGTTGCATCGCACTCAAATTCGTCTGTTGCAATGTTCTCAAAGTCGTCTGTTGCAACGCGCTCAAGTTCTCCGGTGGCAACGCGCTCAAGTTCTCTGGTTGCAACGTACTCAAGTTCGAGTCTGCCGGTTACTACGCACTCAAGTTCGAGTCCGCCGGTTGCTACGCACTCAAGCTCTCGGGATGCGATGGACGAGATGGCCGCTTCGCCAGTGCCCACGGGCAAGATGGCCGCCCCTTCTGTGCCTGGGATAAAAGGGGTCGTTCCAGCCATTGAGTCCGCTCCAGAGCCCAAACTGCTTGCCCTGTCGACGCCGCCCAAGCGTCCTGCCCTGCCTGCGCCGCCCAAGTGTCCTTCCCTGCCTGCGCCGCCCAAGCGTCTTGCCCTGCCTGCGCCGTCCGAGCTCCTTACTCTGCCAGCACCGCCCAAGCGCCTCGCTCTGCCAGCGCCACCCGAGCTCCTTACCTTGCCAGCGCCACCCGAGCTTCTTGCCCTGCCAGCGCCACCTAAACGCCTTGCTCTGCCGGCACCACCCGAGCTCCTTGCCCATGAACCCGCCAAGGCCTCCGTTGATTTCCCCAAGAACTTTTTTTTGGGGGGGGGGCAGTATACCTAGGGGTGGGGAGCTGGTGGGTGGGGACCCTGCCCGGCCACTGCCGTTATCGGTCTTTGAACTACTATGGCCGTTTATGGACCCTGACCTGCCGTGGTTACCCAAGCCACCTGACCTGCCGTGTTTACCCAAGCCACCTGACCTGCCACGGTTACCCAAGCCACCTGACCTGCCGTGGCGGCCCAAGCCACCCGACCTGCCGTGGTTACCTGGATCACCTGATCTGCCGTGGTTGCCCGAGCCACCTGACCCCCCGTGGCCGCCTGTGGCACCTGACCCGCCATGGCTACCCATGGCACCTGATCAGCCATGGCTACCTGTGGCACCTGGCCCACCGTGGTTGCCTAAGTCCCTGGAGCTGCATTGGAGACCCCATTCCCAGCTGCCGACAGATCCAATGCACCCACCCCTCCTCCCCGATTGTACCATCTACGGCGCGAGGACATGCCTTCCGGGAGGGGGACATTCTGTCACGAATCCTGTCAATTCCCGGACTACATTTCCCATCATCCTCCCTGCCAGTCACATGCTCACACTCCACACCAATCACCCATTGCCACATACACCTGTAGCACAGTATCTGGACTATAAAGGACTCACTCACACATCACCTGATCGCGAAGTCTTGTTAACAGTTTCGTTGCATTTCTGAGCGTTTATTATCCTGTCTGCCTGTTTGTTGCCGTTACTGCCTGTTACCTGTTATTGACCCGTTGCTGTGTCGTGGTCTGCTTGTGAACTCATGAACGCACTTGCAAGAAGTGTCATGGAGGAGAAAGAGAAAGTTGAATAAAGTCGATATTTTGTTTTCTTTGCAAACAAAAAGTGTTCTCGTCCCTTCATAAAATTCAGATTGAACACCTGATGGCAGATGGACTATTTTGACGATGTCTTTCATACTTCAAACATCTGGGCTTTTGTGATGGTAAGTGATTAATGACAAAATTTTCACTTTGGAGTGGAGTAACCCATTAAGGTCCTTGCAAACTGAGTCCAAAATTATCATATGCATTTTTTCGTTTTTCTTTTTTTTTTCATATTTGTCATCCTTTCCTATCAAAATGCTTGCTATGGATACGAAAACGCAGAAAATCGAACCTGATCCAATTTTTTTTTTTATGACGGACTAAAGAGGAAGTGTGTAAACTCGATTGACACAACATGAGGTCGTATTTATTTTTTAATGAGAGAAAATTTCAGACTCAGTGTGCAATGACCTTTACACAGTAATAAACTACATTTCAGTTCTTAGTTTACTGTAGTTTTAAACCATCTCTTATTTACAGCTTTAAGGATGTTTCATCCAGCAACTCAACATAAAAACATCATTTTCTATTTTTTTTAGGTAGTTACTTTAGTTTATTTGCTTTGAGTTTGAAGATGTTGTTCAATATGTTTACTCACCTGATGAATTCTCATTGTCCCAGGTACTGTCTTCAGGTCTGGTGGTCCTAATTCGGCGCTTGTTTTGACATCTTCCTCCATAATTTTAAAGAGCCTTACAGATGAATTGAGATTTAGCTGCTCAAAAAGAGTGTTGGCATCTGGTATGCTGGTACCATAGGACACAATTCTGTCAGCCAGGTTTTTCAAGGCACCACCCACTCCATCAGGAGCACCCTTTCCATGGGATGCTTCTGTGAAGTTCCATGTTACACGATTAAATCCTCTCATGAATGGCACTGTTGAGGCTAGATAAAAGTTGGTTTTGTTCCGGTATTGAGATGTGGGCCAATCTGAAATAAAGTTGATGTCCCTTGCATTTGGATGCTCCTCTCGTATGCTCCTCAGTACCGGGTCAAGGTGAGCCCATGTGGCTATGGCATTGTTTGTTGCCAGTTTACAGATATTGAGATGTTTACATTTGCTTGTTGGGGTAATATTGCTTGTCAACTGAAAACAAAGTTTCCCCATTTTGATGGCGGATTGTAATCCAGAAAGATCCAAATGACAATCACCAGTGACAACTGGATTCACCCGTAGTCAATAAGCAAAAGACGTCGGACTGAGTGGCTACAGAAATTGAAATCTACAGGTAACGCTAATACACACTAAATACATAGTCACGCAATGCTGATGTTGTTAACATGAACAATTTGAGAACAAAGTATAACAACAATAATAATTTGCACAGTTTGATGCGATATGAGCTAAGCGATTGTTAGATTTAATCACCATTGGCAGCGCGATTTATTGTTGTCCTAATGCTTTTTCCCTCAGTTGGTCATAAAAAAGTGGCAGAAATGTTACTTACTTGTTCAGATGACATTTTCCGGTGAAAATTCCTACTTTGGTCATACTTCAAGACTACAATCTGTGATTCTGAAGTGCAGTATCCACCGGTATGGTGACTGACAGCAAACATTAGATTCATCCGCGCTGACGAGCTGTGCCGATGCACAACGCACGTACAGACAATAATTCCGCATATAACTGCAATTGCAGATTTCAAACAGAGATGGCGACTAAGAGGCAAATCTTACAGACAGCAGCTTTAAAGGTGCCCTAGAATTAAATATTGAATTTATATTGGCATAGTTAAATAACAAGAGTTCAGTACATGGAAAAGACATACATTGAGTTTCAAACCCCATTGCTTCCTCCTTCTTATATAAATCTCATTTCTTTAAAAGACTTCCGGAAAACACGCGGATCTCAACATAACACCGACTGTTACGTAACAGTCGGGATCATTAATATGTATGACCCCAATATTTGCATATATGCCAGCCCATGTTCAAGGCATTAGACAAGGAAAGGCAGTATTAACGTCTGGATCTGTGCACAGACAAGGTAAGCCAGCAAGAACAACAGCGAAAAATGGCAGATGGAGCAATAATAACTGACATGATCCATGATAGCATGATATTTTTAGTGATATTTGTAAATTGTCTTTCTAAATGTTTCATTAGCATGTTGCTAATGTACTGTTAAATGTGTTTAAAGTTACCATCGTTTATTACTGTATTCACGGAGACAAGAGCCGTCATTATTTTCATTTTTAAACATGTGCAGTCTGTATAATTCATAAACACAACTTCATTCTTTATAAATCTCTCCAACAGTGTAGAATTAGCCGTTAGCCACAGAGCATAGCCTCAAACTCATACAGAATCAAACGTAAACATCAAAATAAATACTTAATTCACATAATTCGAAGAATGCATACAGCATGCATGACAAACATCTTGTAAAGATCCATTTGAAGGTTATATTAGCTGTGTGAACTTTGTAAATGCACTGTAATATAGTCGAGAGCTCGTGTGGCAGGGAGCGCGCGATTTAAAGGGGCGGCGCTGCCAAAATCAGTGTATAGTTAATGATGCCCCAAAATAGGCAGTTAAAAAAATTAATTTAAAAAAAATCTATGGGGTATTTTGAGCTGAAACTTCACAGACACATTCAGGAGACACCTTAGACTTATATTACATCTTGTGAAAAAGCATTCTTGGGCACCTTTAACTATTTTATTTTGATTTATAGCATGTTTCATATTACCCTGCATATTTTTCTGCTAATTGTTTATCGTATCTCAAGTTGTAATGCAGTGGCATCTGCTCATGCTCGCCAGACTTTTCCTCATATTGGTGTCGGCCTGGAGGTTTTCCTTGTGCGTTTTGGATCGTCTTTGGGGTTGATGTTGACGCGGCCTTGTTGAGCATGGTCTTACGTTACACCTCCCACCAGCTGTTATCTCTTAAACAGAACTATTATCTGGCTAAAGACACTTATGCCTGTCAAAGCGGTACATTCATCGGAGCTCAGGATGCAGTTATACACCTTGATCTTCTCTCATCCCGATTCTTAATTCCCGATGAAAGAACAAAAGACCGTCTCACTCTGGAGTTATTTCTGGTAATTTATTATTGTTGCCCTGCGCGGGGTGGAATTCCAATGCTGTTACAACATATCAGTCCATAAGCCTTTGCACTTGAAAAAACTCGAACATTCATTATAAGCTCCAAATAAAAAGTAAAATGACAGTAACAAACATGTGCCTTTTATATGAAACAAATCCTTTCTCTCTGGCTTTCTTACTGTTGTATATTCTTTCTGTTATCACATATTTGCCCAATGGTGTGTTTAGGTTATTAGGGGCCCTAAGCAAATCTCCGGGATGGGGCCCCGTCATCGTGTTCCCGGGGGTTTATCAACTGGCAAGTTTCAATGCAAGCCTTATCAGCAGTGCCGCGTTAAGCCTTTGCGGGGCCCTGGGCTAACGCAGCTCTGAGGCCCCCCCAACCCCCCCAAAAACAAAACCACAACACCAATCAAAACAACACAGTATTAAGACGCGCATGTTATACTCGTGAAATAATAAATAAATACAAAGCGCACGTCGTAATTCCATAGTAGACTGAAAATTATATACATTAAACTATAATATTAATATTCTAATCAGAAACAGCCCAGCAAATAAAATTAATTCAGTATCACTCACCACTAAAAGGGCTTCTTCCTGCTCTTCTTCAAAGAGAATTCCTCAATTAAATCCTTAAAATCAAGTTGACGCAGAATGTCGTACTCACTTGACATTACTGTCAAACAGTTCAGCCTTTGTTCATGCATCGATGTCCTCAGTTTATTTTTTATAAGTCCCAATTTTGAAAATGACCTCTCTCCTGAAGCATTTGACACAGGGAGGGTGAGAAAGATCCTTAACGCAATTTCAACATTCGGAAACGCACACTGGAGCTGCTTTTCTTTGAGGATAAGCATTAAATTTCTAGGCGAGAGGTCGTTGGTCAAGGAGCAGAAAAACGCAATAAACTGCACAAGTTCATCATCTAAATGCTCCTGTAGATCTTCAGTATTTCTGTACGAGATTCCGACAGGCCACGCGCATCTCTTCAGTTGGCATACCTTTTAGACAGGTTAAAAAGCCCCAGTAGCGGCAGGTTTCTTCATATGAATTACACCTTCTCTGTAACATACTGATCAGGTTGTCAATAATGACAAGAAACACATCAACACGGAACTTTTCACTGTCCGTGAGAATATGATCGGGAGTTGTGGATTCATCTGCTCTTGTTTTTCTTTTTATTTTGCGACTGGTTGCGGTTCTGTATTCTTGGTTGACAGACATTTGTTTAGCCATTATCTCAAACTCTTCAAACTGCTCGCGTAAATTTTCAACGAAAGTTGCAAGTGACTGAAGCATTTCTACAGCTGTCACTAGATCCAGGTCTACTTTTTGAAGAATTGAGCTAGTTTTCTGAAAGTTTTGCAGGATCTTAACCTTAACCTCTTCCATAATATGCATAAAAATGCAGTCTCAAGACGGCCCATTTTTTTCACAAGAGATTGAGCTTCATTTCGAGTAGCAGGGTTTTGACTGTCGTCTGCTGACAAGTTAAGCAAGACATCCATTATCTTTTTATAATGCAGTAAAAGGGCCTTGGTGGCCTGCGCGTGAGCGGCCCAATCGGGTGTCGGACAGTCCTTTTAATGTCTCCAGGCGACAGTTTTCGTTTAATTCAAGTCCATCCATAAAAACTTTCCATCGCCTAGGGGATGCCGAAAAAAAATTAAAACATGACTGTATAAATCCAAAAAATGAAACTGTCTCACTGCAGCAAGCAACACTGTTCATTCCAACAAGGTTCAGTGAATGAGCAGCGCATGGTATCCAGTCTGCTAATGGGTTCACCTCCTGAATGTGAGCCCTCAAACCCCTATAAAGACCAGACATATTCGACGCATTATCATAGCACTGGCCCCTGCAGTTTTTAATATCAAGATTCATCTAATTTAGAATCCTCTGATACAGACTTGAAAAGTGAATCTCCCGTGTGACTAAATATGGGTAGAAATTTTAGAAAGCGTTCGAATATTTCCTCCTTCTGTAGAAACATAACGTACCACAAAGGTGAGCTGGTCCACATGTGCCAAGTCGGGGGTGGAATCGACTATTAGGGAAAAATATTTAGAGCTCTGTATTTGAAGAATTATTTCAGCTTGAACTCTCTGTCCCATCAGTGCAATAAATTCCTCGCATACTGTGTTAGATAGATAAGATGCAGTTCCCCTGCCCTTATTTCCATATGTTCTCATGTGTTCTGCAAGAAAAGGGTCAAACTTGCTAAGAAGTTCAAGTATCCCTAAACAATTGCCATTGTTTGGAGACCCGATCGTCTCAACGTCTCCCCGGAATGCAAGGCCGCGTTCTGAAAGAAACTGTATGACCGCAACCACCCGTTTTAGAACTTCTTGCCAATATTTCTGCTCGTCTTCACATTGCTCTTTCAGTTCTGCATCTATTCCATGAGCCTGTGTCCGTGCCAACCATGTAAGCATGGCATTTCTATGAGGCTGACTTGATTCACGTTCCTCCGCACGCGCGCACGCATGTTTCCAATCACAAAAACCGGAGTGAGAAAAAGAACTCGACTGCCCAAATAACCGACAAAAGAAGCAATACACGTTTCCAGTCGAAGGAGAATAAACAAGCCATTCTCTTTGCACAGTTTCGCCATTGCGCATAGAGCGAGTAAACAAGGTTTTGCTTAAACACCTCTTCTGGTTTTTGTAAATTCGCTCTGATGCATGGAATGGCGCGTCTTTATTTTGACACAACAGGGATGCTTTTACGCCCTTACTAACCCAGTAAGAACGCAATTCCTCAGTGACAGCAAGGCCCCAACAAGCAACATCAGTGGATGTAATGTGTTCTTTAATAGGAGAAAACTGCTGGCCTGTATCAGTTGCATCATCATCGACCTCACCATCCACCTGATTCAGAAGTGCTGGCAGAAGGAGGGGGGTAGGTAGCGGCCTATATTCGGCCTATCTGTGGCCGAGGCCGCCGATGTCTCGCCAGATTCGCATAGCTCCGCGGCTGATGTTGTAGCTGAATCTGATAGGGAATTAGTCTCGTTGTCTTTACCTCTGTCGGCAGTGTCAGCTATGGGTTCTTCTGAATTTTTTTTAAAGAAAGTCGTAAGCTTTGGCATTTTTCTCAGAGTTTCTTCATTTCTCTGTTTTTTTTTGTTGCTGCTCTTTTCTCTTTTTAGCGCCACTGTCATATTTTCTTAGGCCTACATTTTCGTTCGACATGGTGATGATGTCCTGTATTTACTGCGTGTCCGCTGTGAATCTTGATTTGTGTGTGGCAACGATGCTCTACATAGGCATAATTACCTCGATCATATCTTGTTTTAAAATGCAAAATAATTTTTCTCGGGGGCCCCCTAGTGTTCGGGGCCCTGGGCTGCAGCCCATGTTGCCCATTAGGATAACGCGGCCCTGCTTATCAGTATGTCACAATATTACCCTGTTTGGACTTTGTTTTCTGTTTTTTATCATTTTCCTGCCAGTCTGGCAAATTTTCTCAAGAAAAAAAATCTCTCAACTAAAGGTCCTTTCACACTGGACGCGATTTTGACGCGCGAATTATTCGCGCGATGGTTTTATTTTTTGATCAGCTGTTTGTGTAATGAGTGCTTCCACACCGAACGCGAATGTGCTGCTGCGAAAAAACGACGTTTATTTTTTTCGCTTCGATGTCGATTTTGTTTCACTTTCGAAGCGACAGAAAAGGCTTCAACCAATCAAATACAAGGAAACAAAGGTACATGCAAGTCGCTGTAGGCTATAGACAAGGATAACATAACCTTTTGAGGTAAAACTTGTTGATTTTTTTTTTTTTTTAAACCTAATTGTGTCCGTGACTATGGAGAGTGAATGTGTTGCCGTCAGTACGACTGTGGCACTTGTTTACATTGTGACTGGAAACATCGTAATATCAACACTTGAACATAACAATCAGTGAGGACAGCACCTTATACAGACTGCCAAACGCTGTTCCAGATCTATTGGTTCCCTGAAGTTTGTGGTTTGTCTCGTCAGATGCGGTGCCATTGTCTGGAGGAGCTCCTCAAATTGTCCTACGGACATTCGAAAGTATGTACGGCCGTGATAAAGTTTTAACTCCTGTACAAGATTAGCGTACTCCCCCTCAGACTCTCTGTTCTTTAAGACTGGGTGCACCCAAAATGTTGTTTGTCCTGAGCAGTTAAACTGACCGACTTTTTCAACAGGATGAAGATTATTTTGTTGAAATATATATATTTTTCATTCAGCTGTCGCCGCGAATGTTTTGGAATCTTTCAGAGCACAAACGTCGCAAATGCGCGTCGCGGCTGATGTGAATGGTTTTGACGTGAACTATTCGCACGCGAACTATTCGCTTTTTCGTTAAGCTTTTCCGTTACGCGTCCGGTGTGAAAGGGCCTTAATGCTGTAAAATATACAAGGATCAGTTGGTACTATAGTATACATTTATATTGTAGGTTAAAATTAACTTATTTGTATACAAACTTAAATTACACTTAAGGAAATTTAATAATAGGCCTAATAAAGTTGGTACTACATTAATATTGTAGGTTAAAATTAACTTGGGCCTATTTGTATAAAAACTTAAAATAGGAAATTTTTATAAGTTATAATAGGCCTACTAACATTAAAATTGTTTCTACTCCAGTTTTTTTTTTTTTTTTGAAATATAAACATTTAAATGGTGGCTGTCAACTTGACGGATGTTTTTCAAACATGCATTATATAGGCTATTAAAGAACATTAAAAATTATAATTAATATGTAATATGGTGCATATAGGCTATTAAGCTAAATGGTTCTCTCTAGAGTTAATTTTTCTTGCTGAGTAGTGAGTTTATGTTCATGATGAATATGTTTGTTCTGAGGTAAATGTGACATTACGTTTGTTTATTACAAGATATTTTAGTAATGTCTTTCCGCGGTTGAAACAATGATTGAGCGCGATTACACAAGACATGATATGGAATTTAGTAAGTTTATCTTTTAACAAACCTTTAGTTCATTCATGTATATTTCGTGCTGTAACTGGTATTAAAGCGGAGGAGAGGATCAGTTCACGTGCACGTCAGGCTGCTGCTTCTTCTAGAACTGAGGCGTTACGATCTGTCACGGCACAATAAAAAGCACCAAATCCATTTTCTTGCGCTTTTTAAAGTGGGTATATGCAAATCCTTGACATTTCCTAGCGGGTATACAGCATGTACCTGTGTATCACATAGACCACACCACCGTGGGAGAAAATCCCCACTCAGGAGAAATCGCAAGGGCCCCCCAAGCCCGACGCAATTGCGTGATTTGCGTTGTGGGTAAACACACTACTGTATTTGTCTGCTTATGAGTCATTATAAATAATTATAAATATGACATAAATACGAGAGTATAGCCTGTAGCTGTGTTGTTTTTCATTCAGCATTTTTTAAGAGTATTGTACAGCAGGTAAAACGGCCTGTCACATGTCGGTTACACAACAGGTCTCCTTTTGAAGGTTGCTACCTGTCACGTTTGAGTACACTGAGGCAGAAGATTAACTCAAATGAAGATTTATTGGCAGAGGAGGTCATAATGTGAGAAAACGGCTTCTCATTTCTGTAGAATCCTGTGTAGAATCAATATGTTACATAATAAAGTACGTCACATCATTTATGATAAATGGTCCTAAGCTCAGCCCCCTTCTGTCCTCACCTTTTGATGGACAGATTATAAAGAGCAGCAGAGCATGAGCTTCTTCACTTTTCTTACAGCACAGGAGTGCTGAACACTTTCTCTGCACAGGAATGAAATCAGGTTCTGCTTCTTTTTACTTTATTTATAATAATGCAATTCTATTTGTTTTTAGTTTGCATAACTGTTAATTACTGACCAATGATTACTGTTTTATTATAACAGATTATCCTGAATAATGGGTGTCCAGGTTTCAGTCGTCAATCAGACTCCTTATACCTGGTATTTTTCCACTCAGGACAGGGGGGTAAGAACTTTTGGTGCATTCACTACACAAGATTGTTTGTGCAATTCTATATTCAAAATCCTGTTTCATAGTTTTTTTTCCCTAGTTAGCATTTCCTCTGATTAGCCAGATAATAACTTAAAGCATGACATAATATCTCACAACAATATCAGTTTGTTCTTTACGTGTTATTTTAATTGGTAACACTTTAGAATATTGTTCTGTCATTAAAGGTTCAAGAAACCCTAAAACACATTTTCTTTGAGATGTTAACAGATATGTACAGGTTGCACATCACTGAAAACAACAATAGTACTCGTTATGTTTATTATTAAAGGGTTAGTTCACCCAAAAATTAAAGTTCTGCCATTTATTACTCACCCTCATGCCGTTCCACACCCATAAGACCTTCATTCATCTTCGGTATTTTAGATATTTTAGTTGAAATCCGATGGCTCCGTGAGGCCTACATAGGGAGCAATGACATTTCCTCTCTCAAGATCCATAAATGTACTAAAAACATATTTAAATCAGTTCATGTGAGTACAGTGGTTCAATATTAATATTATAAAGCCACGAGAATATTTTTGGAGCTCCAAAAAAACTAAATAACGACTTATATAGTGGCCGATTTCAAAACACTGCTTCAGGAAGCTTCGGAGCACAAATCAACGGACAAGCCACGCAAAATCGCGTTCAGTATCGAAGATGAATCGACTTCGATAATGAACCCGATTTTGCGTGGCCTGTCCGTGAACTACGGCTCTGTCTATTAAAAGGCGCTCCATTTGAAAGCAGGTGATGGCGATTTAGCGGTAATCAGGGAACCGGCTTTACTGACGAAATGCGCGTGAGAATCGCATGCGATATATCGCCCAGCCCTAATTTCTGACCCCTCCACGCCACAAGTGTTTCTGGTTTTGTTCCTAAATTACTGATTTTTTATTCCATATATCTTGTTGGATGTGAGAAGTCGCACCAGACTATTTCAATTAATAGTATTATATTAGTAATAGTATTATATAATTATATTACACTCTGTAACAATGAGAGAGACACTGCTGTTTACATTTAGTATGGTAAATAAGATATTTATAGTATAGGTATAAAAAATATTTTAGTAGGCCTAATGAAATTTGAAGTAGGCTAAATGAGAAATAATGCAAAGGAAAGTAAATTTTCTGAAATGTTGTGCTTTCTTGCGCTTGAAGGATAATATGGCCCTCCTATGAGGTGTCAATCACAGAAATGGCCCCCCGACAATTTGAGTTTGAGACCCCTGCTATATGAGTATTCAAGTTAATCTAATATGCTTTTAACACAACATCTAGTCAACATCAGTGCTATTGCTATAATTTGGATGGTATAGTATCATGAGCCACAATTAAAGTCTTGTGACACTCATGCCAGGCGTTATTGTTGTTGTTGTCGAGTTTCCGCACGCCGATTGCTTTGGGCCGGGCCTAGTCAAAGTCCAGGGCCGTTTTTTAGTCCCAGTCCGTCCCTGCAGGAACCAATTAGTAATGTATTATTAACATTCTAGTTATTATTAACAAAAAACTCTGATTAATGAATTAATAAGTAATAGTGCTCAGTTGAATATGGTAGTTCACTATTAGCTAATCAATAACTACTATTTATTTCTCATACTGGAGGACTACTAGTGTATTAAGCGTCTGCAATACATTCAGAACTCAGCTGCACGTGTTCTTACACATACTCCTTCTCGTCAGCACATCTCCGGCGTGCTTAGGAACCTGCATTGGCTTCGTTCTGGTCCATGCCAGCATTGATTTTAATACTGTCATTTTAACATACAAAGCTGTACAAGGAACTGTGAGGAAGCATGACAACTCCCTAATATTGACTGAAGTAATTGTAAGCTTTTGAGATTTTTATAAGCTTTAAGATAGCAATGACTCAAGTGTTACTACATCCTTCTAAAAAATTACTAATTATTTTGATCAGTATTCTAAAGTGAAGATTATGGTAAGCCAAAATACATGAAGACCATTTTTTATAGGCTTTATAGACAGACAGATTGAGAGTGATTCTTGAAGGACCAGCAGCACATCCTCTTGTACTGTTTGAAAAAATTATTTTTCAAAGTCAGTTTTGCAGAGATGGACTAAAAATGAACTCCCGATGTGCCTGAGGGGAAAAAAAAAAAAAAATCAGAAAATCAACTTGCCTAATAATTCTGCATGCACTGTACAGTAGTCCTCTGGGAGGTATGAAAAAATAGTAGTTATTGATTATCTAACAGTGAACTACATTTGACTAAGCACTATTACTTACTAATTTCTTGATCAGAGTTTTTTGGTAGTTAATAGTAGTTATTAGAGCAGTGGTTCCCAAAGTCGGGGTCGCGACGCCCCGGTGGGTCGCGAGACAGTGAGGAAGGGGTCGCGAGATGATTTCCAGAAATCCAAAAAAAAAAAAAAAAAAAAATAATAATAATAAAAAATAATTAAACGATTAGAAATAGTATATTCTATCAATAATTGTCACAAAATACTAAAAATAGTAGTTAAATTAAAAACAAAAACCATGCAAATAAAAAAAGCCATCAACCTTTCGATTTTCCTTTTCCTTTGGCCGTGACTCCTGAGGTGATTACGACAGATTAATGACATAGCAACAGCATCAGCTGCAGCAGGTCAGTTTACTGCAACATGTTAAACATTAAGACATGTGCACGTAATTCTTTAGGCTTTAAGCTTTGGATATTATTTTTGTCAAAATGAAACGTTGGTTAATATCGATCAAAAAAGAAAACGCAGGGAGGCAGCGGAGGAGAGCGGAGAAGCACGCGCGCTTCACATATGCCGCGTTTGCAGTGCGCAACTGATCCATGGCTGTGTATCACAAACACAACATTTACTTATTTTTATTTCAAATCCAAAAGTTGTTACTGAATATGGCTTGTCAGCACAGCGATTCTCTTTGTATAGGCCTACACTATATTTCATAGATGTCACGTTTAAACGCACTATATTTAAACGTTTTATTCATTGCATTACTTTATATTTATCTGAAGTAATACTTATATTGCTCACGCAAGTGGCAAAACATTTAAACGTAAGCTTTATGTTAAAATCAAAAACGTTTTTTTAAAAAAAAAAAAACTTAAAATAGACAAAAACAGGCGACTCTCGTCTTTTCTTTCCTTTTAAATCTTTTTACAATAAATCCCTCAGGTCATAAAGAACTGTTTTTCCACCTTCAGAGGCGAGTGCTATTGTTTATGTCTCCTTGTTCACCTAAATGCCTGGTAAGGTGTTATTTTCCTTGCTTTACCCGAGGCAGCCGTGTTTAAACTGTGTAGCAGAGACTTTGAACTATATGAATCTATGATGAAATTACTAGTTTTTTCGCGTCAATACATGTTTATTTTAATGCGAACAGTGCGCTGTCGTTTTAATTCAGCTGTGCAGCACAGCAAAAATAGACTCGGCGCGTAAATGATCGCTGCACTGCTGCAGACGCACCGCTCCTGGAACGCACTGCCGGACCGCATCCGCGTGCAGTGTGAAATCCGTTAATATGGGCACAGAAAAAAATGCGCACTGCAAACAGAGTATGTGTGAAACATGCGTTAGTGCGTGTTCGCCTTTGTGCACAACTCGTTAACCACCTCCGAGGATAGTGGGGGTCGCGAGTCACTGGCATCGTTATTTTGGGGGTCGTGGGCTGAAAAGTTTGGGAACCCCTGTATTAGAGTGTTAATACTGCTACTTATTCGTTCTTGTGTAGTTATTAATTAATGATGGAACAATCTTCTAAAGTGTTTCCAATTATCCACTGCTTTTCTGATGGAAACTGATGTATAATTCTGTTTCCCAGTATACACGCATCGATGCTGGCCGCACAACATCCTATGAGGAGAAAAGGGAAATCCATCGCTACTTCTACGTCAGATATAAAGATCACACATGGAACAGTTTTAAGTATGAGTTCAACACCCATAAAGGCAACACCTCCTTCATCTTAAGGGAAACCTTTGACCGTTCCCAGATTCAGATGCACTGCACCTCTGAGGGTGGAACGCATTACTGTACCAACTATGGTAAGTTCCTGCAAACATATCGATTGTGCACAACACTGTGCAACTAAAAGTATGTTTACCCCTGATCATCAAACCCATATGTAATTTTTGAGCATCCCATTCCATATTTATTTCCCCTTTGCTGTTTTAATAAGCTTCACTCTTTTGGGAAGACTTTTATGGGAATAATTTTACGCCCACATTATTGCAATCACGGATCAAAAACACCTGTAAATATTGTACAAAACTAAAAAACAAATGCAAAATTATCAGAATAGCAAACAACATGGTCAAGCATAAAAAATAAGTAAATACACATTTTAAAAAATAAGCATGAATCTAAACTTTAAACACTTTTAAAATTATATTACACAAAACTGCAAAGCGAATGCAAAATGATCTGAATCACAAACAAAAATCATGGTTTTCTTGGTCATATTAGTCTTTTTGTGCTCTCTGACAGTTTCTGTTAATATTTTCACTTTTTTTGTATGCTTGTGCTGTTTGCCCATTTGCTCTGGTTTACACATTCTGCGCTTGCTTTTCCAAATGTTGCAGTTGACTTTCATGTAAATTAGGGTGGGCTTAAGCATCAGCATCTGGACTGACAGCTCCTCCTCTAGCCAGTCAATAGAAGAGGGTAGTTAATGTCACTCCAATGTGACTCATGGCTACTGATGTTCACTGGTACAGGGGAAGTTGGATAACCATCAACTGGCAAATCCCCAGCTGGGTGAAATCTTTACAAGGCAAGACACCGTTATATATGTGCCTGCCTTGCCACTCAATCCGTCACCATTAAATGTGCCTGCCAGCAGACCTGCCACGCTATAAACGCCTACCTGGCTATCCGGTAATACACCAGGGCAACTACGTTCGTGAAGTAAATATGTTCACACAGCTTTTTAAAAATGCCGGGTGCCGGTGTTTGACATGCGTCTGACCAATCAACATACAGTTACGTCATTGATAGTTCCTATAGTGCTGGTTTAGACCCTACTCTGAAGTAGGAGCTAATTTAGTTCCCCCAAATGGAGATCCTAGAACTAAAATTGTTCCAAGTTCCTGTAGTGCGAACACAGCAAAATCCGGGTATTTCAGCCAATAGTTCTAGGAACTATGAAAAGGTTCTCTTGTGTGCTGCTTTCTCACGATAACGTTGTATTAAAAAAAAAACTTTGCATGCCATAGGACTTTTACACAGGACTGGTGGGAAATGTTCATTAATACACCTTCATTCTACATGTTATGTGGTTTATTTTGATAGGTGAACTGTGTCAAGAGAGGGAAAACTGGGCGATTTTTTTGCACCTCCACCGGGTGTGTTCTTAAACATAAGAGAAAGACGCAGTTCTTTCAGCTTGCCACTATAAACCGCTATTTTTCTGCACAAAACAAACAAATTTTGCCAAGATATTTTCAGAGATGATAGACAAGATATTATAAAATAATAATTTATTGAAAACCCAATTTTGACAAAAATATGACATTCAACCTATTTTTTGAATTTCCTGAAAAGGTTCCATCGCGACATCCGACGGGTTATCCCAGATTGCATCACATATAGTCCTGCATTACTAATTTGGTTTGTTTGGGTTTTTTTTTTTTTACAACCATTTTTTATGGTTTTATTGACTATTTCTCCGTCATGTGTTTTTTTGTGGATTAAATAAACACTTTACTGTCTGACTGTCACTTAGAGACGCACCGATTGCAATTTTCTTGGCCGATTACAATTTCCGTTTTTTTTTTTTTTTTTACGCGCGATCTGCCGATGCCGATTTTTGCCGATTCCGATTTTCTTTCTAAGGACTATAATTGACAGCATATACAAACAAAAATCTACTTTTCTTCAATGCAAAGTTTTACTTTAATAAAAAAAACAAATAAAAAGTAAAACAAACAAAAAACAGCACAAATAAATGTAATAGAATAGAGAGAGCTATGAAACTTAACAGGTTAAGTAGGTTTTTATTCAGATAAAAATACTACAGAAGCTGAAGTAATCAAATGTAAAATAATACTGGATAGTCTTCATTGTAAAAATTAAATACAAATTAAGGCTTACAATTAAAGTTATAAAACGTATTCAGTCAAGAGCAGAAAGTGTTTCTCTGTGTCTTTTGTTCTTTGATTAAAATGACAGCAGCAGGAATATTGGACTGCTGTCAATTTAAGAGTTTATACACGGAACCAATATATTGTTACACAACATGCGTTCTCTTTCTCAACTATTTAACATTCCAAAACTGACTGTTTAACTGAAAATATGGAATCACCAACTTTACGCCTCATCATCCGCCCTGAACACTGGAATTTGCTGGGGTATTTGGACTGGATGCTCCGGCACGGTGGCCTCTCCCTCAGCCTGCAAGTCAAGGCAGCCACCAAGGTCGTCCAGGTCCCAGACTCTACGGGCACTGATAGACCTTATAGATCTGTGGTCCAAGGATCCAGTTCCCACCAGAGTCCCCACCATCAAATCTTCACCTTCTTTACCAGCCCCATTTGGATGCTCCAGTCCCATCCGAAAATCTTCCTCCTCCGATGTTTCTACCTGACGTCCTAGTCCCATCTCCGCCACTGGTAACAGCCAGTCCACGGGATCCATCGGCCCTGCTGGTGTCATCCTGCTCCTCTTCTCTGACTCTGCCGCTAGCTCCATGCGGCTCTTCGAATTCGCCTGGGCTTCCCGTCCAACAGTCCCCAGCTGCACCTCAATACTTAAGGCCCATGTCTCCACCTCGGCTCCGGTTCCGCCCCGGCTCTGTGCTCCTTCAACTCCACCTGGGTCTGTCTGCCCTATGACTCCTCCATGCTCCCTCATCCTTCTGGCTCAGCCTCAGTCAGTTGTTGCTCTTCCTCCTCTTAAGACTTCTGGGCCTACAGCTGTGCCTCAACCCTCCACTTCCTTGGCTCAACCATCTTCTCCTTCCCTCCAGCTTCCTTGTCGTCACCCCAGTCTGCTGAGTCCACGCCGCCACCTCAGCCCCGCTAGCCAGCAGCTACCCCTAAGGCTTCTGGGCCACGGATGTCACCCTGGTCCATCGGCATCTCTGCTCTGCCAGTTCCTACTCACACTCTGGTCTCCCTCCGTCAGTCAGTCCCCGGGATCCGCCCAGCCCTTAAGCCAAAGCTTCACCCTGGCTCCTCCCACCATCAGCTCCACTATGGTGTCCATCAACAGCTCTATGCCCTCCACCAAAGCCTCCGCCCTCTTTTCTCCAATGGACTATTATCCGTTATGGCACAAGCTCATGCCTTCCGGGAGGGGGAGATACTGTCACGGTTATGTTCTGTTTAGTTTAGTCCCTGTCATGTCTGCATGAGTTCTTGTTAGAATAGAATAATGGATTGCAATAGAAACTATTAGCTGTTCTCATTTAATTTCCTCATTTACTCTGTGTGTATATATAATCCCTGTTCAGGGGTCCGTTCTTCCTGCCTTGCTAAGTGGTTTGACAGATGCCAGATCTCCTAATCGTGATAACTGAACTCTGGCTAAGTGATTTTGACTTCAGTGAAAGTTACATTAATACTGCATGAGATGGCAGCAAAGACTGTCTTTATGAGTGAGTCAGTCAGTCGCAAATACTTTTATATTGAAATGGACTGAAACAAGGAAACAATGACATTGTTTTTACTTTAAACATCTTACGAGACGCAACTGACAAATGCGTTTAGTAGTACTGTCATGGGCATATCTTGACTATGAACTAACATGAATGAACAAGTATAATTAATATATTAATATTTAATATTAATGTTTAGATTTATATAATTTTATTTAAGAAGTACATTTTTAAATGGTTTAGCACTGTTTTTTATTTTTGTTAAAAAAAGTTCAGCATTAGTTTACTTGAATTTTAAAAACTATTGGCTGGTTAAATGGTCATCAGGCAGTGTGGTCCAACCTAGTTATCGTTAATGGTAAAATCCACTATCATCGACCTCTAATCATCACCCAATCACTTAATTATCTTATTAACTTCAACACTGCTTCAGTGTTAATTTTAACACTCTTGAGTGTGGACTTAAACTCTGAACAGTTAATTTACAGCTGAGGTTTTTGCTGTGTATATTTCTCCTGATTATGCCCAGATTCTTTTGGTTCAGCATATTCACACAAGAGGAGATGGAAACCTACATTCATTAATTTAAGTTTTCTGTTCTTTCTTCTACAGTCTATATAGCATGTTCCATGTAATCTGTAAATTGTTTATAATCCTTTGGTGTCTGATGTTTGTAAACAGGAAAAATTGAAGAAGATGAAAAACAGAGACAGCAAGAGGAGGAAAGAAGACGCCTGGAACGTTTGGAACGTGAGCAAAGGATTCAACAGGAGCTAGACAGAGAGAGTGAATCATCTAGACACAAGCTTTCTCGAGCAACTGAGCGGCTTCGTCAAAAACAGAGCTTTAGAGGTCACGAGCAACATCATCAACGCACACAAGTTCTCCATCAGCAAATAGAAGATGACGCTGCTGCGATCGAGAGGGACGAGGTATGACTTTAATTTGGATTGAGCAACATAACTGTATATGCAGCATGTTGTAACATAACTTTTTTACTGAGATCCATTTTTGTTTTGCACATTTATGTAGGTTAATGATGTTGAAGAAAAATTCAAAGACCTTCTGTTGAAGTGCCAGATTACAGAAGATAAAGAGGTACAGCACTACCAGATTTGGGACAGGATTAGGACACTCCAGAATGAACTTGCAGTTCAATATTGTACAGAAAACAACCTTTCAGCAGGGTCTCAGTTTACCTTTGATCAAGCTATAGGATATAACGAACTGTCTCTTACAGAGAAGCTCACAGTTCTCGAAGCATCTCTACAGTTCATTCTGCACAGTAGCACTGCAGATGCTAAAGATGATGGGGATCAGCCGCTAGGCTGGGAGAAGTACGACTTTCTCTTGGGTTTGGTGGAGCATCTTCATGCCACAAATCCAACTTTGGCTGAACACATTTTATTAAATATACTTGACATGATCTCAGAGCTTTCACCAAAAAGTATTGAGATTTTGGGTCAAATATTGTTCAACAGAATCTGGACACCAACAGAAATAATGCTCTTCATTTGCAAAAGTCCAGCTATCAATTGTGATCAGCTCGATTCAGTTCTCCACACAGCACAAACCTACCACCTGGACTGCATCCTCGTTCTCTCTGCTCTTACAAATGAAAACCCTTTAATGTTTCTTCAAGAACAAATCAAAAACGACAAGGAAAAAGACGCTGATACAATTGTGAAGGAACTTCGTGAAGCAAACTGCCCAGAGAAAGTCTTGGTGCTGTTGAAGGATGTGCTTAGATACATGGAGTCAGAACTCCCAAAATATCAATTGGTGGACCTTAACAAAGAAAAAATCGATGATTTGAAATGGAAAATAACTTCTCTTAATCTTACAAACCCAGATAGTAACATTCTGAAAGAAGTATTAATTGGAATGTCAATAGCAGTGCAAGACTGCTCAACCATCACCACAAAAGACAACACAAAGATTCAAGGTTATTTTCCAAGATGTACACAACTAGCATCATTGCTTTTGCTCCTCCTGGCACAGCTGACAGAAGACAAAGGATGTCTTCTAGAGATTGGCACAGGTGAGGGCAAGTCCTGTATCTTAGCCATGTTTGCAACAATTCTGGCCATTCGTGGAACAAAAGTGGACATTGTGACAAGCTCTCCACTTCTTGCCCAACGAGACCAAGAAGAGTGGAAAAAGTTTTTTGAAATGTTTGGTGTCACCTCGTCTGTAGTACCTCCACGTTTCTCAAGTAACTTTACACCAGGCGAACAAGAGGAACATGTTAAAGATGCTTACAGGCAACAAATAGTATATGGCACAGTGGGAGTCTTTGCAGCAGACATACTTAAACAGGAATTTGAGAAGAGGACTACTCGTGGTACAAGGCCATTTGAGCTTGTAATAGTGGATGAAGTGGACTACATGACCTTGGATAATGGAGTTCAAGTAACATTCTTGTCCCATGAATCTAGTGGATTTAGGCATGTGGAGCAAGTGCTTTCCAACATATGGGCCATGATATCTACTTGTCAGCCGATTGAAATGTTTGAAACAGGGGAGATAAAATGGGCGACAAGGATACAGTACTTTCATAAAGCTGTAACAGCAGCCGTTATGGGGCTGGAAACATCAGACAGCTTTTCAGCAAATGAGATCTTGTTGCCTGGAGTGACTTTGGGGTTCTACACCCAGGAGGATATTGATATGTTACAGCAAGCTGAGACAAAGAAAGAAAAGGATGATGAGAATGAGGACAGAATGTCCAAAGCATTATCTGAAGTCATGAAGAAACTTGGTGTTTCACAACAGTATGATCTTATGAGTATATTTGAGGAGGTCTTGGAAAACAGTGCAGTGTTTAAGTGCTATTCTTTAGAGAACAAGAAAGCCAAATGTTTTCAAGATCAGGAAAAAAAAGGTGACCTTAATGTTGAAATTCTACTGCTGGAAGGAGGACTAGCATGTGAAATCATGTCTGAGAAATCCCTTATTGATGCAACTGTAAGCACAATAAAGTCATCTATTAAGTACTCGAATAACCTTCAAACAGCGAAAGAATCCAACAACTTCATTGTCGTTCCTGGTTTCTTGAAAAGTTATGTTGAGAATCAGTTACCAGTTTTTGTTGAGAATGCACTAAGGGCTGTTGAGATGACACGGGGCCGGGAATACATGATTGACACCTCACCAGCTGCTGAGAGAGACGTTGCTGACAGTCATGACAGAGACAAGTATAATGCGATAATTCCAGTGGACTTCAAAGCGAGCGGTGTGCTAGAGAAAAACAAGAAGTGGGGGAATGGTCTGCAACAATTCTTGGAGTTCAAGCACCAACTTGCAATTTCACCAATATCCAACGTGACAAATTACATGTCAAATTTCCATTATTTTAAAAGGTACCTCAGTGGGAGTGGCATATTTGGTGTTTCTGGTACATTAGGAGGTAAGGCAGATTGGGACTTTCTGGCAAAACATTATAAAGCAAAGAGCTACACTGTACCTGCACATCGCCATAAAAGGGTGGTGGAGCTTCCTGTCATCCAGGCTAAAGGTGGGAATGACCAATGGATCCAGACTATTTGCGAAACTTCATGGAAAGTAGCAGAAAGAGGACAAGTTGTCTTGGTAATTTGTGAAGATGTTAAAACAGCAGATGAACTACATAAGAAAATACAAGGCGGTGGCAGAGTTAAGGCAGAACAGATTACTCTGTACACAATCAGTGAGAAGCACAACATTGAAAGAGAGAAATTCTGTGCAGGCAGAATCATCATTGCCACAAATCTCGGAGGACGGGGGACAGATATAAAGGTCGATGAAAGTGTGAATAAGTGTGGTGGTCTTTTTGTTCTACTTACTCACTTTCCACCCAACCGAAGAGTCGAGAAACAAATATTTGGTCGTACATCTCGAAAAGGCAATCCTGGCATGGTCCAGATGATCGTCAGTTGTGATCATCTCGCACCCGCTTACCAAGATCAGTCTGTGGAAATCATGCGTCAGCTAAGAGAGGATTACGAAATTAAACGAATCCATGATATGGAAAGTGATGAGCTGGTTGAAATAAATCTAAAGGAAAATCTGTTCTCCACATTTTGCACATTGCTGAAGGACTTTGATGGGCATTACACAGAGCAAGAAAAACTGGACCCCATGCGAATGCAATTTGAGAATATTCCTGATTGCTTTAAACATTATCAGAATAGCTTTGATTATCAGCCAGCCATTAACGCTTTGAAAGAATCTTGGGCCTTGTGGTTGACCCTTCACGAGGATGACATCAATAGGCATGATGACTTCAGACAACTTGAAGCAGATCTCATCAGGACAATAAACGAAACAAGTGGAAAGCTACTGCAAGGAGAATGTGATAATTTCTATGATCATGTCAAACAGGCAATTGTAAGAACTGATTTACACTGCCGTGACAAATCCAACAATGCCTTTGGAGCTGAATCCTATTGGCAAAAAGTTGCTAACTCTGACCCACACTACAAGGCTGTGGCACTCTATAACCAGGCGTACATCACCATCAACCTCGGTAAGGGTAACTATAAAGCAGATGCTATGAAACTGCTGAATGATGCGAAGCAATCAATTGACACCTATGTCTCAGAAGTCTCAAACACAATGGTCTCGTGTAACTTATCAGTCACTGGTAACAAAGATCAGAGCACAGACAAAAACAACAACTTTCAGAGTCAAATGGAGGCCAGAATGAACATCTTTAAGTCTTGGATGACGTACATTGATAATGCATTGAATAAACTTAAAGAGCTGGAGAAAAGCAACAGTGATGCCATTACAGAGGACTGTTCAGTCTACGTGCTGTCTGAAGAAAAGGACTTCATCATCACTAATGAGCTGAGATCGCTATACGACTACGGCCTGGGGGTTGTTTTTGAGGTGAAAAAGAAGCCCAAGTTTTGCATAGATGCTTTGATATGTTTCATACTCGGGGTGGTACAGGTTCTTGCTGGGATTCTTATTTGTGCGTTGACATTTGGAACAGCCAGCCAGTTTGGAATGGGTCTGATTTCAGAAGGAGTTTCTGACATGATTAGTGGAATAGAGGGGATGATTAAAGGCACATTTGATTGGGTGTCATGGGCAATATCTAAGAGTATCAGCATCGGCCTTGCTTTGCTAACAGCTGGCTTTAGCGTTATCAAGAAAGCAGTTACTGCAGTGTTTAAAGTGACAAAAAGTCTCCTCAATGGTACAAAGTCTTTCTCTTCTGTTGCGAATGAATTCATCAAGTCAGGAAAGGCAATGTTTACTTCATTCAAAGGAAGTGTTAAGTCTGGTTTATCAACCCTAGGTAAAGAATCTTTTAAGTCTACAATGAAAAACATGACATCTTCAGCAGTGGTCAAACAGAACTTCAAATTTGCAACTAAATATGCAGTTCAGGAAATCGGGAAAAAGTCTGTGCTCACTGCCATGAACTACGCAATCGATGCAGCACTTCAGGAAGTCTTTAAGAATATTTTACAAAGCAGTTTTGAGAATGTTGTTACTTCATCAGTGAAGCAGAGCAGTAAACTGGATCAGACTCTGGTTGAATTCATCAGCTCAGGCATTCCGAAAGTTGCATTGAAAAAGAGAATTTCAAGATTGACCAGAATTATGAGAAGCAAATAAAAAAATCAGTCGGTGTGCTCTCCGAAGAGATAATTCCTTACCTCATACTGGATTGTACCAAGGCACGGGAAGTTATCAGCAGACTCTCTGAGGTGTGTGAAGCTGCAACAGAGCTTATGAATAAAGCGAAACTGTCAGGTGTGCTTGAAACGGCAAAGCTGGTTCTGAAAGTAGCTGAGTACACAACAAATCTCTGTCAAATATTAGGTGCCGTACCAACAAAAGAGATAATAGACCAGAAATTTGTTCCTGAATTACTGGAGAGCATCAGTGAGCTTCAGAAAGATATGACAAAGTATGACCAAGATGGACGACACAGTTTACCTGATGTACAACGCCTTAAAGGAGAACTTCAGCAGATTATCGCTCAGAAAGTTTCTGAGCAATTCATCAGTTCCTGTTCTGAACATATGACTTCTTTAATGACCAACACATTTAAGAGTCAGTTGAACACTGCTGCAGGAAAGGCGTTAGACAAGGTCATGCACAGACATAAAACTCAGAGTTTCTTTGATGACCAGAGAGAAAAACACAACAAGAAATCTACGAGCCACAAGGAAGTGGAACAGCTGTCACATGAGGACAAAACAAAGCTAATGCAGTATACAGAAGAAATGTGCAAAGCCAATCAGCCTGCTACAGCCCTCGATGTGTATGTGCTCACAAAAAGTAATCTGCTGAACGGAAAAGGGATTCAACTCACTGTCCTTGATGAAAATGGAAAACAGCTCACTGAGGAACGTTACCCAGGAACCACCAAATCAGCAGGCGATATAAAACTGAGATTAACTAAATCTGCAAAAGCCACACAAACATCACAGTAAGACTAATCACTCGAGCATTACACAGTTCACATATAGAAATAAATTTTAATGTTAATGCTTATAAACTTTGTCTACTGAATGTAGTTCATTTTATTTTTTAAAACAGAGCTGATGCACAGATGTACAGCGGCCATTTTGACATTGTACAGGATGATGGCAGGATAATCAGCATTACCTCGGATCGTGAGATTGCTCTTTATGATGCTGTAGCTCAAGCAACTGGCAGCAAGACAGAAGACCCAAAGAAGGAAGCATTAATTCTACGTGAGAAAGTGAAAAATGAGGTGAGTACACAATTTAAGGCTCTGATTCCTTCATGGAACAACTTGTGCACATCCTGAGTGGAAAAGCCAGATTTTAGGTGTAGATCTGCTTATATTTACTGATGTACTGAAATAGACAGACAGATAGATAACTTTATTCATCCCAGAGAGAAATTCACAAAGAATTGCCCCAAGTGCCCTGGAATAGGCTCCAGGCTTACCACAACCCTGTGTATGATAAGCGGTACAGAAAATGGATGGATGAAAATCCCATTCCTGGTGAATCAGTGTACAGTGTTACTCAATCCTGATCATCTCTCATTACATGTGCAGGTGACTGTATTTAATCTCACACTCTTAATTTCTCATTAGATCCAGACAAACTTTGAATCGTACACACCCCTGCTTATTCTCCAGAGAGGATATGACTCCTGCCAAAAAAACCCTAGGAAATATGACATAACTGGAGGAAGTAAAAAGGAGACGAATGTTGCACTGCAGGAATACTTACAGAGTGTTAGATTCATCAAAAGTGACAAACGGATCCTTATCAAAATGTACCATCTAGGATTTGTTGGTGAATATAACAGGTAAAGAATCTGATTGCTGAAAGTGATTTCTGTTCTTTATTCACAACACAACAGTACAGAGGTCCATGGAAATAAGAAAGAAAGCTGATTAACCTGATATAGTTATATAAAAATAATTTAGGTATTAGTATAGTAATAGTATAGATAACCAGGTGTGTCATTTGTACATTCCATACATCAACAGAAGCTAGACGAAGATCAAGTACTCACCTGAGCTCTAAATTAGCTTACTAGTTTAAATAAGCAGATTTCATGCTGTCATTCATTCTCTCTAATTTTCTCTGGACAGTGTTCAAAGTGCTCAAAGGTCCAGTAAGAACAACACAGCAACGCTCAACACAAGCCATATTCCACCAAAGGACTCCATCAGACTGGCTCAGATGGCCATAGAAGACCCAAACTCAGGGAGCGAGATTAAAAATAAAAACCCGGAGCTTTATAAACTGATCAGCAGCATAAAGACTGACAACAATGGATTGAACCTGATTGCCATGGAGGTTCTGGGACAAGATCACAGACAAGCTTTGACTACAGGCCCAAGCAGCCGCTCACAGGTGGCCAGGTAATGTTCAAAGTTACGGATGAAATCCTCATGCAAGAAAATTATACAGAATTCCAATTAACATGCAGGAATTTGGAGTAGTATTAAATATTGAACATTTCAGGATTACAAATGTAAACAAGCATCTGATTATTTCAAAAACTAAGAAAAATTGTAAATCTGCTTTTAACATTTCTCTTTTTTTACAGGAAACTTCTAGCAGACACCATGATTAGTGGAGACGTGGAGCTTCTGCTGAAACGCTGCATGATTCTGCATCACCCGCGTACCTCACAAAAGCTCAGAGAAGCTCTTGGTAAGAAACTCCTCTGTGATAATCCTGCACAACACATGCATGATCAACCCTCCAGCAGATACTGTGATTGGTCAGGCTGTTTTCAGTAGACACGATAATGGAGCGGTTTATATGGTGAAAATTTAATCTTACTAATCAGTTAGATTATAGATATTAAAGAGTTTTTGATACAGCAGAATGAAATAGTAGTCTCTAAAGCTTTTGTGAAACATTACAGAAGTCAAAGTGTCAGTTCACATTGAATATGACATTAAATACAACACAAGATATTAAATGCAAATCATAAAACAACTGATAGTCTAAGAGTAAAAGAGCTGTCATGTTGCTGCACTTAATAACATTCTTGTGTGTAATTTCAGGTGAAAGCATTCAGTCTCAGAGTCACATTTTGTCCGATGAAGACATACAAGGCTACTACAAAGCAGGATACCGAAACCTGGTGTCAGAGTACAGCCGCAAGGGAATCCTGGATCAGAAGCAGCGTGAGCGTCTGGATGTGTGGGTGACTCAGGACCAGCATGAGGACACCAACACTGCAGAGTACAGCCAGCTTCTGCAGGGATTAAAGTAAAAATGTCTAATGTTCATGAACACGTTTTCTTCAGAGCTTCATGATAAATATGACGATGGTAAGGAAGATGATAATAAGTAGTACAAAAAGTAGGAAATTATTGATCTCTGCAATTGAAATCTCATTCAGTGCAAAACAGAATTAAATGAATAGCAAGTTATGTTGTCTTGTTCTAATGGTAGATCATATTAGTATTTTTTAAGCATTTATTTTTTAGAAAGTAGCAATAGAATAAAAGCATTTAAACTCAGAATCAGTAAAAATGTCTAGAAATATTGTGTACTATTAAAAAATTAGTTTTACTGTAGTCACTTCAGTTTGCATGATGATAATGTTGTATGTGTGTGTTTGGGGTTTAAATATGTAGAGGGTTAAAATATTACAGGGTTATTTCACAAAACATGAATTGTATTCCAAATATAAGAATGGTGCTGGGTTGTGATTAAATGTTGGAAATATATAACATAACATTTAAAAGCAAATTTTCAGTTTCTTTTCAGTAGACTGATATACACATTATAGCTTACTTTACATTTTACTTTAAACTGTGTGCTGAATTTATAATTCCACAATTTTTCATAATCAGTTATATGAGTTTCTGAACATCTACATTTTACACGTGTATTGTAAAATGTTTTGTTACTAATCTGCATGATGCTTGGTTTCTGAAATATTTGCCAATAAAATTTCAATATTTTATTTTTGAGTCATTTTTATTCTTTTTCAACAAAAATATCTTAATTTGTGTTCCTAAGATGAACAAAGTCTTACGGGTGTGAAACGGCATGAGGGTGAGTAATAAATGACATTATTTTCATTTTTTGGGTGAACTAACCCTTTAAAACCCCAGCATTCATTCAACAATGACACACCGCTGTGCTCAGACACACACAACAGTTTTACTGTTCTACTGTTTTCTTTTCGATGGTGAAACTGTCCAAAAACACACAATATTGCTTCTGAAATGCAACACAGTATTAACTCCTTGTTTGAATAAAATTGAATTTCACATTTGCATTTGTGCAGATATTCTCTAAAAATCTCTTTCGTGCGATATTGGTAAACTATATCATATGAAATATCTAAATAAGACAAAAACCCCCAGAGGTTTATTTTTTGTCCTCATATCTTGAACGTTAGTGGCTTTTTAACTGCACTCCTAATAAGCTTTATTCCAATAAGCTAAATCAAGAGAAATAATAATGACAAGAAAATGCACTGCAATATGGTCAAACTGGTTTCATTATAATAATTACATTGAAAAATAGGCTACATTAAAGGGGATTCACTAATAGATTACTTTATTATTTATTTATTTTACATGACTAATAATAGCTTACTAGCCTATTACATTTTTTTAAATGTTATCTGTAGGACATTTCCTATCTGGTGACCTATACCTATTAAATCTTAATTTTTTATTATCTTTTAAAGGTGCTAAAGAGGATGTTTTGTTTTATACATTTTTGCAATATTACTTGAAACTGTCTTTACTAATTGATAAAAGACTATTTATTAGGTGCACTGAAAGTAATAATATTAATATACATCATCTGTGCACGAGGTAGGGCCTTAAAAACATCAGCCAATCATTTACGCGATCATCGGACCTCTGGCTTGTCAATCACTGCCATGACGTTCCTTGTGAGAGACGCGTGGCTGTGCGCTCCAGTAACTTTCCACACTCCATAGGCGCCGCATGCAATGTTTTTGTCAGGAGACAGGAGTAACAACTGCAGATTATGAGTCACCTGCGGTGAGTCCGACATAATGAATCCACTAAGTGTGTGCGCAGCTTTAAGTGTAAGGCCGATTATGAATGTAAATTGATACTTATGACTGATCGCGCTCAAACGCGTCCAGTCAGAGCCAGTTGCGTTCAGTCTGCGATTACAGTCGGTGTTCAAATTCCATGTGAAAGTATATAAATCTGCTTCAGGAGCAGGAAACAATCGCTGTATGTTGAGCACAGTCAGAATGTTTTAGCTAGTTGTTAAATATGTGCCCGGCTTAATAACACAGCGAATGCCGGTGGTAAACACTCGTGTTCCGATACTCGTGCATGTTTACACAGGTCCAGTGCTTGCTGTGTCCCCAGCAATTGGCGTATAATAATAATACGTCATCAATGCTGAGGCACTTCAACGCCAAGCATGAGGGCATGCAGGAGAACACAGATCATGGTAGGCTATATTTATTCTTCCACACAGTGATTTATTGAACATTACACTAACGTGATATCACATAACAGTTTGTTTGTTTCTGTCTTAGTGGGCCGGAAGCAAGAGCTGGATAAGGCTCTTGTTAATATGCTGGTGAAAGACTCTCAGCCTTTTTCCATTGTGGATGACCAGGGCTTCAGAGAGTTTGTGGGAAAGCTAGACCCCACATACACTCTGCCATCTAGACAGGCTCTAAAGTAGATGGTGGATGAAAAATATGACAAGGAGAAGACCAAAGAGATGAGCAGGTGAAAGCAGGTGATGGCGATTTCGCGGTAATCAGGGAACCGGCTTTACTGACGAAATGCGTGTGACAATCGCATGCAATATATTGCCCAGCCCTAGGAGTGAGTCTGACTTCTGATATGTGGACCTCTATTAATATGGATGCATATCTTGCAGTCACTTGCCATTTTGTGCTTGATGATGCAATGCTGGCCACAGTACCTTTAGGAGTGCTGCCATTCCCTCAAGATCTGCGCACAAGGGCACGGAAAGTGGTGACCTATTTTAGATCAAGCACTACTGCTAAAGAGAAGCTGAAAATGTACAACAGCAGATGAATTGTGCAGTGATGAAGCTGATCCAGGAAGTGGACATGCGCTGGAACAGCTCCTCTTGATGCTGCAGCGCTTATATGATGAGAGGCAGACAGTGGGAGCAGCTCTGGCATCGCTCAGAACAGAAGTTAATCCTCTCTCTTCTGACGATTAAGAAACAGTAGCTGCTTGTCTACAAGTGCTGAAACTATTTTACATGGCAACAGTGGAAATGTCCCAGCAGAAGAGAGTGTTGGGGTCAATGGTCATTCCACTGATAAAAATGTTGCTTCACACAACTCGGGAATTACTGATCAATACCAACAACGTGACCGCAAAACTGTTGGGACAGAACATGTCTACAACCCTCCTGAATAAATTTGACACGCTTGAGAATTCAACCGTCCTGTCGCTGTCCACACTGCTTGACCCGAGATTTAAATGCATTGGTTTCTGCAGTCAAGACAAAGCACAATATGCAGTGCGACGACTGACTTCTGAATGCGCAGCGCTGATGAGGCACACACTGGACACACCTACAAATCCATCTACATCAGCTCCACTTCAACCAGCAGCACCAAATGTACAAAATCCATCCTCCACAGGTAATGTTATAAGTAGATAAGTATTACAAAATGAAACCTCACAGAGCATATTACTCTCATGTTTCTGTCTTTCAGCTTTTAACCTTTGGAAAAGCCTTGATGAACAAGCAACTATGGCAAGAACCCAGAGGAATTCCACAGTAGATGCTACTGTAGAGGTCCAGCGATACATGACGGACCCTACCTTGGAAAGATCTGAAGATCCTCTGACCTACTGGAATGAACACAAAAATATCTATCCAAATTTGTTTAGGCTAGCAAAGCAATACTTTTGCACACCGGCCTCATCAGTGCCATGTGAACGTGTGTTTTTGAAAGCTGGAGAAATTGTCAGCAAAAAAATAGAAACAGACTCAGTCCAAAAACAGTGGAAAAATATTGTTTCTAAATAAAAATCTTTAAATCTCCATCCCATGTACATAATCACTCCCTGCCCTAGTTACACAAGCACCCCCTACCATTACAACACATCCTCTGTTCCCCCAAGCACACCTTGTCCTGTGTGAAAGGGCCTACAGTCGGTGTTCAAATTCCATGTGAAAGTATATAAATCTGCTTCAAGAGCAGGAAACAATCGCTGTATGTTGAGCATAGTCAGAATGTTTTAGCTAGTCATAAAATGTGTGCCTGGCTTAATAACACAGCGAATGCCGGTGGTAAACAAACACTCGTGCACGAGTTTTGGGAGGCGTTCACTTGAAATGAGCTGTGAAGGAGGGGGATTGTTCTTCCGCATGCGCTCATTTCAAAAACTCAGTCGACGAAAACATCCTCTGTACCACCTTTAACAGATGATACTAGTATAAGTATACAACTTGTCAAAGTATGTTTCTATCAATGACATGATTGCTGCAAGAGGCTTCTGTAATGGGCCGATCCCAAATTAGGCCAAACAGGGTAGGGCCTATTAAGGAGTGTCCTACAGTTCAGTCCCTCAGTTTGTCGGTTAGCAGTTTCTCCAAAGTCTCTGGATGCTCTTTGAAGGCCATTGGACTTTGAGATGAAGCTCAGTTTTTCTTGTGACTCTTTCTGCATTATCATCAGCAGACTTCAGAAGGACCCTCATATTCTTCTCTAGTCTCTTCTTTTTTTGATTTTTATCTCTCCCATTAGTCCTTTCCTCTTCTGTTCATCTTGCTCTTTTTGTCATCAAGATACAGAGCCGATCCTCCATATATGTTGTGTAGGACCCCCTAACCACCAGGGGGCACTCTTGCTCATCACTACACAAAAGACCTGTTTACTAAATCATTCAGGAATTACAACCATTGAGTTTAGATTTTCCATTTTTTAAGTCTACGTTTAAAAAATTCATGAAAGTGAGAAAAATGAATACTAAAACATGAACACATTTACTTACACCAAATGATCTCAGTCAAGATGATTCAAACACAATTTCACAATTTTTCTTACCACTTTAGAATGAATCTTAAATACTTTCAGGAAACGCATTAATACAATGTGAAGAAATAATTCTTTATTTGTGTATCATTTATAAACAGGACATTTATTGAACTGGCAGATTTTAAAGGTGCCCTAGAACTTTTTTTTTAAAGATGTAATATAAGTCTAAGGTGTCCCCTGAATGTGTCTGTGAAGTTTCAGCTCAAAATACCCCATAGATTTTTTTTAATTCATTTTTTTAACTGCCTATTTTGGGGTATAATTAGAAATGAGCCGCTTCAGGGTGTGTGGCCCTTTAAATCTGGTGCTCCACCCCCCAAGAGCTCGTGCTTGCCTTAAACAACATAAAAAAAGTTCAAACAGCTAATATAACCCTCAAAATGGATCTTTACAAAGTGTTTGTCATGCAGCATGTCTAATCGTGTAAGTACAGTGTTTATTTGAATGTTTACATTTGGTTATGAATGAGTTTGATAGTGCTCCGTGGCTAAAGCTAACATTACACACTGTTGGAGAGATTTATAAAGAATGAAGTTTTGTTTATGCATTTGTGGCGGGGGATCGAGGGCAATAAGGACTTTTAAATACAGTGAAAATTATAAAGATATCAAACTCACTCCGACTACGCCACTTTGGGAGTTTCACCCAAAGAATCAAAATAACCCACTTATAATTACTTACACAGGTTCGTATCACTAATTAGAGTCAGAGACATGGGTGACAGTACAAAATTATTTTATTGACATCTTCATTAAAAACAATATTAAAACAAATAATTAGACATTTGTCCCAGCCACTTAAAGTTCTTAGAACAAGTTGAAGGCAGGGACTAGAGCTTACCAATAAAAAAAAGAGCGGATAATCAGACCACACCACCTGTAGGTGAATCACTGCACTTTACTGTGTCCACAACCACGCGCACACACACACACACACACACACACACACGGTGAGGTGGTCACTGCACACTTGTGAGAATATACCACCACCTAAAACCAGTCCTCTGCCCCTGGTGCTCAGGCCCTGCCGAGACAAAATGATCAAAATCAAGCACACAATCACTTTAGGAGCTGGGTAGTGCAACTCAACCAATCAAAGTAATACAAATAAACAAATGTTTGTAACAAATAATTGCTTAAAGCAAGAATCACAATTTCAACAAAATACAAAAAAAACAAAAAAACAAAATAGACTTTGAACGAATAATATAAGACACAAAACAAAATCTAATGCAACTGGGGAAAAAGCAAATTAAATAAGGAAAAGTCACAAAAATATTATCAAAATTGAAAACAAAAGTAATTCAAACCCCAGAGTACAAAATCTAATACAACTGAAAAAATGAACAAATAGACTAAAGAAAAAAAGTCACAAAGATATAATAGTTAGAATTGAAATAAAATGATTCAAACGTCAAAGACAAAATGGTATTAATACAACTGAAAAGAACAAACAAAACGATATAAAGCAGTCAAGAAAGAAAAATTAACAAAAAGAGAAAACTGGAAACGGGAAACAGGACAGCACTGCAGCCATAAACAAACGCGGAACACCCCGACTAGATTGCAGTTACGGCCGTCATGACACCTATAGACAAAGCGAGACTGTTACTCTGTTAGATAAATTCTCTCACCGTAATAGGCATGTGCATGGAAACTCACCAATTAACGTTTCTATGAAGAGCCAACAAATAGAATCTTTTCCAGCAGATGCCAGTACAGAAAACAGCGACCCAGCAAATACATCAGGTTCTCACAGCTAAGAAAGGGGTTGAGTTAAAAATATATTCAATTCGGTCAGCGTACTCCCGAACGCAAATGCCGCTTAACGCAGTTTAATAGGAATTAACAGCATTCAACCTACCTTCTTCGATGTCTACACCCCATACATGTAAATAATAAACGACATTGCAGCAAAACTCGTAAAGTCAAGGTAGAAATGCTCTCCAACCAAGTCGCAGTTTCTAAAACACATTAGATAGAGTGTACGCCTCTCGTAAACACACATGCCATAATCAAACAAGACAACTAGCGACGCGTTCTTACCGTCTCGAGCACTCACATCCAGTTCCGGGAAGTGATGGAAGCGCGTTAACGACGCAACGGTTCACCCAGTGACGCATCCCAGGTAACGCGCATTTTCCGTTTTTATGGCCCAGCAACACTGCCAATAAGCTAAACACTGTGACGTAAGCCGCGAAATAACCCCTCCTGCCACACATTGTACAGACTGCAAATGTTTAAAAATGAAAATAGTGACGGCTCTTGTCTCCGTGAATACAGTAAGAAACGATGGTAACTTTAACCACATTTAACAGTACATTAGCAACATGCTAACGAAACATTTAGAAAGACAAATATCACTAAAAATATCATGATATCATGGATCATGTCAGTTATTATTGCTCCATCTGCCATTTTTCGCTGTTGTTCTTGCTTGCTTACCTAGTCTGATGATTCAGCTGTACACAGATCCAGACGTTAATACTGCCTACCCTTGTGTAATGCCTTTAATAATGTTGGGAACATGGGCTGGCATATGCAAATATTGGGGGCGTACACCCCGACTGTTACGTAACAGTCGGTGTTATGTTGAGATTCGCCTGTTCTTCAGAGGTCTTTTAAACACATGATATTTATATAAGAAGGAGGAAACAATGGAGTTTGAGACTCACTGTATGTCATTTTCCATGTACTGAACTCTTGTTATTCAACTATGCCGAGGTAAATTCAATTTTTGAATCTAGGGCACCTTTAATACATATAATAGAAACAATTTGGAAAAACAATCTGCAAAAATGCAGAGCATTCTGTGGTGTGAATTGTGTTTGTGTTCACTCATTAGTGAGCGATTTGAATCACTACATAGGCAGCAAATGGCCCCTGACATTGGAGACTTGACTTACTTTTGATTTAATCAAAAAATCTGTAAAATATTGCATTTTTAATTGGACTGAACCTTTTAGCAATCATTTTTGGTTTTGAATGAACATTTATACTTTAAAAATTGTATTGCTTCTTATACTTATACTTTATTCTTGAAAGATAAATTTTTACACAATTTACATCTATTTTTAGACTCAAATGAACTTTATATGTCCACATTTTTAATATTGTTAAAAACATTGACTCTTACATGTGTAGTTTCCATTCGGGCATATGAACTCTGCTTTATGAACTTACTCTTTTTTAACATGTTTGTTTTTTATCACATTTGTCACTATTTTTATACACACTGATTAGCCTATCTGGTAAAAAAATAATACATTTCTAGACACTTTGTGATTGTAGACAGCAGAGTGTGGACGGGACTTTTATTTTGGACTGGCGACATGACGTCATAATGCTGCGCCGCGCTCCTGCGTCTGTTGTGATTCGGCCGAAGAAAGGTTTGTTTAAAGAATTTGCTTACCGTTCAGACCGTTCAGTCTTAGTTATTTATTAGTTAGTTGTATTAACTAACAACGTTACTTATTTACTGTTGAATATAACATTGTAATGGTATATTTTGACACGAATTCGGTCACTGTCGAGTAACGTTAGTGATGGAGAAACTGAGCTTTTCGAAACTCCGAGTCAATTGAATCAAATACTTTGCAAAATGATTCTTGCATTGATTCTTAGCGCTCGTGCTGCTCAAGCAGTGTAAATGAACGAGAGCAACAATGTATAATGACAACTTATACAAACCAACTGCTAATATTTTCATGAAAATGTAATTTATTTAAATGTAAATCATTTAAATGTGATCTATTATTTATTATATATTATATACCGAAATGTAGATCATAAATGGCTAAACATAAAGTGTCTGTTTAGTTTGTGTTCTTTTATTAAATTGCAGCATTTTTTTTTTTTTTATTTTTTTTTTTTTTATAGCTAATCAGGTCATTTAAGGCCATTAACTCTTACTCTGACTGACTCTCTCTGCACTGAACTAGAGCTGACTGAGACGCACCCAGAGATTTAGTTTGAATTTATTTTTCTTTCTGTTAATTGTGTCAAACACACAGAATAACTTCCGGTGAAGCGACTGAGATCCACATGACACACTATTGTAAAGATGGCATTTATTAAAGAGGAGAGTGAAGACATGAAGATTGAAGAAACATTCATAGTGAAACATGAAGATACTGAGGAACAAACAGGTTGGTTTCATTCTCAAAGCTAGGGGTGAATTAAGGTCTACACAGGCCCCTAGATTCAGGAATTTCTAGAGGTCCCCCACCCTACATATTACGTACAATATCCTGGAACGCGAGCAAGCGAGAGAGAAAGCCTGTTTCCACCTGGTATTAAGATGCGTTTTTGGTGATCCAATCACAAGTGGTCAGCCAAGATGCATTACCATTACAATCTCTGGCTTTCAATAAAGGAAAACGGAAATAAGTAATGCTATATTAGGGGATTTTATGGTACTGCTGCATAGATGGCTGTATAGCCCTGTATAAATACATGGTTGTGTGCATTGCTTGCAGATATAATAATTTAATTGTATTCGGTATGCATTTGGATATAGCCTATATTTAGACATTATTAGACACTACCTTTTGTCAAAGTTGAGATTGTTTTTGTTTTTTTGTTAATTTGTTTAATTTGAATTTTACACTATGCAAATATTATCCAACAGTATGAATGATTTTGAAATTCCAATCGAAATATCAAACAGCAGTTCTGCTAAAAAAAAAAAAAAAATACAGAAAGATTTTTAAAAACACAGTTGTAAGGATCCCAGGATTGATTATTGAGTTAAAAATATTGTTCATGGCAACAAAGTAGGCTACTATTTCGTTTTGCTTGGATAAAGCCTAAAACCTAAAATAAAGCCTTGAAATAAGCCTAATGGAATATTTAATAATTAATACATTTATCTGAAATGTAAATGATTTAATTCCTTTATTGCCTATGCATTAAAGGAACTCTCCACTTATTATTTTTTTTAAAATAGGCTCATTTGAGTTTTACCTTTTTTGAATACATTCAGCCGATCTCCGGGTCTGGTGGTACCACTTTTAGCATAGCTTAGCATAGTTCATTGAATCTGATTAGACCATTAGCATCTCGCTCAAAAATGACAAAAGAGTACCATGGGTGCAGCAGGCGCAATGATATTACGCAGCGTCTCTCACAAATGTCTCAGTGGTTACAAGGCACGCTCCCTGTGCAAGCAGGGGGTCACAGGCGCTGCGTAATATCATTGCTCCTGCTGCACTCATGGTACGGCAGCAAAGTTCCTTGATTATTACGCCAGAATGAGAATATAGTCCCTAGCCATATCAGCCTAAAAAAATCACAACTTTTCATTTTCCGTCGGCCTTAGTACACGATGTAACTACAGAAGAGACAAGTTTTAAACAGGAAAAATATTGAAACTCTTTGGTCATTTTTGAGCGAGATGCTAACGGTCTAATCAGATTCAATGAACTATGCTAAGCTATGCTAAAAGTGGTACCGCCAGACCCGGAGATCGGCTGAATGGATTTGAAAACAGTAAAACTCAAATGTGTTCTCATTTGTCACGCTTGAATGGTTTAACAGCATTTGCATGGAGGAGCACGTGATCATATAATGTAATGCTAGCCAAAGGATGACAGAAAAAAAGGGATGCTGCATTAATTGTGTTAAATTTTTAAAAAAATGATTGCACGCATTAACGTTGATAGCACTACTTGGGACGTAACCGTAGGTTTGTGTGAATACAAAGCAAGACGGACATTGTGACAATATTTTCATGTGTATTTGACCGTAAGGGAAAGAAGCGGCTTTATGTGTACACACTGGGAATGAAGCACAGGAATTAACTCCTGCACAAACCCCGCTGAAATTAAGACCAACCTTTCTTAGGAAGATAGGTGTGCGTGTCTTGCATTCTCAAAAATGTGAAAAAATAAATGACCCACTAGGTGGCAATACACACAGTACTGAGCACAGTGTGCAGTCGTCGAAGAAGAGTGTGGAAAGAGCGATTCAAAACCAAGATGCTTGAAACAAGGAGGAAAATGGATGGCTAAACCTGAAGAACGTTTGTGCGAAGGGATCAGAAAGTACAATCCACATTTGAAAGAGTACAAAGACTATAGATTCTTGTTCTCTTGGTGTATCTTCTGAACTATGTTGCAGTGGTGGATGCACTATTTTTTTTCTCCGATCCTGCCCAGCGAATGTCCCGTTGATGACAACTCAATGCTGCCCTCCGATGACTGGTATAGAAAAAAATTGTATTGCGCATGTGTCTGCCATCCGCGGTTGAGGATACTTTGAAAGATGCGTGGACAAGTGAAGTATACCCGGCCCTTTAGTCTTCAGAAGAGAAGTGAATTGCGGCGTCTCTCTGTTGAGAAGTTAATCAAACGGACACTCTACATGTTCCGTGTGATTGGGTGTTTGCTGCATATGTTGCACTTTCTGGTGCACGTGCTTCGGAGTTAATCACAAACTCTGGGTCAAACCTGAGTTGACAGAGAACTTTTATACTTAGCGGTGTGAGACCACTGAAACTGATCTAAACCAGGTTGGATTTATCTGGATTTGGCAACTCTAAACCTACTCTGAAACTCAAGAGTTTGTTCAGGTAGATTCATGCAACAGGCCTCTGGCAATAAAGCTCTTTATGATTGAGAATATATTTAAAGGTGCCATTGAATGGAAAATTGAATTTATCTTGGCATAGTTAAATAACAAGAGTTCAGTACATGGAAATGACATACAGTGAGTCTCAAACTCCATTGTTTACTCCTTCTTATGTAAATCTCATTTGTTTAAAAGACCTCAGAAGAACAGGCGAATCTCAACATAACACTGACTGTTACACAACAGTCGGGATCATTAATATGTACGCCCCCAATATTTGCATATGCCAGCTCATGTTCAAGGCATTACACAAGGGCAGCCAGTATTAACGTCTGGATCTGTGCACAGCTGAATCATCAGACTAGGTAAGCAAGCAAGGACAATAGCGAAAAATGGCAGATGGAGCAATAATAACTGACATGATCCATGATATCATGATATTTTTAGTGATATTTGTAAATTGTCTTTCTAAATGTTTCGTTAGCATGTTGCTAATGTACTGTTAAATGTGGTTAAAGTTACCACCGTTTCTTACTGTATTCACGGAGACAAGAGAGCCGTCACTATTTTCATTTTTAAACACTTGCAGTCTGTATAATTCATAAACACAACTTCATTCTTTATAAATCTCTCCAACAGTGTGTAATGTTAGCTTTAGCCACGGAGCACCATCAAACTCGTTCAGAATCAAATGTAAACATCCAAATAAATACTATACTCACATGATCCGATGTATGCATGCAGCATGGATGACGAACATTTTGTAAAGATCCATTTGAGGGTTATATTAGCTGTGTGAACTTTGTTTATGCTGTTTGAGGCAGTCGCAAGCTTGGGGGCGGGGGAGCATGAGGATTTAAAGGGGAAGCAGCCTGAATCGGCACATTTATAATTATACCCCAAAATAGGCAGTTAAAAAAATTAATTTAAAAAAAATCTATGGGGTATTTTGAGCTGAAACTTCACAGACACATTCAGGGGACACCTTAGACTTATATTACATCTTTTGAAAACACGTTCTAGGGCACCTTTAATTTTAACTGTTGTTTTTTATAATTTTATATTAATTAAAGTGACACAATCATTAGAGATGAACCATTCAATAGTAGTTTCTAGCAATTGCATCGTATTTTAACTTATTGCATTAACTTATTCTTTCTAAGTAATTGTCTTTATATTTGTTTTAATTTATTTATTGTGGGTCAGATGAGGGGCTACGGAGCCCTTAAAGGGACATGGTGATGGGGAAAAAATGTAGATTTGCTATCCTTTTGTGTCCTGGGTAAATACAACACAAAGCTTTCCAGAGAGAAAGCAGGAACTGAGTTTGACACCCCTGCTTTAGGGGCTCCGTATGGGTCTGACCATTTAAATGAAAATCAAAAGGAGATGTTTGTATTGTATTATTGTGCTGTTTTCTGTCTCTTCAAATAAAAAGCACTTAGTTACCCCACATTGACTCTTCTACCTGTTGTTTTTCACATGGCTGATCTACACTGTGAAATGCGATTCCATTAAGAGCACTAGTAATTTGGGGCCAGTTGTTCAAAAGTTATTCTGATCGGATTTCGGCTATTGGATTGGATCAAATCTTGAAAATGGGTTGTTCAAAAGGCAAAAAGGATTCTGAAATCAGATTAGATCACAAAATCCAATCTTGGTTTTGATCTGGATAAAATCATCAGTTTGTGCTGTTCAAAACTTTTTAGTACGAATTGGGATACCTTTGATTAAAAAAAAATCTGGATTATACTGATCCCAACAGTTGGGTGAATTTCAGGAACAAAAATGTAATAAAACTTTAAAACTGGTCAAGATAATACAACATATTTATCATGTAATATACACACATTTTTTATTTTGCTCTTGATTAGTTTATCTGTTAAAGTAATAAATTAGAGGTAGACATTAGGCTACATATTTAGTCTTTTGGTAACCTACTGTAAAGTAAAAAAGGTTTGGTGCCATAAAATAATCCCCAAACACTTGTAAACAAAACAAAACAAAAATATTATATTTGATTCAGTTTTATCACTGTTGAGCCTGTCAAAAGTTCTTTGCAAGTGAATGCAAAGAACTTCTGCACTTCTCGAGTCAGTGCTATGTGGAACTTTTCTGAGAGATTGCAAAAGCATTGAATGCCCTTCCCAAAAAAGCATTGAATGTTCATTCAAAAGCATTGAATGTGTTAATTTATATTTGTCTCTTTTTGCTTTAGACCTGATTGTGCTGAAAAAGGAGAGTGAAGTATTAAATGAAATGGAAGAGAAAGATCAATATAAGAATCATCCTGATTTTATAACTGGAGAAAAAACTTTTAGTTGCTCACAAAAAAAGGCTAAAAAGACAGAAACTAGAAGTAATTTCACCTGCCAACAGTGTGGAAAGACTTTTAATCAAAAAGCAAGCCTCAACAGACACATGGGAGTTCATGCTGGAGAGAAGCCTTTCACATGCCAACAGTGTGGAAACAGATTCACCCTAAAAAGAAGCCTTAACAGGCACATGAAAATTCACACTGGAGAGAGCCTTTTCACCTGCCAACAATGTGGAATAAGTTTCACTCAAAAACGAAACCTTAAAGCCCACATGAGAATTCACACTGGGGAGAGTCCTTTCATCTGCCAACAGTGTGGAAACAGATTCGCCCTAAAAAAAACCCTTAACAGGCACATGAGGATTCACACTGGAGAGAGGCCTTTCACATGCCCTCAGTGTGGCAAGAGTTTTGCTCAAAAAATTACCCTCAACAGACACATGAGCATTCATGCTGGAGAGAAGCCATTCACCTGCCAACAGTGTGGAAGAAGTTTCAACCGAAAAGGAAACCTTAAATTCCACATGACAATTCACACTGAAGAGAAGCCTTTCACCTGCCAACAATGTGGAATAGGTTTCACTCAAAAAGAAAGTTTTAACACACACATTAGAATTCACACTAAAGAGAAGCCTTACACCTGTCAACAGTGTGGAAAGAGTTTTGATCAACATAAAAACTTTAAAGACCACATGAGAATTCACTCTGGAGAGAAACCATACATGTGCACTCAGTGTGGAAAGAGTTTCAATCAAAAACGAAACTTTAAAGATCACATGAGAATTCACATTGGTAATCAACCCTACACATGTCCTCAGTGTGGAAAGAGTTTCAATCAGAAACAACACTTTGTGGACCACATAAGTATTCACACCGGAGCGAAGCCTTTCACCTGCCAACAGTGTGGAAAAAGTTTCAACCGAAAAGGAATCCTTAACAGACACATGAGAGTTCACACTAGAGAGAAGCCGTTTACATGTGGTCACTGTGGGAAAAGTTTTGGGTATAAAATAGCCCTTAAGTACCACATGATTATTCACGTATGAGCGAACTGTTTTTGTACATTATCAGTGTGGAATTGATTTCACAGACAAGAAACACCTCATGTTTGAGAGACTGTATAATGTGCTGATTATTGTTATGGTAGTAAATCTCCTTAGAGGGCTGAATTCCCTGTTAATGTCCAGTGACTACAAGAGGAATAAATAAGCCAGAGTTAAGAAATTAGATTCAATGTATTGATTAGTCAAATAAAGAATAAACTTGTTACAATTTTACATGTCAACAGAAGTCTAAATCTGTATCAAATAAAATACATAAAACTGTGTAGGCCTTTGCACAGATAGAGACGTGTTATCTGACAATAGCCACTTTTCCACTGCGAGCCAGGGCTTTTTAGTGGGCCAGGTGGGGCCAATAGCCTTGGACCTGTTGGACCAAGCCCAAAGCCTCCGCTGTGTTTCCACCGTTGGGCCAGAATCTCCGCAGTGCTTCCCTTAACACTCCTCTGAAACAACGTCACACAACCCCATCATTTCTCCAACAAAGGGAAGTTTTATCAGACTAGAAACTAGCGAGATTGTGAAATGAACATAATAAATGTTTGCCTTTTTGTTTTTTACTTAAAGATTTAAAACCCAAGCATCAATGTTTTAACACAGTTTTACAATAAAAAGTGATACATTGATAATAATTAATGTCTGTCAGGATTGCACAGTCATAATACAGAAATAGTGTTTTTTACTGTTATTTCACAAAACAGAGAGGATACATACTTATTCAGTCTTGTCTGTTCCTGTATATTTGCATTCAAAGGATAGCATAAAACTCTGGGGTTTTAGTGGCTTTAGTAATGGGAGCACAGGCAAACTTGAGCAGAAAACAATGACAACTGATTACAAGGCTTAAACAAGACATGAATGCAATGAAAATTGATCCAGAAACATAAAACAGAACTTAAACCATTACAGAATCCCGCCCTCCCGGAAGGTGCGTCCTCGTGCTGTAGTAAATCCACTGGGGTGGGCGGGCGACCTGGAGGCTGACAAGGGGCGGATTCAGGCGAACAGCCAGGCACCAGGGTGGTGCACGTAGTTCAGGGGGGCATGGCGGAGCGGCCTCTGTGGCCTTGACCTGGGGGCTTTGCTTGGCCACTACGGCCGAGGACATATATATAGTAGCACCCCCCGCCCAAAAATTTTTCTTGGGAGGATCTATCGGGTTGTGGATTGGAGTGGGCTCTTGAGCTGGAGTAGACTCTGGAACGGGCTTTTGGGCTAGAGTCCTCACTGGACTCAAGACAGGAGCTGGAGTTCTCTCTGGACTCATAACGGGGACAGGAGTGTGCTCTGGACGATAGACAGGGGTTGGAGCTTTCACTGGACGACAGTCAGTGGCTGGTACATTGGTTTCCTCCTCGCTCTCCACAATGGTTAACTCCCTGAGGTCTGAAAATGTGCCGGCGCGTTTTCAGGTTTTTTTTCACATTGCAGCAAAACAGACTTAAAATACTCCATCATTTTTTGTCATAGAGACATAAGTAATATATCAATTGAAACTATAGAATATCTTCTTTTATTTGTATACACTCAGAGTAAAAACACAATGTTGTAAACATTGCAAAATAAAGAAAACTAAAATGATGTATGATCTGTCCTCTCCCTCTGAACAAAGTTTAATCTGATAGTTCTCAGAAAATGAACTATAACTTAGTGAATACTAATCACAAAAATATTAGACTTATGTCTAAATACACGTTGAAATGTCAGGCTTTAAATCATGTAAGTCATATCGAAAACAAAAATTCTGTGTTTATGTAATCTGTATGAAAAGAGACACATGTCAGAAGTCCGTGTTTCAGCTCATTATCCGCTAATGCGGCCACGCCCACGGAGCCAGCACTATTCAGAGGCAAATTCTGAGTCAATACAGGCATACATCATCTCAATCATGTATTTATTGTCTTGAAAAGTGTTTATCTGTATGTAAAAGGCATGGTTAGAGACCTCTGGAAGACATGCCGTTAGTTCCTGATATGTCCTCTTCTTCTTTAGAATAATTGGTGGACTAAATGTGCACAGAGAGTGCCCTCCGGCTGCAAGTATGAATTGAAAACACCATTCCTGAAATGTCCTCTTCTTCTTTAGAATAATTTGTGGACTAAAGGTGTACAGAGCACCCTCCGGCTGCAAGTATGAATTGAAAACACCAGCGCTCATAGTGATAATGAATATAGAATAAATATAACTCCTCTGTATAGAAAATTGACATAAACATATGAGAATCCATCAATATTTCTCCAAATGTGCATGCTTTTAAACTAAAAACCTATATTCAGACTCTTTGCATCACAGAAATACATTATATTTTAAAGAATATAATAGAATACCATTATTTTAAATTGAGCTGAGACATGATTATAGAGGGTTTTTTCACAGCCTACCTGACTGAAAGGCCTCATTAATATGCAAGTCATTAGAGGTTCTTTATGCGATTCTTTTGTCTTCTCAGGTGTAAATGGCCCATTATTCATGATGATTCACGCCTCCACGCATACTGTGTTTCTTGACAAAAAGTGTCTTACAAAAACTAAATCAATATATTGTTTTATATGAACAAGTAAGCATTATAATTTTTACATAATTTTGAAGCAAAAACTGTAGCCTACAACCCCCAATACCCAGAAGTCTAGTAAACACAGATTTAATATATATTTTTGGCCTATTTCAGTGACTTAATTTTTTTGTTTTTTCAATAACCACGCATAAACGTTATTCCTTCAAAAACACAAACATGTGCATACATGTTCCTCACATATTATTGTAGCCTAGTTTGTGCTGAATACAGTGTAATGACACCTTTGTCATTAATATGTTTATGAACAACTGAAAAAAGCACAAATGTCAGGGCATGTCAAAACTTCTCCCCAAATCAGCCTCAGACTCCAGAGGGTTAAGGGGGATCCATTGTGGACAAGCACCCACTCAACATAGTCCTGGAAGCTCTCCCAAGGCCCATCTCAATGCAGAGACTAGAGCACGCCTGCCTGGAAAAACACACAGAGGCTGGTGTCATCATAGAGAACGAAATGAACCAAATCCACATACCTCTGTGTGTGGGCCTTGAGAGACAGATACCCCTGAGAGAGGAGGAGAATCTCCGCTGCTGCTGGATCTATTTTGTTAGGTCTGTTAATCTGTCTTAAGAATAAGTATAAACAGGATCCAAGTGCAGCAGTAACAGGTTTACTTAACAGAAGAACTTATCGGGTACAGGGAATACCGGACAGAACGACCACATCAACATAACAGTTAACAGACAACTAGACGGAACAAAACTCAGGGCTTAAATAGACAGGGACTAATCAAGGACACAAGACACGGCTGACAAGACTAACAAGGTAAATAGAGAACAACAGGTGACAGGAATCCAACAATCAGACACACAGGAAAGTAACGGGAGCACAGGCAAACATGAGCAGAAAACAATGACTGATTACAAGACTTAAACAAGACATAAACACAATGAAAATTAAACTAGAAACATAAAACAGAACCTAAACCATTACAGTAGCCTTTTGCATCACATATAAATATATTTCTGTCTTATACTGTGATTAGAATCCTATGGAAGCTTGTTTCCGCCACTGCATAAAAAATAAAAAGAGGTAATTGCTACTTTTATCTCACAATTCTGACTTTTGCGAGAATTGGGAGTTATAAATTCAAAATTGTAAGAGCGGTTGCGAGTCAGAATTGTGTAATATGAAGTCTCAATTGCATGTTATAAAGTCACAATTATGTGTTATAAAGTCTATTTGCATGAATTGCGTGATATGAAGTCTTTTATAGTCTTTTCATATCTCGCAATTTTTACTTTTTTTCTTAGAATTGCAAGTTTATATCCTGTAATTCTGACTTTATAACTTGCAATTGCGAGTTTATATCTCACAATTATGAGAAAAGAAGTCAGAATAATCGTTTTTTGCTTTGATTCAGTGGCAGAAACAAGCTTCCATAGAATCTACATCGGATCACAAACGGAAGTTATTTCAAACACTCGCTGCTGTCTGAAAGTGAATTTTGAGTTAAATTGATTTTAAATGTCTTAAATGCTGATGTTAGCTGGTAGCTATATATAAAATGACTGGCAGAGCTGACCTTCTCCAGACTCAGATGAACTCTGCCTTTGTTCATTACCGCTCCTCAAGCCCGAGCTGGCCCACTTTGGACTAAGGTATTCGGCAGGCCAAAAAACCCAGGCCGTTGGCCCCGACGAAGCCCCAGTCATTATCACTTCACATTGTTAAATGTTAATACTGCAAACATATAATATATTTGAGGTGGGGGGAAAAAATGATTCAAATACGAATCGCGATTCTATTTTCCATCGATTTGAACTGATTTGCAAATTTTAAAAAATCAATTCTGTAAATGTTTATTATTAATGTGATGATGTAATTTCAAAGAAGACGAAAGTCAAGTACAAGAGCAGTGCACTGAGTGCACCACCCGGACAGTTTAGAGAGCGCACAGGCAACAGGGGAAGTGTTATGAAGTTTACTTAAAGGTCCCGTTCTTCGTGATCCCATGTTTCAAACTTTTGTTAGTGTGTAATGTTGTTGTTAGAGTATAAATAAAATCTGTAAAATTTTAAAGCTCAAGTTCGATGCCAAGCGAGATATTTTATTTAACAGAAGTCGCCTATATCGAACGGCCAATTTGGACTACATCCCTCTACTTCCTTCTTTAATGACGTCACTAAAACAGTTTTTTGACTAACCTCCACCCACAGGAATACACAAAAAAGGGGGCGTGGTCTTGTTGCGCTCCCACGGAGAAGAGCAAGAGTTGCATTTGTAGAGTGTGTTTGTCGCCATGTCGTCGAAATGCTGTTATTTTCATCCCGCAGTCCAATCACCTTTGTTTGGCCTTCCCAGGGACGCTGTACTTAGAGATCAATGGTTACAATTTATAATCCACATGTAAAACTATGTGCAGCACATTTTGCTGAGGACAGCTTCCTCAATCTCAATCAGTTTAATGCCGGATTCGCACAAAGATTATTCTTGAAAGATGGAGCAGTTCCCTCTTTGTCTGGAGAAGGCGTTGTTTATGGACCACAACCGGTAAGCTAAACTGCTGTCGAATCACAACACAGGAACCGCTGGCACAATCAGAACTCGTTACGTATTTCTGAAGGAGGGACTTCATAGAACAAGGAAGTCATCAGCCCGTTTTTATGACAGTGGAAACAGCGGTATACAGATAAGTAAATTATGTGAAAAATACTGTGTGTTTTTTTACACGCGAAACATGAACATGTTATATTGCACACTATAAACACAATCAAAGCTTCAAAAAAACACGAAAAACGGGACCTTTAAAGACAAGTTTCGCTGCTAGAGGTCACTTTTTCTAAACAATAACAAAGGCGTAGCTTAATGATGCCATAAATGAGTGAGCAATTCATTTTAAAATATAGTCTATTGCATTGGTTCCCAACCTTTTTTACTCCAAGACCCCCTCCTCTCCGAATCAATACTGGAGCACCTGATGCCCATTTGTACATAAACACCACTGATCCTCACAAACTCTTCCAAAACACGCTTCCTCAGCGAACATCCATCATAAACACTCACAGTCGTACATTACAGAAGACTAACTGTGTTGAACAATATAACAATGATTAGTTCCCAATAAACAGTCTACTAACCTCATCTGTCTAATAAAATGCATAATATATTAAAGCATCTTTGGTGTTTCTATGGTTTCCACAGAAGGAAATCCATAAATCAAGGATAGCGCGGATACAGCGTCATTGCCCAGCAAGCAATTTTATGTCTAATAGACGTCTAATAGCCGTCAAAACATAGCCCGGCCGTCTAGGCTAAAACAAGGCAAAATTTGGGCTGTCAGTGAAAATCTAATAGACGTCTAATCATAACCCAAGAATAGACTAGTCATCAATTAGACGACTATTAGATGACTACATATTTATGTCTAATAGACACTGAATGGATCTAGGCTAAAACATGGCTGAATTTGGGCTGTCAGTGAAAATCTAATAGACGTCTAACCATAACCCAAAAATATACTAGTTATCAAATATACAGCTAATGAATGACTACATCTATACATGCAATAGACAACAAAATAATGGGTAAAGGATTCTTTTCACTTAAATATAACAGGTTCTCATAAATGACATTCCGTCCAAATATATCCATTAAATATAAAAGGTTTTATTTAGAAAAAGAACTCATGATAATACACAATGATAAAAAAAATAATAAATTAAATTTTACAAATACAATACAATTAAAAAAAATACAACTTAACATAATAAAAATATAAAACATTGACAAAAAAGTTAGGCCTAAATAAAAAAGGTTAACAATGTTTTTTGGTTCATAAAACAACCTGATTAATTTTCGGTTCCATAAATTCCATGTTTTATGTAAAGCATTTTGAATTACCTTAAAATGTTGTTGAAATGTGCTATACAAAATAAACTTGCCTTGCCAAATCAAAAACTCATATTTTCATAAGATAATGATCAAAATATTAAAAGATATATGAGGCTTCTGTAACAAATAATAATAGGGTGCACAGGTTTCATGTTTACCCCCTTGTATTTAGATAATAGTGAGTTTTAGGGCACAAGGAAACACTACATGTGCATGTAGCATGTTAATCTAACCACGTTTTACTCTGAGTCTGCACTGTTACCCGCTAAAATGTCACGGTTCCTACGCATGATAACACATGATGCACATAAATAATGAACGCATGTCAAAATGAAAAATACTTACAAGACCAAAAGCAGGAAAGAATTTGCTTTAACATTTGCTGTAACTTTGCAGATACTGTTTATGCTCAAGCAGCAACATTACACAATAACTAAAGTTAAAAAAGTGAAATCGCATTGAACCACCCCTTTAACAATGTCTTTATGACCTTTCTGGACCTTGACAGTGGTAGTTAATTTGCTGTCTATGGACGAGTCAGAGAGCTCTCGGATTTCATCAAATGATGAACAGTAATAGGCTACATCAAAGGGGATTCACTAATAGGTTACATTATTATTTATTTATTTGTTTAACTTTACTTATAGACTCAGCTTTTTCTGCATTATTGTCGTCAGCAGACTTCAGAAGGACCCTCATTTTCTCCTCTAGTTTCTTCTCTTGATTTTATCTCTGCCATTAGTCCTTTCCTCTTCTGCTCATCTTGCTCTTTTTGTCGTCAAGATACAGAGCTGATCCTCCATATATGTCGTGTAGGGCCCCCTAACCACCAGGGGGCCCTCTTGCTCATCACTACACAAAAGACCTGTTTACTAAATCATTCAGGAATTACAACCATTCAGTTTAGATCAACCATTCAAGTCTACATTAAAAAGAGTCATGAAAGTAAGCAAAATGAATACTAAAACATGAACACATTTGCTTACACCAAATGACCTCAGTCAAGATGATTCAAACACAATTTCACAATCATTTGTCTTGCCACTTTAGAATGAATCTTAATGCGTTTTCTGAAAGTATTTTTTAAATACAATGTGAAGAAATAATTCTTTATTTGTGTATCATTTATAAACAGGACATTTATTGAACTGGCAGATTTTAATACATATAATAAAAACAATTTAGAAAAACAATCTGCAAAAATGCAGAGCGTTCTGTGGAGCAGGTGTGAATTGAACGATTTGAATTGAAAGTGAACAATTTGAATCACTACATACTTTACTTACGTTTGATTTCATCAAAAATCTGTGAAATATTTCAATTTTAACTTGACTGAACCTTTCAGCAATTTTTGGTTTTGAATGAATTACATTTATACTTGAAAAATTGTATTGCTTCTTTTACTCGTACTGATTCTAGAAAGACAACTTTTTACACATACCTATTTTTCTCAATTTTTAGACTCAAATTAACTTTATTATATGTCCACATTTTTTAATTTAGGTAAAAACAAAATGACTTGCTTTATGAACTCATACTCTTTTTAACATTTTTTTTTTTATCACGTCTGTCACTATTTTAATTTTTAATACAGGGATTATCTGGTATAAAAAAAATAGTATTTCTATAACGTTACACCTTTGTAATTGTAGACAGCAGAGTGTGGACAGGACTTTTATTTTGGTGTGGCGACATGACGTCATAATGCTGCGCCGCGCTCCTGCAACTGTTTTGATTCGGCTGAAGAAAGGTTTGTTTAAAGAATTTGCTTAAATCGTTAGAAACCGTTAAATCTTAGTTATGTATTAGTTAGTTACACTTATTTACTATTGAATATAACATTGTAATTGTATATTATGTGTGAGTCCACTCATAGGTAACAGAAAAGGCGCGTCTCATTTCGCTCCCTTTATCGTGAATCAGTTTATCATAAACACGAATTCGGTCACTGGCTAATAGTGATGGAGAAACTGAGCTTTTCTAAACTCCGAGTCAACTGAATCAAATACTTTGCAAATGATTCAGTGAATCTTAGCGCTCGTGCTGCTCAAACAGAAATGAACGAGAACAACAAACACTAACATGTGTAATGACAACTTTTACAAACTAACTGCTAATATTTTCATGAAAATGTAATCATTTAAATGTAATTATTATTCATTATATACCAAAATGTAGATCATAAATGGCTTAACATAAAGTGTCTATTTAGTTCGTGTTCTTTTATTAATTTTCAGAGTTTTTTTTAGCTAATCAGGTCATTTAAGTCCATTAACTCTCACTCTGACTGACTCTCTCACCAGTGCGCTGAACTAGAGCTGACTGAGACGCACCCAGAGATTTATTTTTCTCTCTGTTAATGATTCTCATCTTAAACAGGACAGAGGGACCAAACACACAGAAAAACTCTTGATGAAGCAACTGAGATCCATGTGACACACTATTAAAAATATGGCGTTTATTAAAGAGGAGAGTGAAGACACGAAGATGGAGTTTATTAAAGAGGAAATTGAAGACATAAAGATTGGAGAAACATTCAGAGTGAAACAAGAAGATACTGAGGAACAAACAGGTTGGTTTCATTCTCAATGCCAGAGGTGGATTAAGGTCTTCACAGGCCCCTAGATTTCTAGAGGCCCCCCTATCTATCTATCGCTCTCTATATATATAATATATATACTGTATATACAGTGCATGCAGAATTATTAGGCACATTGATTTTCTGATCATATTTTTTTCCAGGCATCCATTTTTTTCTCCTGTCATCCATTATCGATCTAATCCTTTTCATTTATCAAATAAGAATATAAGGGTTATATAATCATTATCAAATGATGACTTTTTGATGATACTTGCTCAGGTGGTTGCTGGGTTCTTATCTCTATCAGCTTGCAACATCATATCTCACATAGCATGCATTTCTATTGTTAAAGGCCCACTGAAATGTCTTGGAACGTGCAGCATTATTCAATGTGTTGATGTATTAACAGGAAGACAGGGCGGGATATATCGAACAGCTCCACCCCTTTTAAAAAAATAGCCCAAATAAGTTTCGTTTATACCACTTTTTTTTAAAACTTTTTTTTTTTTTTAAAAGATGGAGAGAGAGAATAGAAATAGAAAAAAAAAAGTGTGTGCTAATATTACTGGGTAAAGTGTTGATGGCACCACAAGGTGTTGTTCACTTGCAGAATGCAAGCTTCTGGAGGGCGCACAAGTCTGAAGTAGTGAGTTTAGGCATAATGGTGCAGAGCCAGTGGTTGTTCTGTAGGCAAACATTAGAGCCTTGAATTTGATGCGAGTGGCTATTGGCAGCCAATGCAAACTGATAAAGAGAGGTGTGACATGCACTCTCTTTGGCTCGTTAAAGACCAATCTTGCTGCAGCATGCTGGATCAGTAGCAGAGGCTTGACAGTGCATGCTGGAAGGCCTGCCAAGAGAGCATTACAAGAGCTTGGACAAGAATTTGTGTGGAATGCTCTGATAGGAAGGGTCTAATCTTCCTAATGTTGTATAAGGCAAATCTGCAGAACTGGGCCGTTGTAACGATGTGATCTGTGAAGCTTAAACAATCATGCATCACCACTCCAAGGTTCCTGGCTGTCCTGAAAGGAGTAATGGTTGATGAACAAATTTGAATGTAAAGGTTATGATGGGTTGGCACTAGGGCTGGGCGATATGGCTGAAAACTGTATCACGATATCAGTGTTTCATATCGGTCGATATCGATAATTATTGATATTTTTTATGACCCATTTAAAATAAGGACCAGGAGAAAAATATATTGGGCTACATTTAAACATTTTTATTTTAAACTTAACCTTCCTCTGATCATAATCCCCTCCGTTATTAAGACAGAAATGTCAACAACCATGGAAAACTCAAATAATTAAAATGTAAACATAAGTCTAAAGTAGGGTGACCACCCGTCCCGCATTTTGCGGGACAGTCCCGAAATTAGGAGCTTTGTCCCTCAAGACGTAATGTCCTGCATTTCATTTATGTCTGTAATTTTTAGGGCTGCACGATACATCGCATGAGATTGTCACGCGCATTTCGTCAGTAAAGCCAGTTCCCTGATTACCGCTAAATCACCATAACCTGCTTTCAGATGGAGCGGCATTTAATAGACAGAACCGTAGATCACTGACAAGCTACGCAATATCGCGTTCATTATCGAAGGCGATTCATCTGCGATATGAACGCGATATTGCGTGGCTTTTCAGTGATCTACGGTTCTGTCTATTAAATGCCGCTCCATCTGAAAGCAGGTGATGCGCGTGACAATCTCATGCGATAACCTAGTAATTTTTTTTCATCCCTGAAATTACAATACCACAGTAAGAAATATAATAAAAACTGTGAGCATTTAAAAATCTATTTGTGCAGCCGTCATATTCTAGCTGTTAAAATCACCAACTAGCGCAATCATAGAGAGAGGTTTTCCCGCTGATGACAACTGAATGGACAGCGCAAAGAGCAGGCCTCATCAAAGTCGGTAAACACAACTAACGTTACACCAGCAAGGATTTCATCTTCCATACTGGATAAGAACCTCAAGAGCTGCTCAAAGCTGCCCAAATCGATGATTTAAAGCATGTAATCATCCATCCTGATGTTAAATATTTCAAACGAACGGCGGCGATCAAGCGCCACACATGGAAATGGTTGAGCACCTACAGAAAAACGAGATATTCTCCATTTGTTTTAACCAATACAAAATTGCGAAATTCAGACACGACTTTCTTCTCACGTTAATATTTCATTTAATGCGGGTTCTATGGCATTATTATATTGAAAAATGTTGAGCGCGCATCAAATGTGTGAGCAATCTCTCCACTCACAGGCGGATTCCCTTGCACAAAACTGGACGCGCGCATGCTCTCGCTCAGATATCACATCTGCGCGCTCAAACTTTTGTCCTCCTGCATGTGCAGCTGTGAATCTAGAATTGTCTTCTCTCCAGGATTTAATGTTGCCATAAGCGCAACATTATAGTGTGGGCACCCACCGGCAGAAACATTAATCAGCGCATATGCCAAGTTTGCCAACAAATGTAAATCAATATTTACATAGCGTAATAGTTGTAAATTTATCTGTCTCTTGTGTCCCGCATTGTCCTGCAAAATCACATCTACTGTCCTGCAACAGATCAATAGTCAGGTGGTCACCCTAGTCTAAAGTCACAATGAACACATTTCCTCTTTTATTTACAATTTCCTCGCTCGCTGCGGCACTAATTTTCTGCTTATCAGTCGCCGGTTACTGAAGAGGAATCCAGCAAACCAGCACGAGACAACGATATGGTGCAACCAAAATTGACACTGTTACATGATTGGCTGTTAGCTTGTCACTCCCTACATTGCTAGGTTACCAGAGAGCGAGTGCCTTTGTTAATGCAACCAAACTTGCTTTGCAACCTCTGTTTTCTTCCGACGAAGAATAAAAAAATATCGAACACATTTTTTATTGATATCGATCACGTGTCTATCGCGATACATATCGTTATCGTTTTATCGCCCAGCCCTAGTTGGCACCGACCAGAAGTAGTTCTGTCTTTGTTAGGTTGAGTTGAAGGTGTTGGTCCATCATCCAGGCATAAATGGCTGTCAGGCAGGCTGCGATGTTAGCAGCAACTGTAGGATCTTCTGGTTGGAATGAGAGCTAGAGTTGTGTGTCATCAGCATAGCAGTGATAGGAGAAACCATGCTCCTGAATGACAGATCCTAGTGATGACATGTAGATGGAGAAGAGAAGTGGTCCAAGCACTGAGCCCTGAGGGACCCCAGTAGCAAGATGATGCAACTTAGATACCTCACCCCTCCAAGATACCCTGAAGGACCTACCTGAGAAGTAAGACTTGAACCACTGGAGTATGGTTCCTGAGATGCCCTTTGTCATGAGGGTTGACAGGATGATCTGGTGGTTAACTGTGGCAAAGGGTGTCAGTAGCATTGTTAGTTTCCAGTGATCAGAAATGATTAAGGGAAGGAATTGGGATGAGACAAAAGTGGATAGTCGGGAGGGTGAGAGTGAGTGTAGAAAAGTGGCGAAAAGTGACTTGTAGGGGAGTGTGTGTTGAGTTAGGAGTCAGGTTGAGATTAAAGCAGAACTAAAGTAACTTTTTTTTACCTTCATAAATGGTTTTCTAAGTCCTTATGATGGTTAATTGACTTGTAGTGGTGTGTTTGAGACGAGCACTAACCCCCTCTAGCACGTCTACGCCAGAAAACAGCACTTGCAAGTTGAGCTTCGCCGACCCGACACAATCTCGCCTCACGTTCACGCGAGAGTGACAAAATGCTTTACGGTAATTCAAAAATGTATATATTATGACTTTATAAGACAATTTTGAAAATTACCCACCTCCATCGAGATTTCTTGTACTGTATTTGCAAAACTACTGCGCTGGTGAGCGTTGTAGTCATTGTAGTCCAGAGCTGCGCTTGGAGTATTTACGACAGTGTGATTCACTGAAGGAACCTGTAGGGGGAGCTTCGCAAATCTTACAGAGTTCCGCTTTAAAAGTGATTAGGAAGTGGTCTGAGGTGTGTACTGGAGTAACCAGTGTATTATCAGTGGAGCAGCAGCGTGTGTATGAGGTCCAATTGGTTACCTGATTTGTGGGTAGCAGTAGTAGACACTCTCTTGACATCAAATGAGGCAAGCAGAGTGCGGAAGTCAGCAGCCTGAGGTTTGTATAAATGGATGTTAAAATCTCTAAATACTACCAGAGAAGTACCATCCTCAAGAAAGGATGAGAGTAACATATCTAACTCCTCCAAGAAGTTACCTAGCTGACCTGGGCGATGACAAACAACTATAACATGGATTTTAGTAGGGTAGGTGATGGTAATTGCATGCGATTCAAATGAGATCTTGCCACAGAAAGATGGTAGAGGATTAAACTTCCATTCATTGGGCATAAGCAGACCAGTACCACCACCCCTCCTAGTTTGATGTGGGGTGTAGGACAAAGTGAAATTAGAGGAGAGGGCTGTCGGTGTGGCAGTGCCCTCTGGTTTGAGCCATGTCTCAGTCAGTGCCACGAGATGTAGACAAGAATGAGTAGCAATAGATGCCTGCTCTTGCTCTGTGGAATCGTGCATGTAAAGTCGCTGGTCTTTACACTCTTTGGTCTTCACACGAGGGCTGCCGCGTCCACTGCTGCGGTATGCTAGACAGTTTTATACCCACTTGATATAACGTTATTTAGTTCAGCTGGCCATGCCTTACTAATTCAAATCGAAACACGAACAAACGTGAATTGCCACGTGACCAGAGTAAACAAACTTTCCTAGCAATGAGAACAGCACTAAAATCAAATGAGAAATGCACAAAAACATTTACAGTATGTTGATCCTCCTGTTGCTTGACTGCTTCTCTGTGTTACATGTTATGCCAAGTTTACACTACAGGACTTTAAACATCAGCAGATCACTGTGCTGTTGAGATTACATGACTTGCTGTGGAGTCTTGAAGTCGTTGTGGTGTTCACACTACGTGACACTGTGTAAATGATCCGCAACAGGAGGTTACACTCTACACAAGCTGATGGCAAATCTGTCACCCATCGACTTTATTTGAAAATGGACATTGGGAAGAAATTAGATTCTCATATATTTACAAGTGAGTGTTTTGTCATTTAAAAACCTACATCATGATCTTGATCTTAATCTGTAACGCGAGATGGGCGCCGCCTTGTTTGTTCACATCCATTTGTACCGAAATACTTGTGGCCGGTGAACTGGGAGAAGAGTAGAGTGAGCTTTATAGTTACTTACACAATGTGTATCTGATATGAATAAATGTTGGCAAATTATATTTGAATGGACTGTTATTGCTGCTTCCATAGACATCAGTATTTCATTGGCTGTTGCGTTGCGACACATGACACCACAGGATATCGAGTCGGCCGACAGCTCCAGATATTTAGCATGCTAGATATTTGTCTGGCATCTGCAAGGTGTCGGCGACACATCAGTGAGCCTCTTTGAGTCGTTGAGTAGTTCACGTCGTTGAGTAGTTCACACATAAAGATTGACGGGCACTGATCACCCGCTGATTTTCCCCCGATCACAGACCGACCTGTCAGTGAGCTCGTTAACTTGCAAATCGGGCTTAAAATTCTGTAGTGTAAACTTGGCATTACATGTCCAGCAGCAGCAGCATGTCTTACATGCTCACAGCAATGTCTTTGAATGTACAGTAGCAAGTCTCTGTATCCAAGACCAAATGCATTAACATTGCCATATTCATTTCCATACCAACCTCTATTGCCATATCAATCTCCCGAGAGTTGTCATGACATATGTAACGTGTAGGAAGGTGAGTTGTGTCAGAGCAAAACTCTGCAGGACAGCAGCATTTCAAGAACAACCGTGAGCTTGTGATATGTCTCAGCTATGTAAACATTATCACTGATCTGTAAACAGCTATAATAGCAAACATACGAGTCTCCATAAACTCCTGGCATCTGAGCCACTAAGGACAGTGGTGTAATTTTATTTATGAATCGAATGTGTCCAGATAAATTCATATACCAGTATGTGTAAGTCATTAACACTAGAGCGCTTGACACGAGGGTCAGTAAAACACAGGATTTGCACAGAAGTTGATTCTCAAAGATGGATCGATACCAACTGATCCAATTTCATATATATTTATTTCGTGATGTTTGCAAATTGTCTTTCTGATTGTGTTTAGTTAGCACGATGCTAATGTACTGTTAAATCTGGCTAAAGCTACCATTGTTTCTTACTGTATTCATGGAGACCAGAGCCATGTCGTTATTTTCATTTTTAACCCAAAAACGCATGTAGTCTATATAATTCATAAACGCGTCTTCATTCTCATTGAGTCTCTCCAACAGTGTGTAGTTTTAGCCAAGTTAGCCGTGCAGCACACTGTCAAAATCATTCAGAATCGAATTTTAGCAAACATTTCTGTCTCTTCAAATAAAAACATGCAAAGTCACCCCACATCGACTCTTCTACCTGTTGTTTTTTACATTTTTCTACACTGTGAAATGTGATTCCAATTAGAGCACTGATAATCTGAAAAAGAGTGATTCAATCCAATTTTGCTTTGAAAAATCAGCACAAAAGTAAAATGGATTACCTGATTCTGGATAGCAAAACATGGGATTTCCAAATCCAGATCATTCTGATCCAGATTAAACTTTTTGAACAAATGGGCCCTGGAGACTCTGATGCATCTTCAGCAGGATTCTTTATTGAGAAGAAGTTTTTTTTTTTTTTTCTTCATTTAGTGGTAACAAGATGGGGGCTCCTCAGGTATTTTGAAGGGCATTATAGACAGGACATCAATTTTCCACCCCATTAGCATCTGGGCCCTATTCATTCTGTCCCCTTTTTCCCACCGGTGCAACCCCCTGTGTATAGGATCAAGTTGTATGTTGGTTTTTGATACTTTACGTGTCTAAATATTTGTTGTTTGTTGCTTTATGCCATTAAACTGGTGTTAATTTGCATTTGTCTCTTTTTATCTTAGACCTGATGGCACTGAAAGAGGAGAATGAAGTAATGAATGAAATGGATGAGAATGATCAATACAAGAATCATCCTGATTTCACAACTGGAGAAAAAACTTTTAGTTGCTCGCAGACTGAAAAGACTTCCTCACGAAAAAGGGCTAAAAAGACAGGAACTAGAAGGAATTTCACCTGCCAACAGTGTGGAAAGAGCTTTGCTGAAAAGATACACCTTGAAAGACACATGAGAGTTCACACTGGAGAGAAGCCTTACACCTGCCAACAGTGTGGAAACCAATTCACTTTAAAAGGAAGCCTTAACAGGCACATGAGAATTCACACTGGAGAGAGACCTTACAGATGTCCTCAGTGTGGAAGAAGTTTCAGTTGTAAAGGACACCTTAAAGCCCACATGAGAGTTCACACTAGAGAGAAACCTTTCGTCTGCCAAGAGTGTGGAAACAGATTCACTCTAAACGGAAGCCTTAAAATGCACATGAGAATTCACACTGGAGAGAAGCCTTACACATGCCATCAGTGTGGAAATACTTTTGCTCAAAAAGTAAGCCTTAAAAGGCACATGATAATTCATACTGGAGAAAAGCCTTACACATGCCCTCAGTGTGGAAAGAGTTTTTCTCAAAAACTAAGCCTTAACAGACACATGAGAATTCACGATGGAGAAAAGCCTTTCGCCTGCCAACAGTGTGGAAGAAGTTTCAACATAAAAGGAAACCTTAAAGCCCACATGAGAATTCACACTAAGAAGAGCCTTTTCACCTGCCAACAATGTGGAATAAGTTTCACTCAAAAAGAAAGCTTTAACACACACATTAAAATTCACACTAAAGAGAAGCCTTACACCTGCCAACAATGTGGAAAGAGTTTTGATCAACATAAAAACTTTAAAGACCACATGAGAATTCACTCTGGAGAGAAACCCTACATGTGCACTCAATGTGGAAAGAGTTTCAATCAAAAACGAAACTTTAAAGACCACATGAAAATTCACTCTGGTGAGCAACCCTACACATGTCCTCAGTGTGGAAAGAGTTTCAATCAGAAAGGTCACTTTGAAGTCCACATAAGAATTCACACTGGAGAGAAGCCTTTCACCTGCCAACAGTGTGGAAAACTTTTCAACCAAATAGGAATCCTTAACAGGCACAGGATAACTCACAATGGAGAGAAGCCTTTTACTTGCCAACAATGTGGGAAAAGTTTCAACCGAAAAGAAATTCTTAAGAGACACATGAGAGTTCACACTGGAGAGAGGCCGTTTACATGTGGTCACTGTGGGAAAAGTTTTGGGTATAAAATAGCCCTTAAGTGCCACATGAGTATTCACGTATGTGAATGAACTGTTTTTGTACATTATCAGTGTGGAATTGATTTCACTGACAGGAAACACCTCATGTTTGAGAGACTGTATAATGTACTGATTATTGTTATGGTACTAAATCACTTTGAGGGCTAAAATCCCTATGAATGTCCAGTGACTACGAGAAAAAAATTAAGTAGCCAGAGTCATTGTATTGATTACACAAATAAAGAATTAACTAGATACAGAATCTACATCAACAGAAGCATAAATCTGTGTCAAATAAATTACATATAACTGTTTAGGTCTGTGCAAAATAATAAAACAAACAATATAACAGTAACAGGCTTTTGATTCAGAAGATACAGATATGTGGACATCTGGCAATAGCTGCTTTCAGCGGGTGGGGCTAATAGCCCTGGACCTGTAGGACAGAGCCAAAAATCACACGGTTTCCACCGTTGGGCCAGAAGCTCCGCAGCGCTTTACTAAAACCCTACCTTAGTGCTTCTCTGTGAAATAATGTCACACAATCCCATCATTTCACCAACTGTTGTGGCAAAAAATCAACTCCGACTCTACTGCATAAGAGACAAACATGTCCAATTGTCTTTAAAGCTTTTATTTCTTGCAAGAAAGGTCAGACCGGTCATACAGAAACACAAGTAGCTGCAGAGTGTAAGACCAAGAACGAAAGCTTCCCCTCACTTTTATATCTCTAACCTCCAAGGCCGAAGCCTCTGTCCTTTTACCATATTTGGAACATCTCTTAGTGGCTGTAACTTTCCACACATTGTTAGCACAGACATGTTTTTAACATACATCTTGCATGTCCCCATATCATATCTTGCTCTTTCTATTTCTGACATCTATGTTAACACTATGTTAAACATTACCACTTTTAGAACTTACCAAATTTAAGTTCTTACGTCACATCTATGCTCTTCATTTCTGATCTTCATACAAACAACAAATTCAGATACCTCACCCAATCATAGAACTAATGATAACATCCTTCATTTTACAGACATATAGCATGCAAATTTAGGTTCTATAACATCTTATCACAACAGATCCATTTTGTAGCCCACGATGTGTCACTGTCCAACCTCAGTGGTGATTTGGAATTCCTTGAGCTGGTTTCACCTGTACACAAACTTTAGACAGGATAGAAAACATTTCTTTGCAATAGTTCAACATGTCCTGTTCACACAATTCTGTTGATGCCACTCATTGTTTAGCCCCTTCTATTCCCAAAAATGGGTTCTTCCAACCTAATTTAAAATTTTCAGGCATATTTTCAGCCATACATTCGTTAATTACCATCCCCCTTTTTGATGCGTTGTTCATCATCAATTGATCATAGTGGTTGGAGACATGTTTCTCTAAACAACATTTACCATCGACACTAAACTAAACACCATCTTTAATTCTGCAACCAGATTTCCTCCAGCTTTCTCTGTCTCTGAACATGCTCTGTAAAGAGTTAGAAAAATCAAGGTTATTTTCAGATGACAGATTACACACAATCTCCTGTGTCTGCTCCAGCACTCCCTAAAGAAACAGAAACTTTTTTATTAGTTTGGGCACAAACAGAAATTCAAACCACACCTCAAAGATCGTCTACCACCTCAACCTAATAATGGGCACCTGTGTAGATAGAATACAAGGGAGAAGTCAATGTGGAAAGAATTGTGACTGTCATAAAAGCTCCTAACTTCTCACTGTAACTCACATTGTCACTCTTTTCAGCCCAGTCTGTAGTCTCAACACACTCTCTGACAAACAGGACCACTTTATACTTATGTTTGGCCCAAAATTTAGCAGGTACCTCAGCCAATGCTGGGTGTACTTCTGAAGCGCAATTGTTTACTCTCCAATGATTTTTCTTTACTCTGTTTTTCAATTGGTACTACAATTCTACCCCCTCCAGTGAGGGTCACAAACTCATGTGCTTATACCAAATAGTTAGAGGACAGTAGCTCTGAAACCAACACTTCACATTCCATGGTCACAACTTATCCTTTGCTATTCCAGTCTGTTGTTTTGTCTCTGAAGACAGAGCCATCTACAAACAACACGTCCTCACACTCACAGTTATCAAATGGTTTATCTAGCAGGTCAAATCATGGTGTACAGACTTGATCAAGGATAGTCAAACAACAATGATGTTTCTTCTCATCATCCTTTGTTCTGTGCAGGTTACTGGGCTCTCTGGATAATTTTGTTTACTGCCAGTGTGTCACTGTTTCTCTGCCGTCAAGTCTACGTTTTACATTTAGCATTGTGATCACACATAACTGACAGTGTTTAAATTCAGACCCCAAGTTAAATTTAGACAAGGGGTTTTAACCCATGGACGGCAATCTTCAATTTCACAATTCCAATTTTCCACAAATACTTAAACTTATTCATCCAGAGAGTAATTCAAATCAACATCATAAATGACAAAAGTAGTCATAATTACCATTAGACAGAGCTGGATAAACAATCCACTTAAAGCTCGTCCCATGTTCTGTATCGTCTTTTTATCAGATTCAATCAAAATATCTGCTTCTCAAAATTTCTCGTTTCACTTAAAGGGATACTCCACTGTTTTTTCATATTAAACTATGTTATTCCCTTAACTAAGACGAGTTGATACATACCTCTCTCGTCTCAGTGCGTGCACTAAATCGCTCTGTCTTGCGGCGAAACTTTGTTAGCACTTAGCTTAGCCCAGTTCATTCAATAGGGGCCAAGCAGAGAAGCTACCAAACACCTCCACGTTTTCCCTATTTAAATACAGTTACTCGAGTAGTGTAACTCGACCTAGGACGGTGACACAAAACAAAACGTTGCGCTTTTCTAAGCGTGTAAAATGGATAACTATATTGTATGGCGGAATACCATAGCAAGTGCTCGGGAGCACTTTGACTTGGCGCAGTAATATCTTCACTCGTGAAAAGTCCTCTCACCGGCCCCCGCTCCCTCTCCTCCTCCCTCTCATTTCCGTCAATAGAACCAACGTGACTTTTACCACCTGTGCTATTAGCAAACTGCAAGATATCATTTGCAATGGCGGACTTTGTAGATGATTATGACTTGTTTGTAGCGGACCCAGAGCCATATCTGTTTGAACCCGAGTACACGGAGGAGGAATTAGCTCTTATGGACCGTGAGAGGGAAAAAAGATACGAACCAGAACAGACCGGAGCCGGCGAAAGAACACGGGCAAACAGCAATTGGTGGTGCAAGTGTGACTGTTGCGAACAGCAACGGTGTTTTTGGATTCTTGTTCAAAGCAGCTAACCAAGCTCTCCGCTGTATGTGGTGAGTTGGAATTCTGTGAAACATGACGGCACTATATACCTTCTCCTTGTTATCACAACCCTTTACGATGCACGTTATAACCATGATTGTCCACAAACTATCTTCCTACAACCTGATACTTCGTCAACTCTGCTCAAACTATTACTACTGGTGCAGGTCACGTTGGTTCTATTGACGGAAATGAGAGGGAGCGGGGGCCGGTGAGAGGACTTTTCACGAGTGAAGATATTACTGCGCCAAGTCAAAGTGCTCCCGAGCACTTGCTATGGTATTCCGCCATACAATATAGTTATCCATTTTACACGCTTAGAAAAGCGCAACGTTTTGTTTTGTGTCACCGTCCTAGGTCGAGTTACACTACTCGAGTAACTGTATTTAAATAGGGAAAACGTGGAGGTGTTTGGTAGCTTCTCTGCTTGGCCCCTATTTAATGAACTGGGCTAAGCTAAGTGCTAACAAAGTTTCGCCACAAGACAGAGCGATTTAGTGCACGCACTGAGACGAGAGAGGTATGTATCAACTCGTCTTAGTTAAGGGAATAACATAGTTTAATATGAAAAAACGGTGGAGTATCCCTTTAACCCATCTGTAATGATAAAACACTCATTCACACTAGACACACATGACTATAAACTGCTCACTTTCAAAGTTGCTTTTGGTGTTAATTCTAAAAACACATCTTTAAACTTCACATTTTTCTGTAGATCTTTACTTAGTTTTTTACATGATCTTTTATTCAGTCTCAAAACATCTCTGTTCACTATAATTATTTTTACAAAAGTCAGCTGGGTTGTTTTGGTTCTCGTCTCATTGCTTTGTTTTGTTTAAACTTTAGCAGACTGATAACAGACAGACAGAGTATCCTTGCCTCTACCCCAGCCGTCTCTCTCTCTTACTGCACACATAATCAATTCAGCAGCCTCTCAAGACTGTCACTTAGACTGAATTTAACATCAAATTACCATACATAACCCTTGGTCAAATGTAAATGTTTTAACTTTCAAATAAAGAAAACATTACCACCATCTAAAATATGTTATGCTAGTAGCCATTTTTGAGGGTATCTTTAGTTTAAATGCTGAATGCACTTAACTTTCTCTTGAATCTGCAAAATCAGTCTTCATCTTTAACACCACCATTGGCTTGGAATTATCCTCTGCCATGTCTAATGACCTGCAGGAGTAAAAACAAATTAGTTCAAAATCACATAGCCTCATGAATTCAGGGATTCATCATCCTGCTGAGTCCTAAACTTCTATACAGTTCTTGCCAATAGGGCAACCAACATCATGTTACTAAATTTTACTCTGGTCCCCCCAGGAATTATGGACAATCACCTCATGTTCTCAGTCGGCTCTTGAAAGCTTATTCCCATCAGCTCTATATCAATACTCTTTTTCCTCAGGGTCTTGTCCCCTGGCATAGTTGCTTGTCACAATGAAAAACAAGCCCTCTCGGGAATGCGGTTTCTGGTGAGTGGTATAGAGGAACATTTTTGGGTCAGACTGCTGTCCTTCTCACAGGTCATTCCCCCTTCATGATGCTGCTGGCCTCACAGACATCCTGCTCTACTCTCATACCCATCTCACATAAACACCTCCCATCAGGGTACACTGGTACCTGCTCTTTCCCATTCCAGATCTTTGACAGTTTTCTTCAACAGAATCAGGTGTTTTCTGGAGCTTAGGGAAGTTGCATTCAAGAGCCACCAGAGCCATTGGACGGCCTAATAGTGTTGAAACATGGAGACAGGTCAATAACAGCAGTATTTAATCACTAAAATCATTTGACTGTGCATTCTCTCAGCAGCAACATATCAATGCTGAGATTATACTCAGGTAAATTTAATTCTCACAACTGTCCATTCAGTGTAGTGTTCTGCTACATCTGTAACTGGAGCCATCGGCCCTGCACATGACAGTTTCCACTGTCACTTCTACAGCTTGATCTGGCCTCATCAGGGCTTCCTCGGGGCCAAAGCCAGGGTTTTTTGCCCCCCCCGAATACCTTATTCCAAATTAGGCCAACTCTGGCTTGAGGTGTGGTCATAAACAAAGGTGAAGTTTATCTGAGTCTGGACAAGTTTTCCAGTTACACTGCGTTGCTGAAAAAGGCTTCAGTATCGAGAAAAAAAGTTTTGAGTAAAGTAACTAAAGGAAACTCACTTTTAGACAGCAGTGATTGTTTGAAGTAATTTGCGTTTGGGATCCAATGTCGATTCTGATAGCGTATAAGAAATATGTGATGCAGAAGGTTACAAAGTAAACAGTAAAGACACCGCTAGAAGTAATCAGACAAATCATACATAATATTTTGTCAACATGACTCATCTCTTTATACTGTACTGCCTGTTATGCACATTAAGCTGTGCATGTGTGTGTGTGTATATATATGTTCATACTTTTGGACAAAAGCCCCAGAGTTTAATCTATCTTGTGACTTCAAATAAAAATAAACATGTGACTAAATAAGTATGTGTCTTTTCCCTCTTTTGTGAAATAAAGGTAAAAACCACTTTATTTCTGTACGGCTATAGTGCAAACCTGACACAAATTAATTATCTATATCACTTTTGATATTTAAAAATCTTTAAGTAAAAAAACAAAAAGGCAAACATGCATATTTTGCAATCTCGCTAGTATTCAGTCTGATAAAACTTCCCTTTGTTGGTGTTGTGGAAATTTTAATTTTTCATATGCTTTTTACCTGTATTCTTGTGAAATATGATGCTTATGGAACATGGTATGATGTTGGCTTAAGTGGTAATGTTTAACATAGTGTTAACATAGATGTTAGAAATAGAAAGAGCAAGATATGATATGGGGAAATGCAAGATGTTAAAAACATGTCTGTGCTAACAATGTGGGAAAGTTACAGCCACTAAGGGATGTTCCAAATATGGTAAAAGGACAGAGGCTTCGGCCTTGGAGGTTAGAGATATAAAAGTGAGGGGAAGCTTTCGTTCTTGGTCTTACACTCTGCAGCTACTTGTGTTTCTGTATGACCTGTCTGACCTTTCTTGCAAGAAATAAAAGCTTTAAAGACAATTGGACGTGTTTGTCTCTTATGCAGTAGAGTCGGAGTTGATTTTTTTGCCACAACAATTTGGTGTCAGGAAGTGGGATTCCATGGATGTGCCTTTTGGACCCGAGAGCGGACGGTGACTGATCATCCTGGACTTAATAGTAGTCTCAGCCCTACCCCGAATAGATTAAGGGATGAGGGGCCGACCGCCAGGGTCCAGAGGGGGACACCACTGGAATCAGGAAACGAACCCAGGTGGCTACACGACTCTCTGGTAAGAGATAAATTAAAATTTTATGGGGAATTAAGAGTAAGTGGGATTTGGTAAAATTTGGAAGATTAGTGTTACGTCCAAGGACGTATGTTTTTGTGTTGTTGTTTGTTTTTTTTGTTTTTTGTTTTTCCCTTTCTGTTTTTTTTTTTTTTTTCTCTTTCTACTTCCATAAGCAGGAAGTAATGGCTGCCACCTGACTCCAATGATTGGTGATCTGATGTGATTGGAGGAGGAGAGGAAGCTGTGGGGATTTAAGCAGCACCATTGCACAGAGCTGTGTGTGTGTGTGGAGGCTGCATCGTGAGGCTTCTTTTCCCAACCCAGAAAGCCTTATCGGTTGTTCTTTTGACTTCGAACCATTTTTAACAGGCTTCGGCAGGGGTCAGTAGTGGTCGTGGTCCGAGGGGTTTCTAGAGGGATTGAGATCGGGTGCTTAATAATTCCCCAGGGTGGAATTTTTGCGCTGCCTCGCAAGCCAAAGGGGCTGCGACGCAGACTATAAGAGGCCTCGTGCAGGCTTGAGCAGATTTGGGCCTGGACTGCACGACGCAAAATAAGCAGGGTAATTGAGACATTCCTGGAAACCGACCGCGTTGGGACCGTTCCCGATTTTGGGTCAGGAACAATCGGCTTGGACCGTTCCCGATTTTGGGTCAGGAACAATCGGGGGATCCTGGTGGAGACGTCCATCGGGTGGATATTTTGTGTGGGGTAAGTCGCGCACCGGGAAAATCCACTAGATCCGGAAGGGTTAAAAATGGGGAAGTCCCAGAGCAAGCTTGCAAAAACGGGGATAGCTGGGGGTATTGTGGAATATGACACCCCTGTGTTCTTTCAAATGAGAAAAATGTATGGTCGTGTGTGTCTAGGGGACATTGATAAATTAATTAAGTATCACGATTTCCCAGCAGAGGGGACATTAAGTGTAACTCGGCTCACAATGATAAAAGCTGATGTAGAGGCAGGAAATCAGGTGAAAGCAGGCTGCTGGAAAAGAAAACGTGTGTGTAAACTGCGCTCAGACAGTGAACTGCTGGTTGCAGGAAGCAGAAAAGAGAGAGCGGAGAGCTCTGCAGAAACAATTAGTGCAACCAGTAGAGAATGAAGTGCAGGATAAAGAAAAACCTGAAGAAAAACAGAAAAATATAAAACACGATAAAAATGAAGGAAAAGTAAGTTAAGTATTATGATTTTCCAGAAGAGGGAACGTTGAGTGGTCATAAGACTTAAGGTCGTAAGGGAATGAGTTGAAGAGAACTGCGATTTGGGGATGTTGTGTTTGTGTGAGAGCAATGTGTGTGTGAAATGTAAGCAGACAATAGATTGTAGGCTAGAAGAAAGAATTGGCATGTGAAGAAGTTCGATGTGAATGTAAACAATGTGTATCACACTAACTAAAGTTAAAAAAGTGAAATCGCATTGAACCACCCCTTTAACAATGTCTTTATGACCTTTCTGGACCTTGACAGTGGTAGTTAATTTGCTGTCTATGGACGAGTCAGAGAGCTCTCGGATTTCATCATATGATGAACAGTAATAGGCTACATCAAAGGGGATTCACTAATAGGTTACATTATTATTTATTTATTTATTTGTTTAACTTTACTTTTAGACTCAGCTTTTTCTGCATTATTGTCGTCAGCAGACTTCAGAAGGACCCTCATTTTCTCCTCTTGTTTCTTCTCTTTTGATTTTTATCTCTGCCATTAATCCTTTCCTCTTCTGCTCATCTTGCTCTTTTGGTCATCAAGATACAGAGCTGATCCTCCATATATGTCGTGTAGGGCCCCCTAACCACCAGGGGGCCCTCTTGCTCATCACTACACAAAAGAACTGTATACTAAAACATTCAGGAATAGAGTACCCCAGGGATGACGCGTTTTTGTAGGCTAAACCCGGAAGCGAGTTAGCATTTTTGGACTTCCGGTTCCAACGTCCTAAAGTCTATGGGTTTTTTGAATGGGTTTTTGCTAAATCGCCTGAAATAAGGTCTGTGGTTAACAAAGCCTCTAGATACTTTCACGTTTTGATCTATGACATAAAACACACCAGTTTTAACCCTCTTGTGACTTTTTAAACCTTTACTGTGTCTTAAAATTGGCGGTTGCTAACAAAGTGCTAAAACGGACTACTTCCTTTGGCGGGTACTTTAGACGTCATCATGACAAAGAGGAAATCACACTCACTAGCCCGTGTTTCAGTGTCACGTTCTCAGAAGTTTTACCTGTTAGTTAATATACATATACATATATATTTAGTCTTTTTAAATTGTAGTTAACATATTGTAGTACAAATAATTAAATAATATTAAGTTAATCGAATACTAGTTCTTTATTTCTCTCTTGTAGTTCGACAATGGTTTTTTGTTTTGTCCCGAGATGCAACCACAAGTCGTCGGATGAAAGATGCTCGTTTTATCGTTTTCCATCCGATGTTACCCAGCGCAGACTCTGGGTTCGTGCCGTAAGGTAAGCTCACTTAATGATGATTTCCATGCGAACACCGTATTTACTGCCTTAACGTAGCCACGACCAAACTTTAATGGTGAATATAGTGCTTAACACGATAATGTTACGTTGACGCCCAGATGGAGTTAAAAAGGCTTAACATCCCAAGCAAGAATAAACGTTTTCATAACCAGATCAACAGCTAAAATACCTTTTATCTACTAAAATAAATGCACTCTTAAAATATCTAAACTTGTTTACTTTGCCACTGTTTAATAGATTAGATCCGCTGCAGTTTTATTAAAGGCTTACGTTAGATGGAGAAATGTGTTTAATTAAAATATTCAAAATAACACCCGGTTATTTGACTTTTATTGTAACTTGTTTGGATATAATTATAGAAAGGGTGGGTCCTGCACCCTGATATTTATGATACTTGGCTTTTACCCACTTGACAATATGATTGTATTTGTAAACAACATGGACAGATAAATTAAGATGATTACTGTAAATGCTGAAGAACTCCATTCTAATCTAATGCAAATATCTTTTATTGTGTGATTATTTTTTTCTTTTCTTTTTCTTATTCAAATTTTAATCTGCAAAGGTGTAAAACTCATATTACATATTTTGAATTTATCCTCTAGACGAGCTGACAGGAAGCCCAGTGTCCACTCTCGCATCTGCAGCTGTCATTTTCCTACAGGGGAAAAAAATGTCCCTGTTCTGTTTGCATCCACAAATGATGTCCCCACTGGACACATTTTGGGAGATCATTCATACTCCCTGAGACCAGATAGCACTGATGTGCCTGACACTGTTCCCTTACATATGGATGAAGAGGAGGAAATGGCTACACAGTTTATGGCTGACAAAGATGATGAACCATCTCAGGCTGATCAAACCCTTATCAACAATTCAGAAGAAGAGCTGCAGTCTGAACGAAGAAAAAGAATCCAGCTTGAGATCGAGTTAGAGCAGTCCCGAGCAGAGATACAGTTTCTAAAGGAAAAGCTCCAAGAGCAAACAAGTAACTGTCGTGACAGATATTCAGTCTCTCAATTGAGTGAAAGCGTGATTCGGATGGAAACAGGATTGCCAGATAGAGATGCCTTCAGTGCTGTCTGTGAATATGTTGCTCGTTTTGAAGATTCTATTGCATACTTTGCTGGATGGAGACCCAAAGAAATCATTCTGGAGGACCAGATTTTCATGACCTTGATGAAACTTCGCCACAACTACACACACCTACACCTGGCTGCCCTCTTTCACTGCAGTGCAAGCACTGTAAGTAATGTATTAATAACATTCATAGAGGTTTTTCACAAGGTCCTTTTTAAGGATGTAATGAGCATTGTTCCCAGCCGGGAGAAAAACAAGACCTGCATGCCTTCTTCATTTCTAAAATTGCAGAATGATTTTGGATTGCACTGACATCGAAATTGCTATTCCCAAGCAAATGGATACACAGAAGGAGACCTATTCTGCGTACCGTGGCATGCACTCCTTCAAAGTACTTATTGGGGTGGCACCAAATGCTGTGATAACATACTGCAGCAAACTTTACCCAGGATCTGTAAGTGACAAGGAGATAGTACTGGATTCTGGTGTTTTGAACCATTTTAAGCCTGGCGACCTGATTTTGGCTGACAAGGGATTCCTGATCCACAACATTCTGCCGGAAGGAGTCACAGTAAACATTCCCCCATTCCTCAGTCATGGCCAACTGACACACAGTGAAGCACAGGCTACAAAGCTGATTGCACAGAACAGGATTCATGTTGAGAGGGCAATTGGCCGTTTAAAAGATTTCAAAATTCTGAAATTTATTCCATCACACCTGCGGCACCTTGCAGATAAACTGATTCAGGTATGCTGTGCACTAGTGAACCTCCAAAGTCCTCTCATAAAAGAAGTGGCAACAGAATAGTGCAAAAAAGCTCCTGCTCTCCATCCAGCCAGAAACACCAGGCTCCTGCTTTCCATCCAGCCAGAAACACCAGGCTTCTGCTCTTAATCCAGCCAGAAACACCAGGCTCCTGTTCTCCATCCAGCCTGCTCTCCATCCAGCCAGAAACACCAGGCTCCTGTTCTCCATCCAGCCTGCTCTCCATCCAGCCAGAAACACCAGGCTCCTGTTCTCCATCCAGCCAGAAACACCAGGCTCCTGCTCTCCATCCAGCCAGAAACACCAGGCTCCTGCTCTCCATCCAGCCAGAAACACCAGTCTTCTGCTCTCCATCCAGCCAGAAACACCAGTCTTCTGCTCTCCATCCAGCCAGAAACACCAGGCTTCTGCTCTCCATCCAGCCAGAAACACCAGGCTTCTGCTCTCCATCCAGCCAGAAACACCAGGCTCCTGCTCTCCATCCAGCCAGAAACACCAGGCTCCTGCTCTCCATCCAGCCAGAAACACCAGGCTTCTGCTCTTAATCCAGCCAGAAACACCAGGCTCCTGTTCTCCATCCAGCCTGCTCTCCATCCAGCCAGAAACACCAGGCTCCTGTTCTCCATCCAGCCAGAAACACCAGGCTCCTGCTCTCCATCCAGCCAGAAACACCAGTCTTCTGCTCTCCATCCAGCCAGAAACACCAGTCTTCTGCTCTCCATCCAGCCAGAAACACCAGGCTTCTGCTCTTAATCCAGCCAGAAACACCAGGCTCCTGCTCTCCATCCAGCCAGAAACACCAGGCTCCTGCTCTCCATCCAGCCAGAAACACCAGGCTTCTGCTCTTAATCCAGCCAGAAACACCAGGCTCCTGTTCTCCATCCAGCCTGCTCTCCATCCAGCCAGAAACACCAGGCTCCTGTTCTCCATCCAGCCAGAAACACCAGGCTTCTGCTCTCCATCCAGCCTGCTCTCCATCCAGCCAGAAACACCAGGCTCCTGCTCTCCATCCAGCCAGAAACACCAGGCTCCTGCTCTCCATCCAGCCAGAAACACCAGGCTTCTGCTCTTAATCCAGCCAGAAACACCAGGCTCCTGTTCTCCATCCAGCCTGCTCTCCATCCAGCCAGAAACACCAGGCTCCTGTTCTCCATCCAGCCTGCTCTCCATCCAGCCAGAAACACCAGGCTCCTGTTCTCCATCCAGCCAGAAACACCAGGCTTCTGCTCTCCATCCAGCCTGCTCTCCATCCAGCCAGAAACACCAGGCTCCTGCTCTCCATCCAGCCAGAAACACCAGGCTCCTGCTCTCCATCCAGCCAGAAACACCAGGCTCCTGCTCTCCATCCAGCCAGAAACACCAGTCTTCTGCTCTCCATCCAGCCAGAAACACCAGGCCAGCCAGAATCAATGGATTGCCTGACTTTTCTCCCATAAACTCAATGTAAAGGTTAGTACGCTTATTACATACCTCTATTCTATTCTCTTATCGGTTGCTCAGCCTAGCTGCTATTACACTGTGTCTACACCAGGCGACCTCGTCCAGTGAGGACAAAATTTAAAATTATAATTGGTTCTAATGCGTTCTATTGTCTTTTGTTGCATCGTGCTGCTCCACATCCGGTGTACATGCATGTTTCAGTAAGAAATACAGTACAGTTCAAAAGTTTGGAACCACTAAGATTTTTAATGTTTTTAAAAGAAGTTTCATCTGCTCACCAAGGCTACATTTATTTAATTAAAAATACAGTAAAAAACAGTAATATTGTGAAATATTATTACAATTTAAAATAACTGTGTACTATTTAAATATATTTGACAAAGTAATTTATTCCTGTGATGCAAAGCTGAATTTTCAGCATCGTTACTCCAGTCTTCAGTGTCACATGATCCTTCAGAAATCACTCTAATATGCTGATCTGCTGCTCAAGAAACATTTATGATTATTTTCAATGTTGAAAACAGTTGTGTACTTTTTTTTTTTTCAGGATTCCTTGATGAATAGAAAGTTCAAAAGAACAGCATTTATCTGAAATACAAAGCTTCTGTAGCATTATACACTACCGTTCAAAAGTTTGAGGTCAGTAAGAATTTTTATTTTTATTTTTTTGAAAAGAAATTAAAGAAATGAATACTTTTATTCAGCAAGGATGCATTAAATCAATCAAAAGTGGCAGTAAAGACATTTATAATGTTACAAAAGATTAGATTTCAGATAAACACTGTTCTTTTGAACTTTCTATTCATCAAATAATCCTGAAAAAAAATATTGTACACAAATATTTTGTACAATTGTACACATTAAATGTTTCTTGAGCATCAAATCATCATATTAGAATGATTTCTGAAGGATCATGTGACACTGAAGACTGGAGTAATGATGCTGAAAATTCAGCTTTGCCATCACAGGAATAAATTACTTTGTGAAATATATTCAAATAGAAAACAGTTATTTTAAATTGTAATAATATTTCACAATATTACTGTTTTTACTGTATTTTTAATTAAATAAATGTAGCCTTGGTGAGCAGATGAAACTTCTTTTAAAAACATTAAAAATCTTAGTGGTTCCAAACTTTTGAACTGTACTGTATGTAAACAGATTTTTGATCAGATTTTTAAAAAATATTTTTCAATTCTTAACAAAATTGTTGACCATAACACATTCAGGACACTCCACCTGCCAAAAAATAAACTGAAAGTTTACCCAAAAAATGAATATTGTCATCATATCACCCTCTTGTAACTTTAAACGAATATGGCTTTCTTCTGCAGGACACAAAAGAAGATTGTAATGCCTGGATGGATCCGTTCGTAGTCAATAAACTTTGGAATGTTCAGAACGCTTTTAGCATGCTGGACTGTGTTGTAAAATCTCATCTCGGCTCCGACCGGTCTGCAAAAGACGAGCCCAATTTGACAACTTTGTGGCCTGGCCGAAACTAAACAGGGATGACCAATCCCAGCTCTTGGGACATCAAAGGATCAACCCCCTGTTGTGGGCCCAGAGACTCAGTGCCAGAGCATATTCCAGCACACACCACACACACAGACACAACGACATGCATTGAAGATTGTATTTGTAAAATATAATTATGCCAATATGTACCCTTCATGTATGCTAAATGCAGGTATGTTCTCCTAGTATGTAGACTTAGTTTAAATGACAGTAGTTGTTCTAGTTTCATTTCTAATGATGGAAATTTGTCTGTAAATGATAACTTTTTTTTATATGCTTAGCTTACCTATCGAATTTAGTGTCATTTTTTAATATATATATTTTAGACATATAACCTCTGTAGTAGTAGTTTTCATATATTAAACACATTATATCCATATTTTTGTTCTCTTGCTCATTCACAAAAACCAGGTCACTTTAACGTTTCGATCCTATATCCTTGCTTTACGTTTGGATGCTAGAATAGGAAGTCTTTCTCGTGGTCAGAGAAAAGACCTTCCTTTTAATAACATTCTGAGGAGCTGCAGTTTGCTGGACAAACTAACAGTTTCTCTAAATAATTATTAAACCAGAACTAAGCATTTATTGTAATTGGTTATAATTCGTTGTAATTAATTCAAAATATATGTTTAATTCCCCATTGGGTCGATATATGAATCATAATTGATCATAAAGCTTTATGGTTTATTATATTCATATAGTTTACCCATAAATTGATTAATAACTGTACAAGATTGCTATTTATATTAGCATAACAAGATATTTTAAAGAATGTTGGTGAACATTAGCAGAATAAAGAAAAGCCATACTGATTTGAAATGACAAGAGCGTAAGTAAAGGTTGACTAAATTGTAATTATTTTTTTGATTGAACAATCTCTTTAACAATATCTATATTACATCCCAAAAACTATAACCAAATAATATAATTCATTTTAATAATTATGTATGTTTTAGCCAACCTTCTAATGAACGGTTCTTTTTCTAAACTATATACATATATTGAACAATTTTACAATTTACTTTTGTGCCAGCTGTGGAAGCATGTGGGACTTAAAAAAGTCTTCCAGGACTTGCAGGTTTGATTGCCAAGTGTCATCTCTGGATATGGGGATGATGACACTTTCTTTTGTGGTCCACACAGTGAAGTAGCAGATTTCTCTTGCAGTGAGGTGAAGCTGCCCCTGTACTTGATGCCAGTAGGGATGGTCTCTGCGCAGGCTGTAAGTACCCCCTTCCATACTGACACAGAAGCCCTTATTTTGCAGTGCTTCACTAATTGACTTTTCTCTTGCATCATAGGGACACTTGGCCTCCAATATTGCAGATGACCCCACCAGACCATCTGGAGATGCTCCCAACACTCCTGATGGAGACAGCCACAAGCCAGACTCCTGGACTGGCATCTGAGTTGCAGTGGTGAATGCCTGGATGGCTTCACTCTCATTCACAATACCCCACTGTACAGACAAAACACCCTCTAGGGATTGTTGCTTTCCCAGCACCCTAGCAAGAAGTGAAGCAGTCACACGCTTTGACCTAAGGACAGCTCCAAAGTTGCTGGCAGTCAGCCTTCCTTTTCTAAATAAATGCCAGTTTGGATTGTTGCGCTGACCAGTTGTTGCCACCTGAATAGCCCTCCGTTCCTCCTCTGACAAAGCCATACTGGCCAGGATAGTTTCAGGCCCCTGATGACCTACAGACTCTATAATTCTAGGAACAGAATGTGCTTCCAAGGTGTGAGGCTCCTCTTCTGGCTCAGGTGAGAGAAGCCAGGACATTCCTGAGAACCTGCCCATGAGTCTGTTCCTCAGCCAATCACGATCCTCTGCTGTTGGCTCTCGTGTCAGCAGGTTATACGGCTCATTTGGAGGAGGGAACAGCTCCTCTACCGAGTGTGTGCTCTTAGCTGCTTTGGGCTTCTTCCACAGACATGTAGTGTCTGTGCTGCTGAAATTGTGGATGGCAAAGATGGCCAAAGCAGCTGCATGGCTGCATTTGTATTGTCCACGTGGACATTCACATTGTGTAGCAACAATGCCATCTTCACCTGTAGAGACCTGTCATGTGAATAAGTTGTTGGCAATTACTGTATAGTTTTTCAGTATACTTATTTTATAAAAAATAAAGATGTTTACTTAAATTCTTGCTGTAAGTTTTCTGTGGCTCAGTGATTAGAGCATTTTGTTAACTGTGCAAAAGGTTGCGAGTTCAATTCCCAGGGGAACGCTGCTATGTATAGCCTAAATGCACTGCAAGTTGCCTGTCTGACAAATACCTCAAATTAAATGTTAAACTATTGTATACTACTTGTATACTATTGTAACTACTCTCCAGTCAGCTCACAGTAATATGAATGTGTGATCAAATTTACTTGGCACACATTGGGGCTTGTGGATTACCAGGTAAAAATATATAGAAAATATGAACAAAATTAGTATATATGCTTTATTTAGGGAACATATATGGTTTAATTATAATATAATATAATAAGAATGTTAATGCTATTGGGCAATTTTCTTTAAATTCAACATGGATAATTATTTACAACTATTAAATGTTTGGAATTTAAGTGTGTTGCTTGTTCAGAGATTGTTTGTATAGTTATATTAAATACATATAACATTATTATAACTCCTTCCTCTCCCTAATTTTACTTACCGAGACTCGATAAACCTTGTCCCTCATGCTGGCCCTTACACAACCGGTAAGTAAACCAGCATCTAAGCTGCACTGTTCTACATGACCAGATTTATAGTGGTTCTCTCCTCGATCTATGGTTTTTTTATCGTCTATGAAAAAGGACGCAATACTTGAAATTGATATGGACATGGTTAGTTCTTCTGATGGTGAGCGCGGTTTTTTTTTCTTTTTTTTTCTGGCAAATGGTATGCAAACACGGTATACAATCAAACAGAATACAGTGAAACATCATCTTTAAAGTTTATTTGGGCACAACGATCAAGCATAAATTTCTAAACTCAAAGAAAATAATATTAAAGTTTATATAAACTAACAAATTAATAAATAAATAATAAATTAATAAATAAAACATTAATAAAAGATAATATCTCAGAGGCACGCATAAACAAAATTACTTTCTAACATTTTTGGAAAAAAACGAATGGACAGAATTTCTCATAAAAAGTGGATAAGTATTCCTACAATTCATACACAGCGCGGATCATAATCAGCGAGCATGTTTTTAAATAAAGTTTGAGGAAGTTTGATGGTGACGACGTTGATCCGCGACCAGGGTGTGCTGTAGTCCGTTTATAGCATACTGTTAGCCTTTTATATCTGACGACTTTATTTAGGCTTCAAAATCTATAAATGTTGTGTTAACTTGTAAAGATTATCTTCATAGACAAAACGTGTAAGTGTCATAACCCTTTGTTAAACACAGAGCTTATTTTCTGCGATTTTCCAAAAGTCTATGGGAAAAATGAATAGGCCTTCAGTCGAGGGAACCCTTGCGCCGCTAACTTCCGGGTTGGCCTACAAAAACACGTCATCCCTGGGGCACTCTATTACAACCATTCAGTTTAGATCAACCATTCAAGTCTACATTAAAAAGAGTCATGAAAGTAAGCAAAATGAATACTAAAACATGAACACATTTGCTTACAGCAAATGATCTCAGAAAGATGAACTCAAACACAATTTCACAATGATTTTTCTCGCCACTTTAGAATGAAACTTAACTTAATTTTCTGAAAGTATTTTTTAATACAATGTGAAGAAATAATTCTTTATTTGTGTATCATTTATAAACAGGACATTTATTGAACTGGCAGATTTTAATACATATAATAAAAACAATTTAGAAAAACAATCTTCAAAAATGCAGAGCGTTCTGTGGAGTTCAGCAGGTATGAATTGTGTATGTGTTGTTCACTCATTAGTGAACGATTTGAATCACTACATACTTACGTTTGATTTCATCAAAAATCTATGAAATATTTCAATTTTAACTTGACTGAACCTTTCAGCAATTTTTGGTTTTGAATGAATTACATTTATACTTGGAAAATTGTATTGCTTCTTTTACTCGTACTGATTCTAGAAAGACAACTTTTTACACATAGCCTACCTATTTTTATCTATTTTTAGACTCAAACTAACTTTATTATATGTCCACATTTTTTAATTTTGGTAAAAACACAATTACTTGCTTTATGAACTCATACTCTTTTTATGTTTTTTATCACGTCTGTCACTATTTTAATTTTTAATACAGGGATTATCTGGTATAAAAAAAATAGTATTTCTATACACCTTTATAATTGTAGACAGCAGAGTGTGGACGGGACTTTTATTTTGGTGTGGCGACATGACGTCATAGTGCTGCGCCGCGCTCCTGCAACTGTTTTGATTCGGCTGAAGAAAGGTTTGTTTAAAGAATTTGCTTAAATCGTTAGAAACCGTTCAATCTTAGTTATGTATTAGTTAGTTACACTCATTTACTATTGAATATAACATTGTAATTGTATATTTTGTGTGAGTCCACTCATAGGTAACAGAAAAGGCGCGTCTCATTTCGCTCCCTTTATCGTGAATCAGTTTAACATAAACACGAATTCGGTCACTGGCTAATAGTGATGGAGAAACTGAGCTTTTCTAAACTCCGAGTCAACTGAATCAAATACTTTGCAAATGATTCAGTGAATCTTAGCGCTCGTGCTGCTCAAACAGAAATGAACGAGAACAACAAACACTAACATGTGTAATGACAACTTATACAAACCAACTGCTAATATTTTCATGAAAATGTAATCATTTAAATGTAATTATTATTCATTATATACCAAAATGTAGATCATAAATGGCTTAACATAAAGTGTCTGTTTAGTTCGTGTTCTTTTATTAATTTTCAGAGGTTTTTTTTTTAGCTAATCAGGTCATTTATGTCCATTAACTCTCACTCTGACTGACTCTCTCACCAGTGCGCTGAACTAGAGCTGACTGAGACGCACCCAGAGATTTATTTTTCTCTCTGTTAATGATTCTCATCTTAAACAGGACAGAGGGACCAAACACACAGAAAAACTCTTGATGAAGCAACTGAGATCCATGTGACACACTATTAAAAATATGGCGTTTATTAAAGAGGAGAGTGAAGACACGAAGATGGAGTTTATTAAAGAGGAAATTGAAGACATAAAGATTGGAGAAACATTCAGAGTGAAACAAGAAGATACTGAGGAACAAACAGGTTGGTTTCATTCTCAAAGCCAGAGGTGGATTAAGGTCTACACAGGCCCCTAGATCTCTAGAGGCCCCCCTATCTATCTATCTATCTATCTATCTATATATATTAGGCATGTGACGGTATCAAATTTTCATGTTGCGATTAATTGCTGAAGCTTTTATCATGGTATACGGTATTATCACGATATTAAAATAAGTTGCAAAACCATTTTTGTCATAGTTTAACAGGTTTAACTCTTTTTGTAATAAAACAAAAACAACTTTGAAATTTTCAAACAGATTAAAATGCAAAAGAATTAGGCTATAAAGAACAACAGATAACACTTTACTCTATTTAATGCATTAACTAAGATTGAGCAATAGCTACGTTTGTTACAGAAAGTGTTATTTTTTGTTAATGTTAGTTTAGAAACACAACTGATCATTGTTAGTTTTATCTCAGGTCCATAAAATAAGTTATTTTGATTTTAGTAATGTTATTAAATAATAACTAAGAAATTAACATTAATTAATAATAATTAATACTTTATAAGTATTTTTATTGTCAGTTTAGTGATAATGAATTAACATGTTAACTAATGAAGCTGTATGTTTTCAAAGTTTTACTGAACAATAACAAATAATCATAACATTTCTAATCATTAGGGCATGTTGTAGTCCAGATTAAAATATAAAAATTTAGGTTTGAAAATAAATATCCTTTTAAGTCTTTTTTAAGTATTCAGTATTTGGTGCTGTGATGAACAACACTGAGATTACAAAAAAATGAATGGCTGTTTGAAGCATTTTAAAAACTTAACCAGCGCAGTTACTTTGTTTGCACGGTTTCCGTGGTAACCGCTGCACGCTGCTGTTCCATCAGCGCCCTCTGCTGTCAGAGAGTGAACGCGCACTTTCATTCAGCTCGTCTCCTTCACTGGTTCCGCCATGTGCTTCTCATGCACGTTGGGATTGTTTACATCTGAGCGCGTGTCCTTTTGACGCAGAATACAGCGGTGTTGTGCATTTTATACGATTGATGGGTAAAGTATTCTTAATTGCCTTATAAAAAATTCATAAATTGGTAATAAATTATTATTTACGGTATTCTGAAGTGCCGACGATTACAATATCGTGCATATTCATTATCGCGATTTATCGCATTACCGAATATCGGCAAAGTCTAATTAATATATACAGTGCATGCAGAATTATTAGGCACATTGATTTTCTGATCATATTTTTTTCCCAGGCATCCATTTTTTTCTCCTGTCATCCATTATCGATCTAATCCTTTTCATTTATCAAATAAGAATATAAGGGTTATGTAATCATTATCAAATGATGACTTTTTGATGATACTTGCTCAGGTGGTTGCTGGGTTCTTATCTCTATCAGCTTGCAACATCATATCTCACATAGCATGCATTTCTATTGTTAAAGGCCCACTGAAATGTCTTGGAACGTGCAGCATTATTCAATGTGTTGATGTATTAACAGGAAGACAGGGCGGGATATATCGAACAGCTCCACCCCTTTTAAAAAAATAGCCAAAATAAGTTTTGTTTATACCACAGCTCGGCCAGAGCCATTAAACTATTTTTTTTTTTTAAATAGACGGAGAGAGAGAATAGAAATAAAAAATAAAAAAAAGTGCATGCTAATATTACTGGGTAAAGTGTTGATGGCACCACAAGGTGTTGTTCACTTCCAGAATGCAAGCTTCTGGAGGGCGCACAAGTCTGAAGTAGTGAGTTTAGGCATAATGGTGCAGAGCCAGTGGTTGTTCTGTAGGCAAACATTAGAGCCTTGAATTTGATGCGAGTGGCTATTGGCAGCCAATGCAAACTGATAAAGAGAGGTGTGACATGCACTCTCTTTGGCTCGTTAAAGACCAATCTTGCTGCAGCATGCTGTATCAGTAGCAGAGGCTTGACAGTGCATGCTGGAAGGCCTGCCAAGAGAGCATTACAAGAGCTTGGACAAGAATTTGTGTGGAATGCTCCGATAGGAAGGGTCTAATCTTCCTAATGTTGTATAAGGCAAATCTGCAGAACTGGGCCGTTGTAACGATGTGATCTGTGAAGCTTAAACAATCATGCATCACCACTCCAAGGTTCCTGGCTGTCCTGAAAGGAGTAATGGTTGATGAACAAATTTGAATGTAAAGGTTATGATGGGTTGGCACCGACCAGAAGTAGTTCTGTCTTTGTTAGGTTGAGTTGAAGGTGTTGGTCCATCATCCAGGCATAAATGGCTGTCAGGCAGGCTGCGATGTGAGCAGCAACTGTAGGATCTTCTGGTTGGAATGAGAGCTAGAGTTGTGTGTCATCAGCATAGCAGTGATAGGAGAAACCATGCTCCTGAATGACAGATCCTAGTGATGACATGTAGATGGAGAAGAGAAGTGGTCCAAGCACGGAGCCCTGAGGTGCCCAAGTAGCAAGATGATGCAACTTGATGATGATACCTCACCCCTCCAAGATACCCTGAAGGACCTACCTGAGAGGTAAGACTTGAACCACTGGAGTGCGGTTCCTGAGATGCCCTTTGTCATGAGGGTTGACAGGATGATCTGGTGGTTAACTGTGGCAAAGGGTGTCGGTAGCATTGTTAGTATCCAGTGATCAGAAATGATTAAGGGAAGGAATTGGGATGAGACCAAAGAGGATAGTCGGGAGGGTGAGAGTGAGTGGCGAAAAGTGACTTGTAGGGGAGTGTGTGCTGAGTTAGGAGTCAGGTTGAGATTAAAGCAGAACTAAGTAACTTTTTTATCTTCATAAATAGTTTTCTAAGTCCTTACGATGGTTAATTGACTTGTGGTGTGTTTGAGGCGAGCACTAACCCCCTCTGGCATGTCTACGCCAGAAAACAGCACTTGCAAGTTGAGCTTCGCCGACCCAACACATTCTCGCCTCATGTTCACGTTCACGCGAGAGTGACAAAATGCTTTACGGTAATTAAAAAATGTATATATTATGACTTTCAATTTCGAAAATTACCCACCTCCATCGAGATTTCTTGTACTGTATTTGCAAAACTACTGCGCTGGTGAGCGTTGTAGTCGTTGTAATCCAGAGCTGTGCTTGGAGTATTTACAACAGTGTGATTCACTGAAGGAACCTGTAGGGGGAGCTTCGCAAATCTTACAGAGTTCCGCTTTAAAAGTGATGAGGAAATGGTCTGAGGTGTGTAGTGGAGTAACCAGTGTATTATCAGTGGAGCAGCAGCGTGTGTATGAGGTCCAATTGGTTACCTGATTTGTGGGTAGCAGTAGTAGACACTCACTTAAGATCAAATGAGGCAAGCAGAGTGCGGAAGTCAGCAGCCTGAGGTTTGTATAAATGGATGTTAAAATCTCTAAATACTACCAGAGAAGTACCATCCTCAAGGAAGGATGAGAGTAACACATCTAACTCCTCCAAGAGGTTACCTAGCTGACCTAGGGGATGACAAACAACTATAACATGGATTTTAGTAGGGTAGGTGATGGTAATTGCATGCGATTCAAATGAGATCTTGCCACAGAAAGATGGTAGAGGATTAAACTTCCATTCATTGGGCATAAGCAGACCAGTACCACCACCCCTCCTAGTCTGACGTGGGGTGTAGGACAAAGTGAAATTGGAGGAGAGGGCTGTCGGTGTGGCAGTGCCCTCTGGTTTGAGCCATGTCTCTGTCAGTGCCACGAGATGTAGACAAGAATGAGTAGCGATAGATGTAATTAAGTCTGCTTTGTTTACAGCAGATTGACAATTCCAGAGACTAATAGGAATAGAAAGCAATGTACTAGAGGACATGGTTAAAGTACGCAGGTTGTTAGGATTGCTCTGTCTCCAACGTGTGGCACGTGATTTACGTGTGTTACTAATAGTGGGAATTTGTAAGCACAAAAATAAACAGACAAGAACAAGCTGTATGAAAGAGGAAGGAAAGGAAAGGAAAAAGAGCAATACTCAAGTGCCTTGTCAGTGTCCTTGCTCTGTGGAATCGTGCAGGTAAAGTCACTGGTCTTTACACTCTTTGGTCTTCACATGAGGGCTGCCGTTTTATACCCATGTCTTACTAATTCAAATCGAAACGCGAACAAACGTGAATTGCCACGTGACCAGAGTAAACAAACTTTCCTAGCAACGAGAATAGCACTAAAATCAAACGAGAAACGCACAAAAACATTTACAGTATGTTGATCCTCCTGTTGCTTGACTGCTTCTCTGTGTTACATGTTATGCCAAGTTTACACTACAGGACTTTAAACATCAGTAGATCGCTGTGCTGTTCAGATTACATGACTTGCTGTGGAGTCTTGAAGTCGTTGTGGTGTTCACACTACGTGGCACTACGTAAATGCTCCACAACAGAAGGTTACACACTACACGAGCTGATGGCAAATCTGTCACCCAACGACTTTATTTGACAATGGACTTTGGGAAGAAATTAGATTCTCATATATTTGCAAGTGAGTGTTTTGTCATTTAAAAACCTACATCATGATCTTGATCTTAATCTGTAACGCGAGATGGGCGCGGTCTTGGCCGGTGAACTGGGAGAAGAGTAGAGTGAGCTTTATAGTTACTTACACAATGTGTATCTGATATGAATAAATGTTGGCATATTATATTTGAATGGACTGTTATTGCTGCTTCCATAGACATCAGTATTTCATTGACTGTTGCATTGCGACACATGACACCACAGGATATCGAGTCGGCCGACAGCTCCAGATATTTAGCATGCTAGATATTTGTTTGGCGTCTGCAAGGTGTCGGCGACACATCAGTGAGCCTCTTTGATGCGTCGTTGAGTAGTTCACACATAAAGATTGACGAGCACCGATCACCCGCTGATTTTCCCCCGATCACAGCCCGACCTGTCAGGGAGCTTGTTAACTTGCAAATCGGGTAGTGTAAACTTGGCATTACATGTCCAGCAGCAGCAGCAGCATGTCTTACATGCTCACCGCAATTTCTTTGAATGTACAGTAGCAAGTCTCTGTATCCAAGACCAAATGCATTAACATTGCCATATTCATTTCCATACCAACCTCTATTGCCATATCAATCTCCCGAGAGTTGTCATGACATATATAATTATATAATATATATATGTATGTTAGATTAAGTTTGTGTATTCATTTGAGCTCTTTGTGAATCTACATAAATTATAAGGCCAATTTCTTTGATTCACATGCATTGATATAGTCAGATAATTTTTTTAGCTGTCTTCTCAAACATTTTTCATAACGATCTTTAAATCTTCAATGTCAATGTCAGCTTTATTTGTATAGCACTATTCAAACAACACATGTTGACCAATGTGCTTTACAACAGCTTGGTATAAAAACAAATTAATACAACATTAATAATAAGTGCTGCTGGATGCAGATTTCGCTCCCCTTGTGACGTAGGAAGGGGATCTTATTGTAATATTACCGCCCCCTGAATCTGTATGTTTCCACCCACGGCACCGCCATTGTTTTCGCAAGTGACAAGTAACGCTGGTCCTGGAGTGCAGCAGCAGCTGTTCTGCACAGATTAGCTACAACCCTGATCAAACACACTTGAATGTCTTCAGGATTACTACAGCTACGTGTAGGAAGGTGAGTTGTGTCAGAGCAAAACTCTGCAGGACAGCAGCATTTCAAGAACGACCGTGAGCTCGTGATATGTCTCAGCTATGTAAACATTATCACTGATCTGTAAACAGCTATAATAGCAAACATACGAGTCTTCATAAACTCCTGGCATCTGAGCCACTAAGGACAGTGGTGTAATTTTATTTATGAAGGGAATGTGTCCAGATAAATTCATATACCAGTATGTGTAAGTCATTAACACTAGAGCGCTTGACACGAGGGTCAGTAAAACAGGATTTGCACAGAAGTTGATTCTCAAAGATGGATCGATACCAACTGATCCAATTTCATATATATTTATTTTGTGATGTTTGCAAATTGTCTTTCTGATTGTGTTTAGTGAGCACGTTGCTAATGTGCTGTTAAACATGGCTAAAGTTACCATTGTTTCTTACTGTATTCATGGAGACCAGAGCCATGTCATTATTTTCATTTTAACCCGAAAACGCATGTAGTCTGTATAATTCGTAAACGCGTCTTCATTCTCATTGAGTCTCTCCAACAGTGTGTAGCTTTAGCCACGTTAGCCATGCAGCACACTGTCAAAATCATTCAGAATTGAATTTTAGCACACATTTCTGTCTCTTCAAATAAAAATATGTAAAGTCACCCCACATCGACTCTTCTACCTGTTGTTTTTTACATGGCTAATCTACACTGTGAAATGTGATTCCAATTAGAGCACTGGTAATCTGAAAAAGGGTGATTCAATCCAATTTTGCTTTGAAAAATTAACACAAAAGTAAAATGGATTACCTGATCTTAGATAGCAAAACATGGGATTTCCAAATCCAGATCATTCTGATCCAGATTAAACTTTTTGAACAAATGGGCCCTGGAGACTCTGATGCATCTTCAGCAGGATTCTTTATTGAGAAGATGTTGTGTGGCACTGCAGTCATCCAAGTCTGATATTCTCTGTTTTTTTTTCTTCATTTAGTGGTAACAAGATGGGGGCTCCTCAGGTATTTTGAAGGGCATTATAGACAGGACATCAATTTTCCACCCCATTAGCATCTGGGCCCTATTCATTCTGTCCCCTTTTTCCCCACCGGTGCAACCCCCTGTGTATAGGATCAAGTTGTATGTTGGTTTTTGATACTTTACGTGTCTAAATATTTGTTGTTTGTTGCTTTATGCCATTAAACTGGTGTTAATTTGCATTTGTCTCTTTTTGTCTTAGACCTGATGGCACTGAAAGAGGAGAATGAAGTAATGAATGAAATGGATGAGAATGATCAATACAAGAATCATCCTGATTTCACAACTGGAGAAAAAACTTTTAGTTGCTCGCAGACTGAAAAGACTTCCTCACGAAAAAGGGCTAAAAAGACAGGAACTAGAAGGAATTTCACCTGCCAGCAGTGTGGAAAGAGTTTTGCTGAAAAGATACACCTTGAAAGACACATGAGAGTTCACACTGGAGAGAAGCCTTACACCTGCCAACAGTGTGGAAACCGATTCACTTTAAAAGGAAGCCTTAACAGGCACATGAGAATTCACACTGGAGAGAGACCTTACAGATGTCCTCAGTGTGGAAGAAGTTTCAGTTGTAAAGGACACCTTAAAGCCCACATGAGAGTTCACACTGGAGAGAAACCTTTCGTCTGCCAAGAGTGTGGAAACAGATTCACTCTAAACGGAAGCCTTAAAAAGCACATGAGAATTCACACTGGAGAGAAGCCTTTTACATGCCATCAGTGTGGAAATACTTTTGCTCAAAAAGTAAGCCTTAAAAGGCACATGATAATTCATACTGGAGAAAAGGCTTACTCATGCCCTCAGTGTGGAAAAAGTTTTTCTCAAAAACTAAGCCTTAACAGACACATGAGAATTCACGATGGAGAGAAGCCTTTCGCCTGCCAACAGTGTGGAAAAAGTTTCAACCTAAAAGGAAACCTTAAAGTCCACATGAGAATTCACACTAAGAAGAGCCTTTTCACCTGCCAACAATGTGGAATAAGTTTCACTCAAAAAGAAAGCTTTAACAGACACATTAAAATTCACACTAGAGAGAAGCCTTACACCTGCCAACAGTGTGGAAAGAGTTTTGATCAACATAAAAACTTTAAAGTCCACATGAGATTTCACTCTGGAGAGAAACCATACATGTGCACTCAGTGTGGAAAGAGTTTCAATCAAAAACGAAACTTTAAAGACCACATGAAAATTCACTCTGGTGATCAACCCTACACATGTCCTCAGTGTGGAAGAAGTTTCAATCAGAAAGGTCACTTTGAAGACCACATAAGAATTCACACCGGAGAGAAGCCTTTTAGTTGCCAACAATGTAAGAAAAGTTTCAACCGAAAAGAAATCCTTAAGAGACACATGAGAGTTCACACTGGAGAGAAGCCGTTTACATGTGGTCACTGTGGGAAAAGTTTTGGGTATAAAATAGCCCTTAAGTACCACATGAGCATTCACGTATGAAAGAACTATTTTTGTATGTCATAAGTGTGGAACTGATTTCACAGACAGGAAACACCTCACCTAAAGAAATAGATTCAATGTATTGAGTACACAAATGAAGAATTAACTAATTACAGAAACTATGTCAACAGAAGCATAAATCTGTATCAAATAAAATACATATAACAGTGTAGACCTGTGCAAAATATTAAACAAACAATATAACAGAAACAGGTTTTTGATTAAAAAGAAACAGATTTGGAGATCTGGCAATAGCTGCTTTTCAACTGTAATAACAGGGCATTCAGCGGTTGGGGCTATTGGCCTTGGACCTGAAGGATCGCGCCCAAAATCACAGTTTCCACTGTTGTGCCAAAAGCTCCGCAGAACTTTACTAAAACCCTCTTAACACTTCTCTCTGAAACGATGTCATACAACCCCATCATTTCAACAACAAAGGGAAGTTTTATCAGACTGCAAAATAAACAAGTTTGCCTTTTTGTTTTTTACTTAGAGATTTTAAACCTTGCATCAATGTTTAACTATAAAAAGCGATACATAGATAATAGTTTAGTCCTAATCAAGGCATGAACACCAAGCTGACAGAAGTTTTCTCAGTGTGTTCCACACCGTTGGCTGAAGTTGATCCTTGTTTGCTTTTTTTCGTCCGATTCGACATGTTGAATCGGCGTCTGAGCTTGTTGGTCCGTAGGTCCATCTGATCATTCTGATTGGCTGTTCAGCTACTGCCACCTGCTGGTACAGAAAGGCATTTCATCTTGTGCAGGCGCAGAACGAATGTGCTACTTGACTGTTGAGCGTCGGTTTGGCGTGTCATGGCAACTTTGCACACAGACGCTGCCGACGTGAGCCAACCGCGCAGTCTGCTTTCATCGCCACTAGTTCGTCAGCATTGGCTTGGTGTGTTCCTTCCTTAAGACAATAATTTTAGGGAAAAGTCCACTTAATGGAGGGCAAGGGAACAGATAGTATCACAGTTCATGGGTCTGTGTGTTGCTGTCGCTGGTCTGATTGCTTGTTAACCACAGTGCAAGTGAGCTAACGCTCCTATATCTACCTCATGTTTTGCTGTTTGTTGTCAGATCGTTGTTTGCTCATGCCCTGTTGTTGTTTCACCAGAGGTTTTCTAGTTGTCTGTTCCTGTTTTTGCATCCTGCCTTGTGTGGATTTACTTCTGTTTCTGGATTACTCATTCACTTCAGCTTGTTGCAGTCTCTGTGCTACTAGGGCCTACTATTTATCTGAATAACAGCATCTGACCATTTGCCTTGCATTATTTTCCTGCGCATTATAAATAAAATTTGTTACACTCACAATTGGACCTAGAGTTTCATTACTGACAGATAGATCCACAGATGTTTTGCAATATTCACAGGGGAACTCGAACAGGCAGATATTTGTCCTTGTCTGGTGTCATAATTTACTGGATGTGAGACGATGACAACACTATTGCAATACGTGAGGCGTAGCTTATTGTGTTGTGTGTGTGTGTGCTAAGCATGATTGGCTTGATAAACATGGTTCTATAATAAAATAAGGCTCCATTATGCAGAGCACATTTTCTTACTCTCTCTCTCTCTCTCTCTCTCTATATATATAGATTTTTATGTGTATAAGATTTCATCTTAAAGGGATAGTTCACCCAAAAAAGAAAATGTAATGTTTATCTACTTTCGCTAGATAAGTCCGGTATTGTTTGAAGCTGCACTGAAACTGTAATTTTGACCTTCAAACGTTTGGAAACCATTGAATCCTGGAATGTTTTCATCAAAAACCTTAATTTCTTTTCGACTGAAAAAAGAAAGACATAGACATCTTGGATGACATGGGGGTGAATAAATTATCAGAAATTTTTATTCAGAAATGAACTAATCCTTTAAGCGTATTTGGTGTGCTGTCCAGGGGGAGGGCTCAAGGCTCAGAATTTTGGCCCGAACCCAGAGTACTCCTCCCAATGTGGTAAGAATGGATAGAACTAGAAGTGAAGAGATGGGGTGGAGAAGGGATGCTGATAAACTGTCAAACGAACAGAGGTAGGCTTGATAAAAACATGATACTCATAGAGAATCAATAAAAGATTCAAACAATAAGACTAACAGTGTTGAGCTATATAATAATGATTCGTTTTTGGTTTATAAATGTATCCAAACAGTTATTCCCTTGTCTAATAAAAATTTATTAAAGCGTCCTTCCTGTTTCCATGGTTTCTACAATATAAAACTGGAAACAGAGGGTGACGCGGGCATGACAGGACGGGACACTAGTTAAAATTGCTTATTTCTCTGGATTTAAACATTCTTGGAAACATCTTGGATTATGTAAGTAAACAAGTCAACAAAATATATAACACTGTTCTAGTGGTTTTGGGATATTTTAATCCAAAAATCTTACATATTGTGCCTTTAAACATTACTTTCCATTAATGTGACTTCTATTTTAACAATGTCATGATTGTTTAAAAAAAAACAGAGAAGCGGACTTGAAGATCTCTAATGCCATCAGAAGCCGTGGGTATTAATTTTGGCATTGGAATTAAATTTCATTGTCAATGACAATGTGGAGTGGTAATTACTTGGTCTTAATCATAAATCAGTTGTAAATTATAGCTTAACCATTTCATGTTTGTGTAAAAAACTGCATTAGTTCACCAAGTCTGCTGCTCAGTTATTTTGAATTTCTTTTAACTTAAAAAGAACTCTGCCTGAGTATATCGGGAATATGTGAACCTCAAGATTTGCTTTATTTCTGCAAGTCTTTCCACAGCGATTGCACATGAAAGGCTTTTCTCTGGTATGAGTTATTACATGATTCCTAAGGTGATTCCTGTCAGTGAAACTCATTCTACACTGATGACATTATACAGTTATTTCATACATGAATCCTCATGGTAATCAAGTGTTTCTTTATGTTTGAAAGTCTTTCCACAGTGACAGCACTTAAACAGCTTCTCTCCAGTGTGAACTCTCATGTGTCGGGTGAGGATTCCTTTTTGGTTGAAACTTTTCCCACATTGTTTGCAGGTGAAAGGCTTCTCTCCAGTGTGAATTCTTTTGTGGTCTTCAAAGTGTCCTATTTGAGTGAAACTCTTTCCACACTGAAAGCACATGTAAGGCTTCTCTCCAGTGTGAGTTCTCATGTGTCTATTAAGGTTTCCTTTTTGAGTGAATCCGTTTCCACATTGTTGGCAGGTGAAAGGTCTCTCTTCAGTGTGAACTCTCTTGTGGACAATAAGGTTCCTGTCTTGAATGATAGTCCCACACTGAGGGTATGTATAAAGCTTCTCTCTAGTGTGAGCTCTTGTGTGCCTGTCTAGGTTTCTTTTATGGTTGAAACCTATCCCACATTGTTTGCAGGTGAAAGCCTTCACTCCACTGTGAATTCTTATGTGGTCTTCAAAGTGACATAATTGATTGAAACTCTTTCCACACTGAGGGCATCTGTAGCATTTCTCTCCAGCATGAATTCTCATGTGGCCTCGAAGTTTTCCATATTGATCAAACATCTTTCCGCACTGAGAGCATGTAAAAGGCTTATGAATTCCCATGTGGGTATTAAAGTTTCCTTTCTGATTGAAACTCTTTCCACACTGAAGGCACATGTAGGGTTTCTCTCCAGTATGAATTCTCATGTGGACATTAAGGTTTCTTTTACTATTAAAACTTTTTCCACACTGTTTGCAGATAAAGTTGCCCCTAGTCCTTGCCTTTTGAGTTCTTTTTCGTGAGGAAGTCTTTTCAGCCTGTGAGCAACTAAAAGGTTTTTCTCCAGTTATGAAATCATGAAGATTCATATATTGATCTTTCTTTTCCATTTCATTAACTTCAGTCTCTTCTTTCAGTGCCATCAGGTCTAAAAAAGACAGATACAAGTTAACCCGAACTTAATGGCACAAAGCAACAAACATTGAAACATTTATACATGCAAAAACCAACATACAAATACATCCTTTATCCACTAAGCTACTATAATAGGTGTGGATCTGAGAAGCCTTCTCAATATTGCTAACTCTTCACTTGCTTTAGGGCATGTCTCAAAAATGTCAAGCTGGCAGTTAAACTATTAAAAAAAATTCTGAATAATTATAGACTTCTAGAGAAGGGGTAGTCAATCCTTTTCCTGGAGGGGCTACCTTCCTGCATTCTTCAGTTTCAACCCTGCTTCAACTCACTGTTACACCTTGAACACCTTGATTAGCCGTTTCATGCTTGTTTGATTGGATTAGAGCTAGACTCTGCAGGATGGAATCCCATGAGGAGCAGGGTTGGAGACCCTTGTCTGAGGGGTTAAGGTGAAAAAACAAATTTAAGGAACAAGGGGGGAAAGAAACAAGGACAAACTCCCCGCTCAAATGTGCATCATGGCCAGTCTGTCCAAGGACAATGACCCAAAAGTCTTGTAGTTTGTTCAGATGAAACCTAAGCCATGCTGCCATGCTCTTTTTAGAGAGAAACTTTCTCCTGACAGACCTTCCAAACCTGTCATTCTTGTTCCATCTTTTTATAATTATACTGTCATGAACTTTAATATTTAACTTGTTAACTTAGGCCTGTAGAGTTTGAGGTGTAGTTCTTGTTTTTTTGCAGTTTTTTTGGGCATTGCAGAGTCTGACCTTGGGGTGAATTTGCTGGGACATCCAATCCTGGGAAGATTGGCAATGTCTTGATTGTTTTCCTTTTATGAATATTCTTCCTCACTGTAGAATGATGGACTTCAAATTGCTCAGAAATGGCCTAATAACCCTTCCCAGATTGATGGGCAGGGCATTGTGTTAACACACACTGAAATTGAAGTAAGTGGGCTTACCATAATCCGAAAAGGGATTGGACCCAATCAAGTTCCTTAAGTTGTTGTATACCCTCCTTGACCATTTGTGAGATCAAAATTGAGAACGTGCATCACCTTTACAGCAGGACAGAAACTGAATCTTCACACTCATGCAATTTGATCTTTAAACTTGATTAAGTGGATCATCAGATAATTCTAAAAAGGTGCAAGGGAGGCTTACAGAGAGTATCCTATCCTTCCTTCCTGACTTGAACAATGACACAATGAGGAAGCGGATTGAATTAAACGAAATTCAGAAGAAGATCATTGCCCTTGGTGTCAAGCCAATTCTCATTTATCCAGCTGAAATCAAGTTGACACACTGTGGTCCATCTTCTCTCTAAATTTCTCCTCTCCAGTCACCCTACACCTGCCCTTTAGACCCCATCCCCTTTACACCTTCTACAAGCAGTCTCTCCAACACTTCTACCATCTCTCGCACTCATCAACACATCATTTCACACAGGCATTTTCCCCACTGCATTTAAGCATACTCAGGTAACCCTACAGTGTAAAAAACTTATAGACCCATCTCCTCCAATTCATAACAAAACACTTGAATGAGTTGTTTAAACAAGGTGTCATCTTTCCTTTCACAGAACAACCAGCTGGACAAAAAAACAATCAGGATTTAAGAGTGGCCACTCAACCGAAACTGCCTTGCTTGTCAGTCGCTGAAACTACAATACATTCGGCCAGATTGCATTCATGGTGTAGACACTCGTGTGGTCAAAAGTGTTCAAACAGCCGATAAAGACTGCCTACTTTACACCTACTAACACAATGAACATTACGGGAAGCGCGCTAGCCATATAGGATTTAAAATTTGCCGGATGAAGCCATAAGATTGGTTTGAAGATGAAAAATGTACTAAGCACAATGTTCTCTAAACAGTTATGTTTATTTAAAACTTGACTCTTCTGTAGTTACATCATGTACTAAGACTAATGGAAAATAAAAGGTTGCGATTTTCTAGGCAGCAGAAAATAAATGATATTACGCAGAGGCTGTGACCCCGTTTGCACAGGGAGCATGCCTTGCAACCATGGAGACATTTGTGAGAGACACTGCGTAATATCATTGCTCCTGCTGCACTCATGGTACGGCAGAAAAGTTCCTTGATTATTACGCCGGAATGAGAGTATAGTTCCTAGCCATATCAGCCTAGAAAATCGCAACTTTTCATTTTCCGTCGGTCTTAATACACAATGTAACTACAGAAGAGTCAAGTTTTAAATAGGAGAAATATCGAAAATCTTTAGTCATTTTTGAGCGAGATGCTATTGGTCTCATCAGATTCAATGAACTATGCTAAGCTATGCTAAAAGTGGTACCGCCAGACCCGGAGATCGGCTGAATGGATTCGAAAACGGTAAAACTCAACTGTTTAACTCTAGGGGAGTTGGAAAATGAGCCTATTTTCAAAAAAGTGGAGTGTTCCTTTAACTCTTTCCCTGCCAGTGATTTTTTTTATTTGCCAGCATAAGCATTGGATCATTTTAACCATTGAACAAATTTAATAAAGATCTTTGAGAATGAAACCAACCTGTTTTTTCCTCAGTTTCTTCTTCTTTCACACTGAATGTTTCTTCAACCTTCAAGTCTTCACTCTCCTCTTTAATAAACGCCATCTTTATAATAGCGTCACATGGATCTCAGTCGTTTCACCAGGATTTTTTTCTGTGTTTATCCTGTGTAAGAGGAGAATAATTAACAGAAAGAAAAATAAATTCAAACTAAATCTCTGGGTGCATCTCAATCAGATCAGTAGTCATTGCAAAGGTAAGGGAGTCAGGGTGAGTTAAATATGTATAAAACACTTGACAATAATAGTTAATAATGCAAATTATAAAAACATTTTTGTATAATACATTTATTTAATACTACACTTTAATGAAAACATTTGTTGTTGGTTTGCGAAAGTTGTCATTTCACATTGTGTTTTTCTCTTTTTTTGGGGGGGGGGGACCCCTTTATTAATTTGGATTTCTTCACCTTTTTTTATTGTAAACACAAGAAACACAAAATGACAGGGAGCAAGAAAAAAAGTTTTGCAACTTTCTTTCATTGTTGAGCGGATTTGTAAACACCTCTGATTGATTGAGCCAATCACAGACATATCTGATGAGCTGTGAACACAATGGCACAAATTTTTTAAATTTCAGTATTGGAGTCGGTACTTTTTACAACTCTAGAAAAGTCAGAAATCAAATACATACAGTTTTAACTTTTCCAGAAAAAGGTTAAAGAAAAACTTACGCTTTCAATTTTTACACGAATATAAAATAACTAATTTAAAAAAGTAAATAATGTATGTCTGACTGTTCTTTTTCACAATGTGTATAATCCAGAATAACATTTTCATATTCCAATTAGATTTCAGGAATTATAAATGTTTTTTCCACAGATTCTTAGTACACTCACAATACCATAATGAAATTAAACAAATCTTCGTAATCCCACTGGAATATTTAACACGTTTTGTTAATGATCATCCAGATCAGTTTTATAATGTCTGGAGGCCTTATATTAGTAAGCTAGGGATTGATGTGTCAACTATCTTGATGAAGAGTTTTCCTATTCATGTACCCAAAGTGAGTGCATGCATTTTCGAACTTTGTTTTGTACTACCACTGTGTATTTATTGTGGTTATCCATTTAATTTTCAAGTATCTAATTTTTCTTTTCCTTTTTAGTGACCTAGGATAAATCTGCTTATTGTTATTATGCCGTTACCTTTCTTTTTTTTTTTTATCTTCTATACATCTTCAATGATTATGGTTTATATTCATGTGTGTTTTGTTTAAGCTGGAAAATGTTCAAAAAATATACTGTTAAAAAAAAACAAAAAACAAATCTTCGGTTTGGAGACCACAGAGGAGCAATTTACATCAATGTCATCAGAAATAATAATTAAAAAAAAACATTTAGTGGGATAGCACTGATGTATCATTTTATAAGACACTTCTTTGATCTTATTGTACAAAAATAATTCCTGGGGCAGACCCCACACTCTATCACAGGTAATATCACATAGGCTACATGTCTGTTCCAATAAAAGATAGCAATAGGACAAGAGACAACCTCATTCTGAATACTACAAATGTTGTTTGATTTGGTGGTAAGTGATCATTTACCACAAGGGATAGCTCCAAAAACAATAGCATATTCCTTTGCTGTAATTGGGACTTTATAATGTGACAAAAATTCCAAATTTTAAAGGAATTGCTTGGTCATTTAATAACTGACTCACAAAAATAATTTTATTTTTAACCCAATTATTAAGATAATTAACCCAATTAGTAAGATTTTTTACGTTTTTTTCCCCCCCATAATCAAAGAAAAGTTATCAACGCATCTATTCTTCATATCCTTAAAAATAACTATACCCAAATAAGTATCCTTATCTTTCACTGGGATGCCATCCATGATCTGTCTATCTGCGATATTAACGCCCTGCGCTTACCCGATGATGAACAGAAAGTAATTGACCAGCTAATAAAAATAACTGCAGTGAAAATGACTTGTCTAATTCCACGTAACAAATTAAATCTGGTAGATGAGCCATTTTCAATTTGACAGAACAGTTTGCATTTGCATAAAGTGATTGAACAGCTTTGATAAAAAGTGAGATGTTATTATAATGTTTAGTTCAATGTATATTCAAACTAATATATCCTTCACTTTGAAATCAGTATGACTAACTTTGCCTTTTACAAAGAATGATAGGATAGGATACAAAATACAACAAATCTCATAAATTACACTTGAAATATTCTTAAAATTGTTAACTTTTTTTTTTTTTTTTAATAACAAATTATATATATACAAGGTAGATGTAAACAAAATGTTAATAGGTCTATTTAATCATTCATTATTAAATTATTTATTATTGTGTTTTGGTAGTAACAAATTCGAGGAGAGGAAAAATATTCCAAAACTTTGTGAAAATACAATTTGAGAATAACTGCACAGTTAGTAGAAATGTGTACTTTAGATATTATACAATTTGCATACACACAAAATTTGTGGAAAAAAGACATTTTTCTTTCAAGAAGTTTCTAGCTCTGACTTTGCAGCAGTTCTCTAGAATGGCCCATAGAGGGAGCGAAACAAGACTCACATTTTCTGTTACTCACGTGCGAATGCGATTTACTTTACGAAAAAGAATCTTCATGTTAGATAAAATATTACTATAATAATAATTAAGCTATCTTACGTCGCTGGTAAAACTATAAAAATGCCTGAATGGTTAGTATCATTTAAACACCGTAAAATGCTTAAAAACACAAACCTTTCTTCAGCAGAATACCAACAGTTGCAGGAGCGCGTCGCAGCCTTATGACGTCATATTTCCAGACCAAAATAATAGTCCCGTTCACACTCTGCTGTCTACCATATATATGACTGATTCTTGAGATAAGGGGCAAAACATGTTTTATAAGGTAGTTTTATTATTTAATAATACATTATTATTTGTAGACAAATGTCTAATGAACCATGTAAGGGAACAGTTTTTTCTAAAAAAAAAAAAAAATCCTAAACCTGGACATTTATTCACTTCATAACTTAATTTGTGTTAACTCCGTTAGACACATGCTATTAATGCTTTAATTTTTTAGCATGCTATTTTAATTTGATTCATCCACCAACAGTGTAAAGTCTACATTATTATTTTTACACAATAAATGTAAAAAAGAATAAAAATTTCTTATATCTTATAAAATATTTAATTTTCTTTCAAAATTAACAAACTTTCATCTGAGTGTTAAATATTGACAGCGTTGACAAAAACTGATGGAGCTGACAAAGGTCCAGCTGACATTACAACAACTGATTGACAAGACAACTAAATTATTTTTAAACAAATATTTAATTTAATACAACAATCCCTCCAGTGGTTTGTATTTTCTCTTTTTAGCAGTACAGTATGTCTCATTCTGGGTCTCCAGTAGCTCACTGAATACAAGAAGTGTATGTTAGGTTGAGTGTGATGGTTGCATTATTATGAGCCTCTTTGTAGCAGCAACAAAAATCTTCCCGATGTGAATCCAAAGGATCTGTAGCCTGTCTTTAAACCCCATCAATTACATCCATCTTATTTGTGCCAACCTGCATGACTTTAGCAGTGGGAAACTGGTAGGTTCACTCTCTCTGAAGTCCTTTACATCAGGGTTTACTATTGCTGTGATCTCATGTGAGTGACAGGTTGTAAAATTCCATTAAAAAAAAAAAAAAAATCATACATTTTAATTTCATGGTTACAGTAGATCTAAAGCATGTAAATCAGGCCAAATGTATATGTAAATAAAATCCAGAATAATTCCCCATTTGCATATATATAAAATATATATATATATATATATATATATATATATATATATATATATATATATAATGTATATATATTCATTTGGAAGATGCTTTTAACCAAAGAAACTTACAAGTGAGGAATACAACAAGCGAGTCGTCATGAAGAGGCAAATAGACACAAGAAGTGCTCACAATACAAGTTTCAGACATTGCTCAGAGTATCATAAGCTACAACAGAGAGGGCTTAAAGGAAGTGAAAGATATATATATACAGAATGACTCACCAAGACAGACTAAAACAGAGGGCTATACACACACACACACACACACACACAGAGAGAGAGAGAGAGAAACTAACAAGATGACATTATATATATCATCTTGTTGGTTTCTCTGTGTGTGTGTGTGTGTGTGTGTGTGTAGCCTAGTCTGTCTTGGTGAGTCATTCTGTAACATTGGTGGCAAAGATGAGGTGAGGGGAGGATCAACATGCAGCAAAAGTAATGCAATTTGAAGCATGCTAAGAGCCTCAAAAACACCCAAGAATATTATAAAAGTTTGACGTGTTGCCATGGCAACAGTATTTAAGATATCAAGAATCCTTTCACAGGTCTACATCTGCCATGTCTTTATTCTAACTAAGTTTGAAGCGAATTGGGTAAAAATGAGAGAGCGTTTTCAAAGCATTTTGAAAGTGACACACTTCACGTTGCCAGTTGGTGGGTCTATGACTATGACTCACAATGGTCATAACCATGTGATCGGCATTCTATAATAAACACACAGCTGAAGTTGGTGACTGTAGGTAAAACTAACCTCCAACTTTAGACAAAAGGTGGCACTATAGAGCCCTTCCTCCATGCCCCTTTCTAAGGCTTTGTCTTCTGGCTGGGAACTCTGCTGTGAATGTTGAGTTTTGTGCAATCTGAAGAATGCTAAGTGCCTCAGAAACCCCCATAAAGAACATTAACCCTCTGGGGTCTGAGGATTTTTGGGGCCCTGGAGAAGTTTTGACATGTCCTGACATTTGTGCTTTTTTCAGTTGTTCATAAACATATAAATGACAAAAGTGTCATTACGCTGTATTCAGCACAAACTAGACTACAATAATATGTGAGGAACATGTATGCACATGTTTGTGTTTTTGAAGGAATAACGTTTATGCGTGGTTATTGAAAAAACAAAAAACTTAAGTCACTGAAATAAAGCCAAAAAATATATATACTTCTGAGTATTGGAGGTTGTAGACTAGAGTTTTTGCTTCAGAATGATGTAAAAATTATTCTGCCTACTCCTTCATATAAAACAATAGAGAGATTTAAATTTTGTAAGACACTTTTTGTCAAGAAACACAGTATGCGTGGAGGCGTGAATCATCATGTATAATGGGTGATTCTCACCTGAGAAGACAAAAGAAACACATAATAATGACCTGAAAAGACTTGCATAATAATGAGCTCTTTCATTCAGGTAGGCTGTGAAAAAACCTGTGAGACATATACATATACATAATACATATATAATACATATACATAATACATATACAGATACATAATACATATAATGTATTTCTGTGATGCAAAGTGTCTGAACAATTATGTTACCTCTATGGCATTTCATATAGGCTTTTAGCTTAAAAGCATGCACATTTTGAGAAATATTGATGGATTCTCATAAGTTTATGTCAATTTTCTATACACAGGAGTAATATTTATTCAATATTTATTGTCATCACTATGAGCGCTGAATACTGTGTTTTCAATTCATACTTGCAGCCGGAGGGCGCTCTGTACACCTTTAGTCCACAAATTAATCTAAAGAAGAACAACCATGTGACTCTCCAGGAACTAACAGAGGCCAGAGATCGCTATATCATCCAGATAAACACTTTTCAAGACAATAAATACACGATTGAGACGATGAATGCATGTATTGCCTCAGAATTTGTGTCTGAATAGCGCTGGCTCCGTGGGCGTGGCCGCATTAGCGGATAATGAGCTGAATCACGGACTTCTGACATGGCTCTCTTTTCATACAGATTACATAAACACAGAATATTTGTTTTCAATTTGACTTACACGATTTAAAACCTGACATTTCAATGTTTTTTTAGACATAAGTCTAATTTTTTTGTCATTAGTATTCACTAAGTTACAGTTCATTTTCTGAGAACTATCAGATTGGAGTTCGTTCAGAGGGAGACGAGAGATCACGCATCATGTTAGTTTTCTTTATTTTGCAAAAAGCACACCATTTTGCTTTTACTCTGAGTGTACACAAATAAAAGAAGATATTCCACAGATTAAAATGGTGTATAACTCTTAATTGTATGTGCAACATTGACAGAGTATTTTGAGTCTCTTTCACACTGGTTAGAAAAAAACCATGGTGGTCACGCCGGCGTGACCACCGACCCGAGGGAGTTAAAAGTTTAACATTTTGCTATAATAACAATATTCAAGATATCAAGAATCCTTTCACAGGTGTGCATCTGTGGTGTCTTGACATTTATCTGACAGACTAAAGCAAATTCGGTAAAAATAAGAGGGTGATTTAAAGCATTTTGAAAGTGACACGCTCCCTGTTGCCAGTTGGTGGCGCTATAACTATGACTCACAATAGTCACATCCACGTGATCAGCCTCGTACAACGAACACACAGCTGAAGTTTCATCAAAATCATTTAATGTATACAGAAGTTATATCACACTTCCCTTTTCTTGACATAAATTCATTTCAACACTACAGTCAAATCGTTCAAGATATATAAAAATCTACTGGCAATTTAGCATCCTCAATGTCTTGATTTCATGTTGACTTAGAGTTCTGTGGAGTTTGGCAGGTCTGAATTGAGTCTGTGTTCACTCATTAGGGAGTGATTTGAATTACTACATAGGCAGCAATTCACACATTGTTAACTCTGAAGACTTGACTTAGTTTTGATTTAATTAAAAATCTCTGAAATACATTTTTAATTGAACTGAATCTTTTAGCAATAATTGTTGGTTTTTAATGAATTATATTTATACATTAATATTTTTTTAGTATACTGATTATTGAAAGATAACGTTTTATACATTCTATACCTATTTTAGACTCTTATTCACATTTGTAATATTGGTAAAAACACACTATTATTCTGACACATGTATGAACTCTGCTTTATGATCTCATACACTCTCTGTAACATGTCTGTTTTCATCACATTTGTAACTATTAATATTTTTAAAACAGCGATTATCTTTTGTGATTGTAGACACCAGTGTGAACATGACTCTTATTTTGGTGCTGCAGCATGATGTCATAAGGCGGCGCCGTGTTCCTGGTTGTGATTCGGCTGAAGAAAGGTTTGTTTTAAGAATTTAAGCTGTTTAATTCGAGAGAAACCGTTCAATGTTTTATAGGTTTTACAAACGATGTGAAATATTCAGCATTGACTATAAGATTGTATTGCTCTATCTGATTTTAATGAAGGATATTTTGTGCGATTAAATGTAAAGGTGCGTCCCATATCGTGAATCAGTTTATCATAAACACGAATAAGGTCACCGGCATATAGTGATGAGAGAAACCAAAGATTATAGGGACTTTGGAGAAACTGGGCTTTTCGAAACTGCGAGTCATTTGAACAAAATACTTGTAAAATGATTCAGTGATTCGAATTGCTTGAATTACGACTCGTGCTGCTCAAACAGTGTAAATGAACGAGAACAACAAACACTAACGTGTAAAAACTACTTTTACAAACCAACTGCTAATGTTTTCATGATAATGTAATCTGTTAATTGTAATTTTATAAAATACATACAACATATAAATCACAAACATAAAATGTTTGTGTAGTTTGTGTTCTTTTATTAATTTTAAGTTAGTTTGTTGCTTTTTTTTTTTGCCTTGTTTAAAGCCATTAACTCTCATTCTGACTCTCTCACCAGTGCACTGAACTACTGAACTAGAGCTGATTGAGACACACCCAGAGATTTAGCTTGGATTTATTTTTCTTTCTGTTAATTGTTCTCATCTTAAACAGGACAAACACAGAAAAACTCCTGGTGAAGCGACTGAGATCCACGTGTCACACTATTATAAAGATGGCGTTTATTAAAAAGGATAGTGAAGACATGAAGGTTGAAGAAACATTCAGATTGAAACATGAAGAAACTGGGGAACAAACAGGTTGGTTTCAATCACAAAGCTGAGAATTTGATCATTATTAAAATGTCCAGCTCTACAGAAATAGAGAATAATACAGAATTAGCCTTAACAAGACAATTATTTAACATTAAACCCAATATCTACTTATGAATAGAGAACAATGAAAAAGTATTTTTTTTATATTTGTCCTCAAAAGTGCTCTACTAACATTTTAACATACCTGAACATAAATAGCAGTAAATGTACTTAAAATGAATGTCATAATTGAGTGGATCAATCCGAGCCATCAGATGTTTTTAAAGTTGCTGATCCTTTCCTCTGATAGAGCATCAAACCCAGGGTTTCCAGGTTTTCACAACAAAACCCACCAAATTGCTACTCAATACTAGCCCAATCCCATAGTAAAAAACGCGTTCTGGAGGGTAAAATCTGCGTTTTTTGGTTCCTCTGGTAAAATGTCACATCCTTTGCAAAAGCAACACAAAATCAAAGTTGCTAGATCAGAGTTAACAGCTAAAATTTGATTGTGGTATGGCTGCAGGTCAGAGATAGATAACCACGGTTGGATTGCGGACCGTAGAGATGAAACATTATGAAAATTTTATAGTATAAAAAATTCTCATGGTTATATACACTTTTTGTTAAAGCACTGATACAAACTGATCTAGTTTCACCAAGTTTTATATACACTTTTTGTTAAAGCACTGATACAAACTGATCTAGTTTCACCAAGTTTTATATTAAACCCATAAATACATTAAGCAGCACTATGCAGTCATGCATCACCTGGCTAAATGCTAATGTATGCGATTAATGCCACGAAACAGGAAGTTGTTGTAATTCAGGTATACAATGTCCAATCTGCCCCAAACTTCACATTTGATATTAGCCCTGGCCTAAAGACATCTACATGGCAATAATCAGTAACCGTCAAAGCACCACCTGTTGGCGGCAGGAAGTGTGGCACTTTGAAATTACTTTACCATATTTCCCTTGTATTTACTCGCTTACATGCATGTTGGCCACTGTTCACTGTTTTCCTGAGGCCAACTGCTTGCAGCTTTAATTTATATTTGACTTTGAATTATGTTGTACAATTAAAGTTAAATAAGACTCTATGCTGCTAGCACAGCACAAGTAAGAACAAACTTATTACTGCACTGGCAATAACAAAAGTTATTGTTCACTGAACAATGCAACATGCTTCAAAGTATTAGTACATGCAGTTATTCACAACCTAACAATAAGCTCTTCTCTTCTGCACAATGGTAACAATCAAAACTTCAACATAACAGAAACTCTTTCAAATGTCAAACACAACTGAACATTAAATTCTCTTTTAAAGGTGCCCTAGAATCAAAAATTGAATTTACCTCGGCATAGTTGAATAACAAGAGTTCAGTACATGGAAATGACATACAGTGAGTCTCAAACTCCATTGTTTCCTCCTTCTTTTGTAAATCTCATTTGTTTAAAAGACCTCTGAAGAACAGGCGAATCTCAACATAACACCGACTGTTACGTAACAGTCAGGATCATTAATATGTACGACCCCAATATTTGCATATACCAGCCCATGTTCAAGGCATAACACAAGGGCAGCCAGTATTAACGTCTGGATCTGTGCACAGCTGAATCATCAGAGTAGGTAAGCAAGCAAGAACAATAGCGAAAAATGGCAGATGGAGCGATAATAACTGACATGATCCATGATATCATGATATTTTTAGTGATATTTGTAAATTGTCTTTCTAAATGTTTCGTTAGCATGTTGCTAATGTACTGTTAAATGTGGTTAAAGTTACCATCGTTTCTTACTGTATTCACGGAGACAAGAGCCATCGCTATTTTCATTTTTAAACACTTGCAGTCTGTATAATGCATAAACACAACTTCATTCTTTATAAATCTCTCCCAACAGTGTGTAATGTTAGCTTTAGCCACGGAGCACCATCAAACTCATCCAGAATCAAATGTAAACATCCAAGTAAATACAATACTCACATGATCCGACGCATGCATGCAGCATGAATGACGAACATCTTGTAAAGATTCATTTTGAGGGTTATATTAGCTGTGTGAACTTTGTTTATGCACTGTATAACTGCACTTATAGGCGAGAGCTCGGGAGAGCAGGGAGCGAGAGATTTAAAGGGGAAGCAGCCTGAATCGGAGCATATTTAATGATGCCCCAAAATAGGCAGTTAAATAAATTAATTTAAAAAAAAAATCTATGGGGTATTTTGAGCTGAAACTTCACAGACACATTCAGGGGACACCTTAGACTTATATTACATCTTTTGAAAAGACGTTCTACGGCACCTTTAAAACGCATAAAATAAGACTTAATTTCAATATTTACTCTCCAATTCCAGCCATATGCAAAGCATGCTGGGAACTAACAATGGTGTCTCTAAATAAAACCGCATAATTAAACTAATTCTCTTTCCTTAATTTTATTAGCTTAATCGGTTCATCGATTCAAGCCTCAACTGCGTAAGTTTCCTTAAAAAATTAAGAAAATGTATCTCTTAGTTTTATTAGTGAAATGTTCTCAATATTTTCCATACAACACTGAACCTCAGTTTTATTAATAAAATATAGACAATATTTTTAATTATCACCTTAATAAAATTACAAGACCGAAACACTTAAAGTGACCCACAATGACTCTTCTACCTGTTGTTTTCTACCTGTGCAATTGAACTGGTGTTAATTTGCATTTGTCTCTTTTTCGCTGTAGACATGATGGCACTGAAAAAGGACGGTGAAGTACTGAATGAAATGGAAGAGGATGATCAATGTACGAATCATCCTGATTTCATACCTGGAGAAAAAACTTTTAGTTCCTCACAGGCTCCAAAGACGTTCTCACGTAAAACAGTGTGTCAACAGTGTGGAAAGTGTTTCAACCAACAGAAAAATCTTAAAGTCCACATGAGAATTCACACAGGAGAGAAGCCTCATACCTGCCAACAGTGTGGAAAGAGTTTCTCTCAAAAAGTACAACTTAAAAGACACATGAAAGTTCACACAGGAGAGAAGCATTTTACCTGCCAACAGTGTGGAAAGACTTTTTCTGAAAATTCAAGCCTTAAAAGACACATGAGAGTTCACACTGGAGAGAAGCCTTTCACCTGCCCTCAGTGTGAAAAGAGTTTCGGTTGTAAAGGAAACCTTAAAGTCCACATGAGAATTCACACTGGAGAGAACCCTTATATCTGTCAACAGTGTGGAGACCGATTCAATCTAATAGGAAGTCTTAAAAAGCACATGAGAATTCACACTGGAGAGAAGCCTTTCACATGCCCTCAGTGTGAAAAGACTTTTACTGAAAAAGTAAGCCTTGACAGACACATGAAAATTCACACAGGAGAGAAACCTTACACCTGCCCTCAGTGTGGAAAGAAGTTTATTGAAAAAGTAGGCCTTGAAAGACACATGAGAGTTCACACAGGAGAGAAGCCTTACACCTGCCAACAGTGTGAAAAGAGTTTCACTCATATTGGAAACCTTAAAGTCCACATGAGACTACACTCTGGAGAGCAACCCTACATATGTCCCCAGTGTGGAAAGAGTTTGAAACAAAAACGACACCTTAAAGATCACATGAGAATTCACACTGGAGAGCAACCCTACATATGTCCTCAGTGTGGAACAGGTTTCAATCGAAAACAACACTTCGAAGACCACATAAGAATTCACACTGGTGAGAAGCCTTTCACCTGCCAACAGTGTGGGAAAAGTTTCAACCGAAAAGGAATCCTTAACCAACACATGAGAGTTCACACTGGAGAAAGCCTTTCACCTCCAAACAATGTGGAAAGTGTTTCAACAGAAAAGAAGTCCTTAACAGACACATGAGAGTTTACACTTGTTAGAAGCCATTTATATGTGCTCACTGTGGAAAAAGTTTGGGTATAAAATGGTACAATATGAGTATTCATGTATGTAAGAACTGTTTTTGTATGTCATCATTAATTTCAGACAGGAAACACCATATTTGAAGGACTTTATAATAAGCTGATTATTATGGTACTAAATCACCTCAGATGGCTGAATCAGTACTGGAGGGACTAGAAACCTTCCTGATGGTTTCACACTTAATTCTTAATTATTTTGCAGTTTTCTTCTGCATCTGTTTTTGTCTGACCCTGCTGACCCAATGAGCATTAACTTTGCAATTTCCTAGTATTGCTTTAATATTGCATCCTTCTCATAGGCATTTAATAATTTTTGACTTTTTAGTCCGAGTTAAATCTCGTTTTGGCAAATTTTTATGCACACCTCAATATAAGGTGTTTTCATTTCCAGCCCTCATGAACAGTTTTATATATTACTTATAAATGATTAAATACAAAATTAATAGTAGTTATTAAGATTGATGTGGTTTTGAATTGGTAAAATGTGCCTGGGAGAAAAAATTTGATCAGAAAATCAACTTGCCTAATAACTCTGCACACTGTGTACATTAGACAGGTGTCCAGTTTTATTTTATTTCTTCTTTTGTTACTTTCAGACAATAATTATGACCAAGTGTTAGAGACATAACATACAGTATAAAAACATATCTAAATGTTATCCCCTGTAAGTAAAGAAATGTTAGTAATGATTAATTTTAATTAAAATTTTTCACATTGACTTGAATGAAGCTGTTTGTTCTTAACCCATTTTTATGTCCCAAATCTGTCTTCATCTACTCATCATCATCTTGTCTGATTCTTTGTTCTTATCCTGAATTTTTAAACTGAGGTGTTTGTCCAACCTCTTTGAGAGGTTTTGACCAATTAGGTATCAGCTTTGGTTCAGAGGTGGTTTTTTCTCCTCCTCTCACCAGATTACTTGTTATCACAGTTTAGACATTATTCCTCTATAAAGAATACAATACATTTTACACCGATTTCATTTAAGCCAAAAAGTTATGAACAGAGAGATACACTCATACCAAACAAGGCACACTTAGTTATAACAATTACATGAATTGTGAGTGATTAAGCATATATATATATATATATATATATATATATATATATATATATATATATATATATATATATATATATATAGGTTGTAGACATGATACAGAATTATGCAGTTAAATGATGTTTGACCATTTATTTTTAGTCCATTTATTCATAATTTTGGAATGATTTGATGCTTTTTTTATATGTAAAAGCATAAAAGCATTTCTGGGGTTTTTAAGAGATTTGAATCCTGTGTTTAAAAGGTCATTCAAAGGTCTTGTAGAAGAAGAAGGTCTGTCTTATTTCTCTGTCTCAGGAGATCAAAAGACCTCTGGTGTTAACTGATGGTTTTCTTCATGCGAGACACGATGTCCCACAAAGCAGGAGACTCCTAGGCGGATCCACATTCAAGTCGCCAAACCCGTGTGACTGTCACATTCATTTTGGCGCCGCCCAGAGGATCAGGTCGGCCCCGGGCGGCGCCGCCGGAAATTCTACTGTCAATCAGCCCATGTCGGATCCGCGGACGCGCCTTTACTGTAACAGTTGTATTAATTTGCGGGTCCCAAACGGACCCGCCGCGGAGGTAAGGTTTTAATCACGGATGCAGCGCGGAGCCAAGGCGATCTGGCTTCGTTGCGGATCCGTCACTGCGCGCAAGTGGACGCTGATACGGGTCCGTTCGCGGTTCCGGAAGCCGCGATACCTCCGCGGAGTCCTTTTGCTGTGTGGGGTGTTGTCTTTTGACAATTAGTCTTGGGTTTACTGCCCAAAGTTGACAACGTTATTCCTTAGCTAAGATTATTTCTTACAAACTTGCAAGGCCATAAAGTACTTAGCTGGGGGGTTTGTTAGTTAGCTGAGACTGGACTGGATGGAGCTCACTTCATTTATGGTCCTAGACGGTTGATTTGGGGTCTGGAGTGTTGAGTTGGGTTTTTTGTGTGAAATTATGTTTGAACAAATTATCTGGAACAGAGGTCTTGGGGGACCCACTGTCCTGGAAAGTTTATTTCCAACCTACTTCTGCACACCTGCATGTGTAGTCTCAAGCCATCCTGAAGAGCTTGATTAGCTGCGTCAGATGTGTTTGATTAGGGTTGGAGGTAAACTCTCCAGGATAGTGGGTCCCCAGGAGCAGGGTTGAAGACCTGATCTGGAAGATTCATATGTGTCTGGTTCACCCTCGATTCCTACACCAGCAACATCCTCCTGTATTGAAGGATGCCGACTCTTCAGGCTATCTCACCTTTTCTCGTGCTCAAGCTGCTTTACTCACAATGGAACTCAAAATTTACTCACATCGGTCTGGCTTTCTCCCTGCTTCAGGTGTTCCAGCCCCAACACCAGATCCCACAGGGGAAAAACCTCCTCACTAGCCCTCATGGGCCAGTCTTTGAATTTTGAGATCACAATAGAAGTGAAGGACAATAATGTGTTAAGAGTACTCACTTAAGTACTGGGGAGCTAAACCATTTATTGCTTTGTAAGTAATTATCAAGATTTTAAAATTGAGAGCAAATGCACTGTTGACAGAAATGGACTAATAATCATACTTCCTGGTTCTAATAAAAACTCTAGCTGCATTTTGGACCAGCTGGAGGTTGTTTATTAGGCGTGCAGGGCAACCACCCAGTAGAGCGTTACAGTAATCTAGCCTTGAGGTCATGAATGCATCAACTAACTGTTCCGCATTTGTCATTGGGTACGTTTACAGTACATGAGCACCAATAATGCAATTATTTCCAACAATCAGCGCAATGTCTTAATTGCATTATGATGCCAGGAGCAAAGCTCTTCACTCCCGTTTACATGCAATTTTAATTAATCGGATTATTAGAATTGTGGTTATTTTTTTGGGTGCCCACACTATAATGTTGCGCTTATGGCAACATTAAATCCTGGAGAGAAGACAATTCTAGATTCACAGCTGCACATGCAGGAGGACAAAGTTTGAGCATGCACATGTGATATCTGAGCAAGAGTACACATCCAGTTTTGTGCGAGAAGGGAATCCGCCTGTGAGCGGAGAGATTCCTGCTCACGCATTTGATGCACTCTTGTGTTACAATAATGCACTCTCAACATTTTTCATTATAATAACGTCATAGAACCCGCATTAAATGAACTATTAACATGAGAAGAAAGTCATGTCTGAAAGTCGCAATCAATTTTTTTATTGGTCGACCATTTCTGTGGGTGGCGCTTGAGCATCCACGGGATCGCCGCATGTTTGATCGAAATATTTAAGATCAGGATGGATGATTAGGCTACATGCTTTAAATCATCAATCTGGGCAGCTTTGAGCAGCTCTTGAGGTTCTTAACCAGTATGTGAGATGAAATCCTTGCTGGTGTAATTGTGTTTACTGACTTTGATGAGGCCCGCACTTAACTATTCCTTTGTGCTGTCCACTCAGTTGTCAACAGCAGGAAAACCTCTCTCTATGATTGCTTTGGTTGGTTATTTTCATAGCTAGAATATGACAGCTGCACAAATAAATTTTTAAATGCCAGTCACAGTTTTTTATTATATTTCTTACTGTGGTATTGTAATTTCTGGGATGAATAAAAAATACAGACATAAATGAAATGAGGGTCACTACTTAAGTCTTGTGGGACGCGGGACAAAGCTCCCAATTTCTGGACTGTCCCGCAAATTGCGGGACGGGTGGTCACTGTAGTCTCTTCTCTCCTGCTTGCTTCAGCACATGGGATAGTAGCAAAATGCTTCCCTTTGCTTACCTTCTATTACCTGAATGCTGTTAGCAAGTGAGCTAATGTTAGCTGTTTCGATTCATTAAGGAATGTTTTGTCACTTATGTCGGCAACACAAGAAGCCAAGTAAAGAGTTGCTTGTCTACATTGAGTCTCCCTGCGAGTCTTATAGAAAGGACAAGTTGGACAAGCATGCATCCTCTGATCAACATGGAGCTGCCATGCAATGTCACATTGAGTTGATGAAAGATGTCGTGTCATGTCTGTTTTAATTTCAGAGCTGTATTTGGAAGTCTGTGTACTGGCTATCAATGCATGTTTGTTTAATTTTTCAAATGTTAAATAAAACCCACAGGCAACACTTTGTTAACTGCATAATAATTTGCATGTCTATGCTTCAAGTTAGTAATTTATAGTTAAATTCTGTCATGTTAAATGTAACTGTGAATTTGAATAAATAATAAAATGTGTTAATGCCTATTACTTTTTTCATTGTGGCTATATTACTTTGTAATAACTGAAAATCCAAATGTTTGCATGCTTTTCAGGTTGGTCAGAGCACCAATTACAGGTCTCACAGGATCACTGATGACATGTTAGGAATTCTAGCAGCAGTCATTGAGAAACCTATCCTGCAGGAGATAAAGGGTGCTTTCACACTTGCCTCATTTAGTTCAGTTGAATCGTACTAGAGTTCGTTTCCCCCTTTGGTGCAGTTTCGTTTGGGCAGGTGTGAAAGCAGCAATCGCACTCGGGTGCACACCAAAAGCGTACCAAACAAGCGTACCAAGACCTCCTTGAAGAAGTTGTCTCGGTACGTTTTCAAACGAACTCTGGAGCGGTTCGCTTGAGATGTGAAAGCAATCCGACCCAGTTAACAGACCAACGAACCAAATGATATCATAATTCATAATGGGAAATGTGATATAAAAAGCGGTAGTGTCTGATTCTGTGAGTGACCACATTATTTACCATAGCTGAAAACCAACGAGTGCCTCTGTTGTGTAATTGCACTTCTCCGTGCGAGAATGCTGTCCCGACAAAGCATTCATTATAAATATGGTCATATGGACATATGGTCTCTCTCAACACACTGACAACAAGTCGCCTACTAGACAGCGCTGGGAAATCCAGAGACAGAGAGAGAGAAAGAGCCCGCGTTTGAATTTGCCACAGCATTAATATGGATGTAGTATATAATTTAACAGCGCGAAAGACGGCTACATTTATAAAGTGTTTGCGTGTGTCTCAACAGTTACAAATAAAGCTACAATAAGCTCATGAAGCGAACTTGTCAATCATTATTTTGATGGATGATGCAGAGAAAGCTCTGACCAATAAGAGGACGGTTGTACTCGAATGTGACTTGCCTAAATGCATTTTGGTACTCTTTGAAATGTTGCCATGTGAAAGCGAACCAAACCAAGAAGAAAATGCAACATTGTAACAAATTTAGTCCCTGTTTCAGAACAAAACAAACAATCCATAGGTGTGAAAACACCCTTGAGCCCTGGGTATATTCACTTTCTGCACCCGGACGCGTCACATGCACAGTCTTTCAAAGTATACTAAACCAAGGATACGCACAGATGACAGAGTTCGACACATGCGCAGTGCAATTTTTTCTATACTATTACCAGACAACCGGACATTCGCTAGGCAGGATCAGAGAAGAAAAATAGTGCAGCCACCATTGCAACATAGTTCAGAAGATACACCAAGAGAACAAGAATCAAAAACGATGGAGAAGGCATGATTTTGAGTTTACTCGTCTTATTTTTTAATCGTTCTTTACACACTCTTCTTCGACAACTGCACATTGTGCTCAGTACTGTATGTGTATTGCCACCTAGAGGACTTTTCTTTCCTGCTTGCGCATGCGCTGTTGCACTCGCACCGTCTGGAAGGGGTCCCTCTGCATGACGAAAATTACGTCGAACAGTGCACAAACGCAGGCGGCTGAAGTATAACCGGGGCTTAAACCATCCCAAGCAGAGAGACTTGATCTGGATGAATCTACTGATGTGTCTGTACTTAAGCAGCATCTTTTTATGAATAATCAAACTAAAAAATGAACCCTAATGGCAGTTAATTTTGATTTTGTAAGATATTTGGACCAAGAGGGCTTTGGTACACCAATCAAGGATGGGAAAATAGACACCATAGTAGCTGCTGTTATGGAGGTTGTGACAAAGAAGGAGATCCCTACTCATCTCATCTTTGTATTATTCCCTGTAAAGTCTTATTCACCTAATCATAAAATGATTTTTTTTAAGAGTTGATTACAACTCTTTTTAAGAGTTGAATAAGAGTTGAAACAAACTTTTATAGGATGAAGAAACAGAAGGACAAAACAGCTTATGTACACCTCCCCTTGTTAACAAACTTTCAAGACTAAGTTTATAAATCACCAACTTAAAATAAATTTATAGTTGCCTTTGTAAAGAAATGCTCACTTTATATGTAGCTTGGAGCCGCTGTTGCAACGCTTTACAAATGCTTCAAGTGTGAATACCTGCGCTTCTCTGCAGCTGCAGTGACAATGTAGTTATGCTCACACGCCACATTACTAGAAAGAAGAGCAGCACCACCCCAGGAGGGATGAATACCATTTCTTTTCAACAGGTTGGGTCTACCCGAAAAACTTTTCTAATTGTCTATGAAACCTATATTATTCTGCAGACACCACTTAGCAGACTATCATCACTCAATGGCTGGCTGTCTAAGTATCTCATCACTCAGATGAACAGAAAGAAGGCCAGAGCAAATTACAGTGTCCGACATCGTAATTGCGAGTTCACATACCTCTTAAATATTAATTTTAGTGGTCTCCGACTGGTGAAGTCGAACATAATTAGTGCCGATGTGAATAAAAATCTTAGTGTATTTACAATTAGCATTAGCCAGCAAATTAAATTTGCTTTGTTGTCAGGTGCTCTGGCTCCCAGCAAACATGTGACTATGGTGGCTGGTGTCTCTATTTTTACATTCTCTTTAATAGAATCGCCAATAACTAGGGCACTTTCAACAGGATTCTCAGTGGATGCATCACTGAGTGGAGAGAACCTGTTTGATGTTCTAATCACCCAGTTACCCTGCTGCACTTCTGCTTTGCTCTACAGGCGGAACTCAACAATGTACAGAGTTCACTAAGCTAGTCACATCCAAAGCCCTTGCATTCTTACTATCCTCAATTAAAGTTTGGATGTGCGTCTCTAATCCTGAAATCTCTGTTAGCCTGACTATGTCTCTGAATTTATCACATGTGTAAATCTCACCACAGACAGAGAAGGCTATACTATACATGTGGCAGGCAATGCAAATGACAATAACAGGTGAAGATGACATGACTTGCTGCATTTGTTGACTGATCCAACTGACTCAGACTCGTAAAGGTGCGAGTGCGTGAGATAAAAAAAAAGATGGCAAGCAATGACAAGTTAACAGGCTAGTGAAATGCTAATGCATCGTGCTAGCAATAACAATTAGTCAGATTAAAGTAATAGGCAATATTAGACAATATCTGATATACAGTGATGAATAAGTTATATTTAACAATATAAACAACATGGAATGATAGTAACTAGAGATTCAAAACAAAAAGCTATACAGAGCTTACAGACGCAAACCACTCAGCAGCGAGGAAGACAGGAGCAATCAATCTCTGCTCTATCACTGAGCAGAGCTTATCACTGTGAAGCTGCTTTGAAACAATCTGTATTGTAAAAAGCACTATATAAAATGAAGATGATTTCACTTGACTGTGGCTACTTAGTTTTCAATGGATTTACAACTGAGTTATTACCACTCCACTTCACATTGTCATTGACAATAAAATGTAATGATAAAATGAATATCCACGACTTCTAAATGCATTAGGGATGTTCTGCTGCTCAGTTATTTTGAACTTCTTTTAACCCCCAAACAAAGAAAGAAAGAATTCTGCCTGAGTATATCAGGTATATGTGAACCCCAAGGTTTGCTTTATTTCCGCAAGTCTTTCCACAGTGACGGCTCATAAAAGGCTTTTCTCTGGTTTGAGTTATTACATGATCCTAAAGTGATTTCTGTCAGTGAAACTCATTCTACACTGATGACATTATACAGTTATTTCATACATGAATCCTCATGGCTATCAAGTGTTTCTTTATATCTGAAAGTCTTTTCACAGTGACAACACTTAAATGGCTTCTCTCCAGTGTGAATTCTTGTGTGTATGGTAAGAAGTCCTTGTCGGCTAAAACTTTTTCCACATTGTTTGCAGGTGAAAGGCTTCTCTACTGTGTGAATTCTTATGTGGTCTTCAAAGTGTCCTACTTGATTGAAACTCTTTCCACACTGAAAGCACAAGTAGGGTTTCACACCAGAGTGAATTCTCATGTGGAGTTTAAGGTGTCTTTTTTTATTAAAACTATTTCCACACTGAGAGCATCTGTAAGGTTTCTCTCCAGTATGAATTCTCATGTGTCTATTAAGGTTTCCTTTTTGATTGAAATTCTTTCCACACTGAGGGCAAGGATAGGGTTTCTCTCCAGTATGAATTATCATGTGGCCTTTAAGTATTTCATATTGATCAAAAGTCTTTCCACACTTATGGCATGTATAAAGCTTCTCTCTAGTGTGAATTCTCATATGCCTGTACAGGTTTCTATTTTGGTTGAAACTTTTCCCACATTGTTTGCAGGTGAAAGGCTTCTCTCCACTGTGAGTTCTTATGTGGTCTTCAAAGTGTCCTGTTTGATTGAAACTCTTTCCACACTGAGGGCATTTGTAGGGTTTCTCTCCAGTGTGAATTCTCATGTGGACTTTAAGTTTTCCAAGTTGATCAAAACTATTTCCACACTGATGGCATGTGTAGGGTTTCTCTTTAGCGTGAATTCTCATGTGCCTGTTTAGACTTCCTTCTAGAGTGAATCGGTTTCCACACTGTTGGCAGGTGTAAGGCTTCTCTCCAGTGTGAACTCTCATGTGGGCTTTAAGGTTTCCTTTTTGAGTGAAACCCTTTCCACACTGAAGGCACATGTAGGATTTCTCTCCAGTATGAATTCTCATGTGGGCTTTAAGGTTTACTTTTCTATTGAAACTCTTTCCACACTGTTGGCAGATGAAGTGACTTCTAGTCCCTGCCTTTTCAGCTCTTTTTCGTGAGGAAGTCTTTTCAGGCTGTGAGCAACTGAAAGATTTTTCTCCATTTATGAAATCATGATGATTCGTATATTGATCTTTCTCTTCCACTTCATTCACTTTAGTCTCCTCTTTCAGTGCCATCAGGTCTAAAAATGACAAATGCAAGTTAATACCACTTTAATTGCACAAAGCAAGCTGAAACGTTGGTTAATAAATATGACAATGACCCAAAACATTCCAGTACATCAACCAAGGAATGGTTCAAAACAAAGAAATGGAGAGTTCTGGAATGGCCAAGTCAAAGGCTGGATCTGAATCCTATTGAGATTCGAAATGGGCTGTGCATGCAGGAAACCCCTCAAACATCACACAGCTGAAAAAAATATTTATGGAGTGGGAAAAACTTTAGTTATAGGAAACGTCTTATTAAGGTTATTCCAGACAAATCAGACAATACCAGCTATTAGGGCACAGGGTGTACTAACTTTTTCCTTTAGTAGGAATTGACATCTTTATACATTTTTTGTTAAATGTATCATGGTTAAAATGTCATTGTTGTTGGTTCAATTACATCACCTTTATCTATAAATATTGTTTGAAAAATAGAAACACAAATTCAGAGAGAATGTAGAAAAAGTGAGATGAAGTTGTCATAGAATTGTTTAAATAATAAAATTGTTAAATGCCTCATACAGATTTAAAGAATTTGTGTCTTCTCGGGTCCATTCGGTATAAAGCACATTTATTTTAAATTACCCAAGACCACTAATACTGAACCCGACCCGTTTCCAAGGCCCTCATCGAAGTTTAGTAAAATATCTAACTTACACCAGACTTCCTTCTGTATTCAAGTTACAAAGAAAGTGTAAACTGGCGTTGCGTTGCAAGTTGAACAGGGAAGGCGTAGAACGTAGTGTAAGCTTTTTACACTTTCTTCGTAATTTGAATACGGAACGTAGTCTGGCGGAAGCTAGATACTTTACTTCATAACAATTCGCTTCAGAAGACCTTTACTAACCCCCCCGGAGCCGTGTGGGATATGTTTATGATGGATAGATGTGGATGGAGGCACTTTCAGCAGCTCAGACTCATAACCCCTGATCACTGCTATTATAAAGCTCGGATGCGTCAGGATATTTATTAAAATATATAAAAAAAATAAGAAAGCCATATACTCCTAGGATGGCTTGAGCGTGAGTAAAACTTGGACTAATTTTCATTTAATAGTGAACTAATCCTTTAATACCTTTAGTTCTGTACTCCTGTTATGGCCAAATTACTCAATGCCTTATAAAACAATTTCTAATTATTTACATTATGCCTACACTTTGTTGGTAATGAGATGATTTGAGCGTGCAAAACTCAGTCAATGAACAATCGATGAACCGTGTTATTCTGAGCTTTAACACTTCAGATTGGCCTTTGCGTTTATGCGCTCAACAGGCCTACAATGCTCAGTGCACTGTTAGCCCAGATTTAATATCTACAAAAACAGTTTAATTGCAACATACTTAATTTTTTTAAGATTTAGTGCAATACTGTAAAAATGTAAGTAAATTCTACTACTTCTGCAGACATAGTTGAATGTGTGAATAACTTTAAGTTTAATGGATTAAATTTAAAAAGTTTTTCAACTGACCACACCCATCCACCCACCCCAGTTAGCTGTTGAGAAGTTTTAGACGACGCCATTTTCATGTGGTTGCAGCTGCATGTGGTTTCGTAGAGTTGTTGGTGAGTAGTTAGAATATAATCATTTAAATCAGCTTTTTGTTCTGTTGAGAGGCTGAGAGGCTGTTTATGAGTATAAAAAACACTGTTTTAAGTGTGTTTCGCATTTTTTACTCGTGTTCGGGTCCTAGGCTACTTCAACATCTGACACGACAGGCAAATTCGGCTGGCATAGTCATGACATCGGCTGGGTGATTGGGAGTAATGAAAAACACAATTTAAGGAATTTCCGCTGGCCAACTTGCAAGATTATTCACTTGCGCAGTGAACACGATACCACTTGAATAACGTTATCTTGTGTGGCGTTCTCCGCGGCCTTTTGTAGTCTGTTTATTGTTACATTTTATTTTTTAAGAGCTGTTTGCGAGCACTACAAAAATTGTTAAACGGGTTGCGATATTTTCACCGACTAGGCTTTTTACGTGGTTGGCCGTGGGCATGGTCCCGTTTTACCCGTGCGAGTTCGCCTCGCATAATTCATCGCGCCAAGCCTGAACTCACGTGAGGCGAGCTCCGCAGCCCTTTTTCGTCTGTGTATTGTTCTCGCTGTTTCATCGAGGGATTGTTTGCGAGCGTAGAAAACATACTTTAAACAGACGATGTTATTTCCAGATGTCATATAGTTGTTTTTGTCACTGGCCTGCAGCAGACACGGTCCCGTTTGATCCCATCTGAAGTGCTGCGTTTTAAACGTGTTTCCAGTGGAGCAGAAAGTTCAACAGCGTGACAAATTTAATAAATCTGGTGAGTGAATTTAAACTAACTTTAAAAACCAAGTTTTATTTAATGTTGAATTAATGTTTAAATGCAAACACAGATGAACGCTCTCTAACAGTAAATTTGTTTTGTGTTTCAGGTTGCAGGAAGGCATGCACTGGAAGTGTAAGTATTGTTCTTTTAACTGTGAAAAAAGATCACAGTTATTTAAACATTACAGACTGAAACATGGCAGTTATGCTAGAAATGAGCCATTTCCATGTTTGCATCAGGAATGTCTATGCACTTTTAAATCGTTTAATGCCTTAAAAGTGCACTTATCCCGCTTTCACTCCAAACCGTCTGGTCAGCAGAGTGTAGATGTACCAGTTAAGTTTAGCTGTCTGTCTTGTGGGTTTGCCGAGTATTGTTCTGAGGCTGATTACTTAATTCACTTGCACACTGCACATTTAAAAGTAAATCATAAAGTCAAGTGCCCTTACAAACAGTGTAACTTTGAAAGCAGTGTCTATTCCACATTCAAAGCGCACAAGAGCAAGTTACACAAGGAACAGAACTGGAAAAGATTTAAATCAGAAATCATTGGTCATTATTACACAAGCCCTGACAGTGATGCTGCAGAAGAGCAAATGTCACATGCTGAAGATCTGGAAGATTTAGAAGCCCTGAGTGAAGAAGACAGCAATAATGATCTTCCTGATTTAGAAAAACAGCTTGAGCACAACTTGGCATCTCTTCTGTTAAAGATGCAAAGTGTTTTGAACATACCAGAGAGTTCTGTACAAGAAGTCGTAGAACAGCTTTGTCAGATTCATAAACTATCACAGCCACTTTTGCACAACAGAGTCAGGGCTGTGTTAAGTAAATATCCTGACATGGATGAAACTCTTGTAAGAGAGGTTACAAGTGTTGTGTCAGAAGGTAACATTATGCATTTTTTGGCAAAAGATGGACCCTTAGGAACTGCTAAAAGAAGAGCAGCCTATGTACGCAGAGAGTTTCCTCTAGTAAACCCCATTGAATATGTTGTGGAGAAAGGACAAAAAGCACTTGCATATGTCCCCATTCTTTCCATGCTACAGAAGTTGCTTAACAAAACTGATGTGTTAAACCGAGCAATGTCAGAAAAGGTCCATGTGCTGCAGGAATACAGATCATATGTAGATGGGCAGTACTTTAATGAAAATTCTTTACTTACAAGAGATGATTTCACAATTGCTCTGGGACTTTACATAGATGACTTTGAAATTGCAAACCCACTAGGAACATCAAAGCTAAAACACAAAATGTGTGCTGTGTACTGGGTCATTGCCAACTTACCAGCAAAATATCGATCAACCCTCAACTCAATCCAGCTTGCTTTGCTGTGTAATTCGTCAACAGTCAAAAAGTGTGGTTATGCAAAAATTTTGCAACCACTTATTTATGATCTGAAGATATTGGAGCAAAATGGGGTTTACCTCGAAAAACTTGGTAAAACTGTGAGAGGTACAGCATTATTTGTTGCAGCTGATAATCTTGGTGCCCACTCTCTTGCAGGATTCCTGGAGAGCTTCTCTGTCGACAAGTTTTGCAGATATTGTTTGGCGAGCAGTGGAGACACTCAGCAGCAAGAGGTACGTTCTGGTTCCTTCCAGCTCCGAGAGAAAGACTCCCATAATAGGCAGGTGCAGGAAGTTAGACAGAACCCAGAATTGAGTCGAACCTATGGTGTCAAAGGTGCCTGCCCACTAACTGAGAATCTTGATCACTTTCATGTGGTCAGTGGGTACCCTCCTGACATCATGCATGATGTCTTAGAAGGGATTGTTCCAACCGAGTTGTCCCTGTGCCTTACAGACCTGATAGGCAAGAATTATTTCACTCTGGACATGTTAAATCATGCCATCAAATACTTTCATTACACATTTGCTGACAAAACAGACAGACCACAAGTGATTGGAAAGGGATTTTCCACCAAAGGTACCATTGGTGGAAATGCCCATGAGAACTGGTGTCTCATAAGGCTTCTTCCATTTCTCATTGGTAGCTATGTCCCTGAGGGTGACGACACTTGGGAAATTCTCATGCTTCTCAAGGACATTGTTGAGCTAGTTGTGGCACCACGGCATACTGAAGAGACACTGCATTTCCTGGAATGTAAGATAGCAGACCACAGACAGCTGCTGCAGTCAACATTTCCTGATTTCCGTTTAAAGCCTAAACATCACTATATAGAACATTACCCTCAGCTAATAAGGAAATTCGGGCCCCTGTGTGAAGTTTGGACAATGCGCTTCGAGGGGAAGCATAAATTCTTTAAAAGGTCAATTCGCAATGCACAGAATTTCAAAAATGTTGCGATGACACTTGCTACCAAACACCAGAAAGCAAACAGTTACCATCTTGATTGTAGCTCATTTTTCAAACCATCAGTTGAAGTCTCAAAGGTCACCCCAATTTTGCTTGCCTCTTTCCCCATGAATGTTCAGAGTGTAATCACTCAAAACATTCAGGATCATTCTGGATCTGTTTTTAATGCATCGTCTGTCTGTTTAGATGGAATCAAGTATAATCCAGGCATGATTCTCTGTACTGGCTCTTGCTCAGGTCTCCCTGAATATGCCCAAATTGAGAAGATTGTTGTGGCTAACACAGAAATTTTGTTTGTTTGCCACAAAATGACAGCATGGTACTCTGAGCACTTTAGATCGTACCAACTTCTCTGCAGTGATGTCACCTCGATGTGTGTGGTTAGGGTTTCAGAGCTGAATGATGTCTTCCCATTATCAGCATACAAGGTGCAAGGAGAACTTATGGTGACACTGAGACGATATGTTATCTGCTAAAAATGTCTTTATTATTTTTTCCCAGATGGCTGTCCAACAGAAACTAACCATGAGAGTTATTGTCACTGATGGAGATATAAGAAAAATGACTATGACAACACGGCCTGACAGACTTGAAGATTTGATTGGATGGCTCAAATCCACCCTCCAAACGAACTACAGCTTCTCTTTACAGTACCAAGATCCTGAATTTAACAATGAACTATGCAATCTTACAGATCTTTCTGAGCTTCCGGATAAGCCTACCATCAAAATCATCCCCATAATTGAGCTTGAACCTATTTGCTTCACAAAGTGAATGTTTTAGTGAAACATGCAGCCTGGCAGACACAGAGATCCTGTCTGTCTCTTCTATGGATAGAAGTTCTCAGTGGCCAGATGTATTTTCTATTCCAAAATTTTCAGTTGATGTCGAGTATCGACTTCGTCAAGGCAACCTGCTGTATCTGAGGGATGAAACCAATCTGAAAGTCCCAAAAGAGATGAAACATGATATTCTGGAGAAACTTGCTGAGGCCATCTATGAATTTAAAGCATATCCAACGAAGGAAGAATTTGATGCTGTTGCAAAATCCTTGGTACAAACACACCCATGTCTGAAAGAGCCAGGGTCATCCTCTGGTTGGGAAGGATGGAAAAATAGTTTAAAATTCAAGATGGGTAATTATAGGACCAAAATGCGCCAGCTGGGTCGACTTGAAGTCACTATCAATGCTGGTAAACGTGGGAGGCACACTGCAATTGGCAACCCTCCCAACAAAGACATCAAGAAGCCTAGGAAAGGGGAAATAAATTTCTTACCTGAAAATCCAGAGGGGATGGATGACAAGAACCTAGAAGGAGTTCGTCAGGTTCTTGTTAATGAAATGAAGAAGACAAAGCCAAATGGATCCCTTGTCAAGCAACACATGGACATGACATTTGCTCTTCGCAGAAAAGAAGTTGTTAATGAGAAGCCTCACATCAGCCAGATGATTCTTCGATGGCCAGCTCTGTTTACAGAGAGTCAGGTACAGTACAAGAATTTTTTTTTTTATTGTAGACTTACACCAGTGGTTTTCAAACCTGTCCCGGAGGCACCCCAGCTCTCCACATTTTGTGTCTCTGTAATGAAGGTTCTTTGTGTAATGGGAAGGAAGAGGACAGGGATCGGCTTTGGGCTTGACAGTTTTATTCACCAGAGAAAAATATCAAACACATAAACAAAAAGACGGTGCAACGCACACAATAATTCCACACCAAGGACGGGCTTCACTCCACGACACGAGCACAGCTCACTCAGTTGACTTCAGCAGTCCCTCTCTCTCTCTCACGCTCCTGCTTCTCCTGGCGTTTTATCCGTCTCCATGCCAATTACTGGAACGAGAAACAGGTGTTCGTGATTTACATTCACCCGCTCACCGCACTCCACACTCCCTTTGCAGACCCCGCTAAACCACGCCCCCCTCGCCACAGTCTCCCTCATTTATCACACATGATCTAACTCTTCAGCTTGTTAGTTTAGACCGCAAGAACTAAATTGGGTGTGTCTGATAACTGGAGCCATACAAAATGTGCAAGGCTGGGGTGCCTCCAGGACAGGTTTGAACACCACTGGACTACACAAATAGGTATAAATGACAATGGGCATGTATAACCATTAGGGGTGGTCAGCACTGTGACACAAATCATGTGGCATTGACCATGGCTTAATATGGTTTGACGTTTTATATTTTAGGTTTATTACGAGTTCAACCGAGTAGTGGGTAAAAATCTCAGAGAGAGCTTCTTTGATGCTCTTGACCGTTACTCTCCAAATCTAATGGACATCTTCAGAAAGAAGAAAGGCCTTGCTGGTCAGCTTTTGGCTGAGCTTTTACGTAAGACAAAGGTGGGTTTATTTGTCTACATCAGTCTACCTTATTCCTCCTGTTTTTTTGTCATTCCTCTGTATTCTTTACTTGTCTGTCCACTCTTGTTTCTACTTTTTCTTTCTCTTGTTTCTCTCTTCTCTGTTGTCTCCCTTTACTCCCCTTTCTCCTTTTATGTTTGTCATTTCGTCTTGTCCTCTTCTTTACTTCCCAAACTCTAAAAATTATTAATTAAATGCATTTGTGTATTCCAACCAAACTGTTTTACAATATCTGCCATATCTTCCAGACCACTGAGCCAACAGATGTTCGGTCCCTTTGCCTTCGTGGACTGCCAGTCATTTTGGGGGATGATCCTTCCACCTTCTTTAAGACCTGCTCCGTAAGTTATTCAATTTTTTTGGTAAATTTTCCAGGTACAAAGTAAAATATTATTTCATTAATGAAGATTGCCTGCTGCTAATTTTCATTATCTTCCAAAATTTTATTTTCAGTATTTTAACCATTTTTAAATAGTTGCATTACTGGTTAATGTTGGGACAGATTGAAAATATTTATTTAAAAAAAAAAAGTAATTTTTTTTTTTTTTTTTTTCTTCCCCAGTTTAAATTGTTGGTTCACCAAAAAATGAAAATCATTAGTTATTAGTTATTCAAACATATTCTAAACCAATATGACTTACCTCAATTTGTGTTCTGAACATGAATGTATTTTAATGATATCTGTTTGTCTGTTCCTCCACTGTCAGTCTATGCAACTAGCACTTTTAATGTCCAGAAGGGTAAATGCATCATTTAAGAAATCCAGGTGACTCCAGTGCTTTAATCATGCCTGTGGTGCTCTTGTGAACATGTGCCAGAGAGGAATATTTTGTTAAAGGATTAGTTTACTTTCAAATAAAATTATAACATTTTCCTAATTTACTCACCCCCATGTTTAAATGTATATGCTTTATATAAACAAATGTTCACTTCAAAAAAGCTTGCCCTCCATGTTCTACACCTTCCCTATTCTACTTACAGAAAAAATAGAGCTGGCGCTGCTTTCTTTCCGTAAGTAGAATAGGGAGACGTAGGACATGCAGCGTAAGCTTTTTGAAGAATATGTAAGTGCGTTTTTGGTGGAACCACTTGGAAGGCGATCATGTGTTTATTTGAAAATGAACTAATCCTTTAATAATAATATTTTTGTTGCTGTTGTTATTGTTGTTATAATAATAATAATAATAATAATTATTATTATTATTATTATTATTATTATCTTTTTTACTGGGCACATAGTTTTTGTGTTGCTTCATTAAGCCACTAGATAACCACTGGAGTCCCATGAATTATTTTAATGATATATTTGCAACCTTTTTGGACCTTAAATGTGCTATTTGCATAGGATGTGAGTGGAAGAACACAACTTGTATTTCATTAAAAATAAAAAAAGACATGAGGGTGAGTAATTAAAGGGATAGTTCACTCAAAAATGAAAATTTGATGTTAATTTGCTTACCCCCAGGGCATCCAAGATGTAGGTGACTTTGTTTCTTCAGTATAACACAAATGATGATTTTTAACTGCAACCGCTGCTGTCTGTCAGTCAAATAATGCATGTCAATGGGTACAAAATCTAAAAAAGTAAAAAAAATAAAATAAATAAAAAAAATAAATGCACAGACAAATCCAAATTAAACACTGCGGCTCGTGACGATACATTGATGTCCTAAGACACGAAACCATCGGTTTGTGTGAGAAACCGAACAGTATTTATATCATTTTTTACCTCTAAAACACCACTATGTCCAACTGCCTTGAGCATCCGGTGCGTGAGATGTGTATGTGCTCTGGTGTAGTTTAAAGGGTTAGTTCACTTTCAAATAAAATTTCCTAATAATTTACTCACCCCCATGTCATCTAAGATGTTCATCTTTCTTTCTTCAGTCAAAAAGAAATTAAGGTTTTTGATGAAAACATTCCATGATTTTTCTCCTTATAGTGGACTTTAATGGCCTCCAAACGGTTGAAGGTCACAATGTCAGTTTCAGTGCAGCTTCAGAGAGCTTTAAACGATACCAGACGAGGAATAAGGGTCTTATCTAGCAAAACATTTTCTAAAAAAAAAAATACAACTGTATATACTTGATAAACACAAATGATCACCTTCCCTATTCAACTTGCGTAACGAGTGCCAGTTCCGTTTTTTCCAAAAGTTGAATAGGGAAGGCATAGGACATACAGCGTAAGCTTTTTGAAGAATACAGAAAGCGGAAGCACGTGCAATGCAATCATTTGTGTTTATCAAGCATATACATTTGTATTTTTTTTAGAAAATGGCCGATCGTTTCGCTAGATAAGACCCTTATTCCTCGTCTGGTATCATTTAAAGCTCTCTGCAGCTGCACTGAAGCTGACATTGTGACCTTCAACCGTTTGGAGGCCATTAAAGTCCACTATAAGGAGAAAAATCATGGAATGTTTTCATCAAAAACCTTAATTTCTTTTTGACTGAAGAAAGAAAGATGAACATCTTAGATGACATGGGGGTGAGTAAATTATCAGGAAATTTTATTTGAAAGTGAACTAACCCTTTAAACTACACCAGAGCACATACACATCTCACGCACCGGATGCTCAAGGCAGTTGGACATAGTGGTGTTTTAGAGGTAAAAAATGATATAAATACTGTTCGGTTTCTCACTCAAACCGATCGTTTCGTGTCTTAGGACATCAATGTGTTGTCACAAGCCGCAGTGTTTAATTTGGATTTGTCTATGGAAGTTTTTTTGACTCAAAGATTTTGTTGCCATGCATTATAAGACTGACAGATGGCAATGGTTGCAGTTAAAAATCATCATTTGTATTCTACTGAAGAAACAAAGTCACCTACATCTTGGATGCCCTGGGGGTAAGCAGATAAACATCAAATTTACATTTTTGGGTGAACCCAACTCTGCGTATGTGAAGGGAAAACTTCATTGTATTTTGATTTTGAAGGACAGTGCTAATTTAATTTATACATTGCAAGTATTGGTTGCAAAATTGCCATAAATGTGGCCTGACATTAAAGGAGAACATTTGTTCTGTTTTGTGCATGACTTACTTAGACTGGTATTGATTGTGTGTTGGATATAGGTTTCAGTTGTCAACACAGAATTATTTAACTTGCATGATCTTGTTTCTTTCATTGTTAGGATATCACTGACGAGGACTCATTCCAGCAAATTCCAGTAGGAATCCTCTGCGTTGATGCAGAAACTCCACAACTGAACCCTTCCCAAGTGGCCATCATCTTGGAAGGGAATTCCGTTATGGAACCAGACAACCTGCCTCAGGCCTTCTGTCTAACTTTTGGACTTATTTATGGCCTTCACTTGGACTATCCTAAGTGCATGAGAAACACTTTTAATTTCATCCAGCAGGTGTTCCTTAATCTTGGAAAGGTGGAGCTGGCACCAAAAATTCAATCCTTAAAAAATCTGCTCACAATTATGTAAAATGGTGTCGTCCACTAGTCATCATTTTTTTTTTTTTTTTTTTTTTTTTTTTTTTTTTTTTTCTGTGTTCCGTGGAAAAAAAAAAACCTCAAGTCAGATTTTGTTATAAGTGCTTTTATTCACAACAGTAAAAAATAAGGTGCCTTGTACTTTTTTTTTAATTTATTTTAATTTTTATTTATTTATTTTTAAATACTTTGCAGTGTTGCACTTTGAAAATAATCCAAGCACACATTTGTGCACTCACTCTGATAGTTCAGCAGACCTGAAGAAGGGTAAAAGAGTCTATAAATGTTTTTTTGTTTTTTTTTGTTTTTTTGAGAGAGTGAGTGATGGCAATAACAAAACTAAAGTATTTTGAACTGAGGTGTGAAAAAAAAAAAAAAGTTTGTTATACATGTACAGTACGTTCATGTGACGTTATGTTCATACAGCATGTTCATGTGCTTAATTGCAGATGTTTAAAGAACCTGTCATGTTCTCAGGGGAACAGCTCAAAAAAGCTTTTGATTAAGACTTGATATTCTGTTTGAGTAGATGCACTTTTAGAGAGGAAAAAAGGTGGAAACCTTTTAAACTTAAGGGCAAACTTGTTTAAAACTTGTCTTAATTGTACTGTTGCATTTTAAAAAGTTTTAAATAAAAAAAGAAAAGAAATCTTTTGTTTCATTGCTTTTGTATATAATTTAATGCAATTAAAAAGGCAAGTGGAGTAAGTGAACAGAGGTATTATGTAAACTTAAAGTATTTAGTCTAATCAACTTAAAATAATTATTAGAACGGCTAATATCTTTTAAGTACATTTCACTCAAGTTTATCAAGTAAACATTACTTAAATTTTTTAGGGCAACCAGTTTCCTCAAATTTTTTAAGTAAACTCAACTTATTCGGGTTTAGAGTGTGCTGCAAAACATGTAAATGCAGCATAATGCTCTTCAGACCATAAACACAAATTTGAAGAGGAATTTGAAAGCAGATGCCTATCAGTCAACGCTGAATTAAGTTAATTGGGTTGTTGACATGACATGGCATTTTCAGTGTCACACAAGATAAAAATTAATAAAATTTGCATTGTCATCATTTAAAATGCAACTATTTTTTTTTTGTCTTACATGGACATGTTAATATCAAAACTGCCTTGTTATTAGACTTTTTAATTATTTATTTATTTAGCCAAATCTCAAAATTGTCCTATGGTGTGACTGTCTCAAGCATTGGGTAAATAAATTACAACTTTTATAAATTAAAAAGAAAAGCATAAAATTGGCTATTTTAGTAAATGTCTATCTTTTTTCCCATCCATATATTTCTAAAACCGTAGGAACGTTATACATTTTGTCACTAGGGCTGAACGATTAATTGCATTTGCGATAGCATCACGATATGATAAAATGTAAAAAAAAAAAAAAAAAAAAAAAATTGACCTCAAAGACTGCGCTTACATCTTGGTCACGTGACACGTGAGAGTAAAGTAGTCTGCAGAGGAAGGCACGCAACACATATATAGGCCTGGCCTACAGGAAAGCACAGTTTATGCAGCTTATTAGATCTCCCACTGTCACCAGTATTTAAACTAAAAATGTGTATTTTTAACATGCAAATGTTATTTTTTTTATGTACTTATTTTAAAAAGTACTTATACTTAAATAAATAAAAGATTTTAAATTTTAAGATTAATTAATAAGATTAGATCAAGAATTGTTTTGGAATTGGACTCGGACTCGGAATCGGGTCGTGAGGCGTCTAAAGATTCCCACCCCTACTATATAATGATTTATGGCTTATTTTGTTGAATAATACAGAAGACAAACAGCTTAATACCCTTGGACAAATTTAATAAGAATATTTAAAAAGCTTTGAGAATGAAACCAACCTGTTTGTTCCTCAGTTTCTTCTTGTTTCACACTGATTGTTTCTTCAATCTTTATGTCTTCAATCTCTTTTTTAATAAACTCCATCTTAATGTCTTCAATCTCTTCTTTAATAAACTCCATATTTATGTCTTCACTCTCCTCTTTAATAATCTCCATCTTTATAATACCGTGTCATGTGGATCTCAGTCGCTTCACAAGGAGTTTTTCCTGTGTTTGGGATGAGAATAATTAACAGAAAGAAATATAAATTCAAACCAAATCTCTGGGTGTGTCTCAATCAGCTCTAGTTCAGTAGTGAGAGTCAGAGTGAGAGTTAATGGACTAAAATGATCTGATTATTTAAAAAGAATAATAATTAAAAAAAAACTAACAGCATTCAAAATTATATAAACTTTTTGTTATGATTTACATTTGGTGTTTATTGATTTGTAGATATTCAATACTAAACTTTTATACAAACATTAGCAGTTGGTTAGTAAAAGTTGTCATTACACATGTTGGTGTTTGTTCTCGTTACATTTACAGTGTTTTGAGCAGCTGGTGTCGTCAGTGTGCGGTGAATCGAGCGCTTCGAATCAGTGAATCATTTTGCAAAGTATTTGATTCAACTGACTGTTTACTGTTACTCGTGAGTGGATGCGATTTACTTAACAAAAAAACACTGTTTATTTATGTTAGACAATGTATTGCAATGTTAAATTAAATTATCAAGCTGTAAAACTAAAAAAAAAGTCCGAAACCGTTTGTATCGATTTAAAACACAAACCTTTCTTCAGCTGAATCACAACAGACGCATGAGCGCGGCGCAGCCTTATGACGTCACATCACCAGACCAAAATAAAAGTATCATTCACACTGTGAAATAATTAAACGTCCAATGATTTGATGAATATGTTAAGTATTAACTAATGAAAGCGTGTATGTTTTTTAAAACTATAATGTTTGAGTAAAGAATCCATTTGTACCAGATAAATTAGAAACAGATAGAGGCAATAAATAAATAAATGTCACACCCAAAATAAAACAGATACAGTTCATGAATCCTTTGCACAAATAAAACCACACAACAAATATAAGGGTGGCCTCGTTTGAAAGCAGACACTTGGCAGTTTTGTTGTCGTCAAGTCACAGTTAATTATTGCCATAAAAAAAAAAACGAAATATCTAGAAAAAGCTTAAAAGTTTTGTAAATTTATTAGAAAATTTTTCTCATTAAATATCTTTATAAAAATAAAATTGAAATTAGCCTTGTTGCTAGCTAGAAACACAGTGTCAAAAGATTTCTACAGTTTTGGTTTAATGTAGAAAATGCTGTTTTTGTTGTTGTTGTTTTTATTTTGGATATTTAGGAAAAAAGTTACGCTCAGTATTGGCCATTGCTGTACACGTGAGCAGCACGATGCATGCGTGTGATGCTGACGCAGGAGCCGGCCAATGAGTCTACTTTCTGACGTACAACCAGGAAATGCTAAACATAAACAGCATAGGAGACTGACAGGGAAGAGAAGAAATTGGTTGAATCAAGTTGTTATTTTTGTTTTATTTTAATGCACAAAAAGTATTCTCATCACTTCATAACAATAAGGTTGAACCACTGCAGTCACGTTGACTATTTTAATGATTTTTATTAATATGTTATTATGCTCATGGAACATTGTGTTATGTAAGACTGAACTCAACACACTTTGGCCCAGTTTCCCATTAAGGGCTTAAAATAAACCAGGACTAGGCTAATTCTACTTAAATTAATCCACACTAAACAACTGACTTTCTGAGATGTTGCTTAAATTTGGATTAACTAGTTCTAGACTACAGAGTCTCAGATTAAGGTAATAAAGGACCAGTGAGATCATCTTTTGGAAACCCGATTAGATTAATGGCATGCACATGTGGCTAAGGAGAGGTTGCTATAAAAACCTGGTATGGAATACTTGTAATTCATTAGTCTTAAGGATTGTGTGGAACAGGAGTCACTACACTTAACCAAAAAAATGGATAAAGGGCGAAGAAAACGCTCAAAAAACTTCAGTGAATTTGAGAAGACCCTTTTTAAACAAATTGTATCAAACTATCCTGTAATTGAAAACAAACAGCATGATTCAGGTACAGAAAACAAGAAGAAGAAGGCATGGATTTCCATATTGAATGAATTCAACTCAAATGAAAAAGTAACCAAACGGACACTCCAACAAGTTCAGGTAAGATTTATTGTTGCCCCATTCTTACAAATCAGTCAATTATAAATGTTTTCATTAATTAAATGTAAAAAGAAAACAATATTATATAGAACTCCTACTTCAGAGTATATATTATCTTGTAAAGGTCCTGTGGAAAAACATAAAAATAAACCTGAAAAAAACAACTGCTGGTGGGGGACAGGTGGGGGACTCCCAGTTCCACCAGACACAGAGGAGTTGGGGGACTTGTTGGCTGGGATTATTGAAAGTCAACAACCCATGGAAGGTATTCCAGATGATGACCATTTGGACAGTTCAGGTGAGGAATCTTTCAAAGACTCATTTGATAGGACACGTCTCATTTACAGTAACATGTGCTATCCCATCCAACATAATTAAATGCAAGTCATGTCTTGTAACACAAATTATGTAATGACCTTTATTGTTGAAGTCGAATGTAATGCTACATTTTTTTTCCATACAAAGATGACCTGATCTTGACACAGGACTTGGGGGGCGCAGGGAACAGTCAAGATGCTCAAATGAATCCAGCAGCAGCCAGCACCAACATGCAGCAGCATCCAGTCTCCTGCAGTAGCATTAGTCAGCATCCAGCAGTCTCTAATCCAGGCAGCAGGTCAAGAGGGAAAAGGATGACCATTCATGAGAAACTTGCCATAGAGTTCCATGAACGTAAATTACAATATTTAAAAGAAGAACATGAAGTCAAAATGAAAATTCTTCATCTTGAGTTGTCTATGAAAGAGAGAGACATGAAGCAGCAGCAGTGTCAATTGTCTTTGGAACAAAATCTCAGTTAAATAAATAATTTCCTGAATTTTTTTACCTGTCTATGCCAATCATTTATGTATCACTCAAGGCTCATTTATGAGAAGTGCTGCAAAGCAAAAGCATCTCTGTAAGCAAGTCCATTTCTGTCATTGGCTAGCTCAGCGATAGGAACATGTTGGTCATCATCATCTTCAATATCAGGGTCTGGGCAGCCACACTGTTTAAGAAAATTATGAAGCACTGCTGTTGCAATAATAACAATGCAGCACCTCCTAGGTTCAAACCGCAGTGTATTTCGGAGACACTGGAAACGATTCTTCCATACACCAAACATGCGCTCTATTAGCCCTCTGGTGAGCATGTGAGCTTGGTTATAGCGCTGTTGCTCTGGTCTGACTGGATGGAGATAAGGGGTGAACAAGAAGTTTGTCTGTGCATACCCACTGTCACCAAGTAGAATTCCAGAGTGTTGTCTTGTTTCAAACTGACCGTACAAAGAGGAGTTGTGGAAAATCCTTGAGTCATGAGTTGAACCTTTCCAACGTGCAACAATATTGGAGAACTGCATAGTGGGAGTGCACACTCCTTGTACATTTATAGAAAACCAGTTTTTACGATTTCTGAATTCCTCAGCATCTGCTGTAGAGGGACACTTGATGGGAATGTGGCAGCCATTGATACAACCAATGACTCCAGGGAAGTTCCCATATTCATAGAAATCTACCTTGTAGGTGGCCTGTTCAGCAGCATTTGGGAATTTGATGAAATCCTTTTTCAGTTCACATATAGCATTGAAAACTTTGTGTACTATTTTGCACACTGTTGATTCACCTACACCACACAAATCCCCAGTTTCACGATGGAAGGTTCCACATGCCAAAAACCTTAAGGTAATTAATATTTGTAAGGAAGGAGAAATAGGGGTGCCCCTGACTAAGTCACCTGAAAGCTTGGGCTGCAGCAAACCAATTATTTCTGTTGCATTTTCCTTTGACATACGGAAACGGTCAAGAAAATGTAAATCATCAAAATCATTTAGTGGGTTGCTCCTGTCTTTCAGCAACCTTCTTTCTGGTCTTGGTGGTGGTCTCTGATTGTCGTTGAAATAGTTGAGGTAATCCATTTTCTGCTACTGTGGACGTGAGCCTTGAGGCAAGAAGTTTTTAATCTGAGGTTAAACCTGCTTCTGACCAGGTTTAATTTAAGACTTCATTTAGATCTGAATTAGGTCTAATCCTACTTCTAGAAATCCGATTGTTTAAGTCTAGACTAGTGCAAGTCTGAGACTATTGTAATCCATGTGTGAGAAAGCTACTTCAATAAATCCAGGTTTAAAATGACATTTAGTCTACGACTAGGCTTAATCCCCCTACGGGAAACCGGCCCAAAATGATTTTAAATGCTGACTAAAGCCCTGCATTTCAGCCCGAGCCCGACGGGGCCCGACTTATTTACGCCCCTAGGGCCGGGCTTTGGGCCAATTTTCACGTCATAGTTCACACGCGGGCCGGGCCTCTGGCCTTTTTTGGGTTATCCTTCTTTTTATATTTTTAGACATTAATAAAAAAAAATGAGAAGTTGACGTCGACGATAGAAACACAAACATAGAAAGACATTTCATAACCTCATAACTTTCATAATCTGATAATTACACTGACATATGACTGACATCACAGTCTCACGCACGCACACACACAGAAGGTTTTCCGTCAGCACGACCCACAATTCACCTCATGTGCAAATAATGGAGAATATTAAGAGAAAAATCGCAGATGGCCAACTTAAAACGGTAAAAAACACCAGAGGAAAGGCAAACTTCTGGGCTGTTTTTCAAATTGTGGCAACCTTAAATGATGAACCAACTGGTTATGCACAATGTACAATTTGCAAGGCTGTGCTAAGCTACGATAGTAAGAAGACGGGATCATCTCATTTACAAAGACATTTTGTAACAAACAAATGAGTGTGAGTGATTTCCGTGCCAAACCAATTCCTTCTATTGTGAAATCACTGATCACAGATAAATGCATGAATTTCTGTTGTATGGACATTCGGTCATTTAAAACGGTAGCAGGGAACGGTTTCATCCAGTTAGCGCAAGAGCTAATAAATGTAGGCGCAGCCCATGGTCGTCTGTCAGCAACAAGTTTACTGCCTGACTCCACCACAATCTCTCGAAAGTGCAAAGAACTGGCGACTGCTAAGAGAGGGGACGTGGTTGAAGAAATCAAGGGGGTCATGTCGTTGATAAATGTGGGGATGACAACTGACATGTGGACGGATGATCACCGTAAAATAAGCTACATGTCAATCACATGTCACTATGTCACACCACAATATGACATGAAGAGCAGGGTACTCACCACAACAAGCTTCCTAAACAAGGCCAAAACAGCAGACAATATTCGAAAAGAGTTGCAGCAGCAATTAGTCTCAGTCCTTGGATTTGATGCCTCGGTGATGAATTGTGTTGTCTGGGTAACCGATCAGGGCGCTAATTATGTTGCCGCTCTTCGCCCATACCGGCGCCTGGACTGTCAAGACCACCTGTACAACACTGTCCTCCGGCATGCATTGAACCCAGATGAGCTTTCAGAAACAGTCCCAGAAGTAGCAGAGACCCTGCAGGCCGCCAAGGCTTTAGTCCGATATTTAAAGCAGTCAGGTCTGACAAGCCGGTTGTCAAAAACTCTCAAACAGATGGCAGAAACCAGATTTAGCACCGTATTTCTCACCCTGGAGTCAATTGAGTCAGTCTACACAGAGTTACAGGAGATACTTCAGAGCCGTGGTGAGAGCCAGCGACTACACGATGTGTCCCCTGATGTGCTGGCTTTCTGGTGCGATTTCTGCGCCCGTTCTACGACGCACAAAGGGAGCTGGAGGGGGATAAATACCCTACACTTAACCTCGTCGTGCCCTGGCTTCACAAGCTAAAACACCATTGCCAGCCAGATGTGTCGGACACACCTTCCCAAGCTATTATCCGCCAACGACACCTTGAGTGGATAATAAAAAAAATCCACATCCAGCCACTTCACAAACTGGCCATATTCTTATGGCCAAAGTTCAGTCAGTTAAGGATGTTTACCAAAGCTGAGAGGGATGACATCTTTCAGCTGGCCAAACGTCAGATAGCCCGCTTCAGAGAGGAGGGGACGGCAGTGCAAGGGGCGGATCAAGCAGCCGGTGAGATTTTCTTTTAAGTGTGTGTATTAGGTCTACTATTATTATTATTATTATTATTATTATTTCACTTTATTTGCACCTGCAACCATACCAAGTCACTTATTATAGTAGTAGCTATAAGCCTCTAAATTAATGTATTAATAATAGCCTACTTGGCCAACTAATAATTATAAAATAATGATGATTTATGCAGCAGCGAGCATTTCTGTGTCTGCACCTGTTGCTGCGGGCCACACAGCAAAGAAGAGAGCGCTGGCCGAGTTTGAGGAAGAGTGGGAAAACATTGTGGGGCAGGACGAGGATGACGATGAAGTACAGCAATACTTGCGCCTCAATCACAACATGGAAGGTGATGGACGAGATGTGCTGCTCTGGTGGAAACAGCACGAGACTCTGCTACCGCAACTGTCAAGACTGGCTCGCTCTGTGTTTAGTGTCCCCGCCACTGTCTTCAGCGCAGCGGGAAGAGTGATAGAGGAGAGGAGGACTGGGTTAAAACCTTCCACTGTGGATGCTATTCTTGTTCTCCACAATGCTCTGTAAGAGACTGTTCTAACTTTTCGTTTGATTGGACTTTATTTTCGTTTAACTGTTGGAAACTACTGATGTTTTTAGTTTGATTGGACTTTATTTTCATTTAACTGTTGAAAACTAATGGAAAAAAATGGCCATGTTCTGTGGTGCATTTTTGAGGTAAGATAACCTGCAAGTTTGTTTTTAATTTATTTAATTTAATTTGTTTAGATTGTAGGCTATTACTCATTTTGTTTGCGAAAATTTTCGTTTGCGCTGTTGCGAACAGCCTGAGCCTGCCTTAGTATTTCAAAAAATGTTGTTTTACTCACTGTGGTTTAATAAATAAACATTTATTAAACTAACTGTCTGTGTGATATGCTTGAAGTGTTTTATATCTATGGATTTTATTGTAGCCAAGTAAAGTATTAGCGTTGATTTGAGAGGCTAACTTGATCAAACATGTTTTACTCGCTTTCGGCTCAGCTGCTTAATCGTCATTTAAAAGAAAATGCTCCAAACATTTGTCTAAATTACCTTAATAAAGAAATGAAAAGAAACATAACTAACAAAACTGTTAGTTATGTATGCTGCCGCTGTGTAATGAAGTAAAAAAAAAAAAAACGGGCTTGTGTCGAACTCGGGCTGATAATTCTGATGAGCTGTTGGACACGGGTCGAGCTAGGGCCTGAGCGTCTCGGGCCAGGGCCGGGCTCGGGCCTAAATTTGAGGCCCGTGCAGGGCTCTAATGCTGACTATAAACACCGACCGAACGCAACTGGCTCTGACTCGGCACGTTTGGGCATGATCAGTCGTTAGTATCAAATTACATTCATAATCGGCCTTACAATCATTAAGTGTGTCCCCGGCTTTAGAGAGACAGGATGTAGTTAATTTTCACAGTATGCATTCAGTGTGAGAACTAACCGTGCTAGAGCATGGAACAGCTACTACTTTTGTGTGCATTCATTACGACAGCAAACATCTTTATTACTACATGGATAGTACACTTTACAATTTTAACTAATTTTAGTGTATTTGTATATAACAGGTCTGGTTCTCACCTTTTTGATCTCACCATTTCTCCATTAACGTCAGCTGCCTTCGTAATGATCCATTAATATGTGCAAGTGAAAATCACTGTGTTGCATAAATAATAAATCTATTAGGCAGTATCTTAGCGAAAGTCCTTTTTTCCTGTTTTCTACAATACAAAAAGTTGCAGGTAAGCGTATACGTGCATGTAAGCGTAAGCGTGCTCCGGCCCAGAACGTTAAGTGCAATGTGAGTGGAGGCCAGTAGTGAGGGGAACAAGATTAAATATCTTATATAAGTTTCTTATATAGAAAATGCATCTTGATTTAAGAATTTTACTTTACTTAAGAAACTTACTATGGTAACTTACCCAGAGATTTAGTTTTGTGTTTTATTGGAACTGAAAATCACAAGTTTCCCTTTTCTGGGATTAACAAACTGAGTTTCCAACCAACCCGCTTTCTGGAATACACCCCAGGTCCGTGTACGTTTTGATAGTTTGTTTTCCAATTTGAAATGAAATATGCAGAAACGAGAAAACGGTCGTTTTCCGTTTTTTCGTTTGTTAAAAAACGGAAAAACGAGATTTTGGCTCTATTTTCGTTTTTTCGGGTCACAAATAGAAAACGGAAACACAACTTCAAAACTCATTTTCCACATGTGGGCGGTCATTACACGCCCCTTTCAGCTGATTGGTCAAATAAATCTGAGCCAGTGACGTCACCATCAGTTCGTTCAACAAAATAACAGTCCTCTGCTGCTATATCAGTATATGCTATGTCATATATTATATTCTTCTGTGCAACCTAATGCGTATTTCACAGAAATATTTATTTCAGAAATGTTAATCAGCACGCAGGCTGTTGTAATACTGTTTGTAGTTTAATATGCATGGTGAAACTGCGCTAGTGAATTCTCAAGTGGAGTTTAAGGTGTCCTTTCTGATTGAAACTCTTTCCACACTGAATGCACATGTAGGGTTTCTCTCCATTATGACTTTTCTTGTGGACTTCAAGTTTTTCATGTTGGTCAAAAGTCTTTCCACTCTGAGAGCATGGGAAAGGCTTCTCTCCATTGTGAGTTCTCATGTGTCTATTAAGACTTCCTTTGTGAGTGTATCTGTTTCCACACTGTTGGCAGTTGAAAGGTCTCTCTTCAGTGTGAACTCTCTTGAGAACTTTAAGGTTCTTGTCTTGAATGATAGTCTTTCCACTCTGAGTGTATGTAAACAGCATCTCTCCAGTGTGAATTCTCATGTGCCTGCATAGGTTTCTTTTTTGATTGAAACTTTTCCCACACTGTTGGCAGGTGAAAGGCTTCTCTCCACTGTGAATTCTCATGTGGTCTTTTAAGTTTCCTATTTGATAGAAGCTCCTTCCACACTGAGAGCATGTGTAGGGTTTTCTCCAGTGTGAATTCTCATGTGGTATTTAAGTTTTCCTTGTTGATCAAAAGTCTTTCCACACTCAGAGTATGTGAAAGTCTTCTCTCTATCGTGAACTCTCATGTGCTTTTTAAGGCTAACTTTTTTAGTGTATCTGTTTCCACACTGTTGATAGATGAATGGGCTCTTTCCATTATGAAGTCTCATGTGGAGTTTAAGGTTTCCTTTTCTTTTAAAACTTTTTCTACACTGTTTGCAGATTAAGTGACTTCTAGTCCTTGCCTTTTAAGCTGTTTTTTCTGAGACAGTCTTTTCGGGCTGTGAGCAACTAAAAGATTTTTCTCCAGTTATGAAATCATGATGATTTGTATATTGATCTTTCTCTTCCATTTCATTCACTTCAGTCTCCCCTTTCAGTGCCATCAGGTCTAAAAATGACAATAGAAGTTAACCCCATTACTGGTATTTAATGGCAAAGCAACTGACATGAAACATTTATACATGAAAAAACAACAACAAGTTGTCATCAGCGGGAAAAACTCTATGATTGCTTTGGTTGGTTATTTTCACAGATAGAATATGACAGCTGCACAAATAATTTTTTAAATGTCAGTCACATTTTTTATTATATTTCTTATTGTGGTATTGTAATTTCTGGGATGAATAAAAAAATACAGACATAAATGAAATGCGGGACGCTACTAAAGTATTACGGGACAAAGCTCCCAATTTCTGGACTGTCCCGCAAATTGCGGGATGGGTGGTCACTGTAGTCTCTTATCTCCAGCTTGCTTCAGCACATGGGGTAGTAGCAAAATGCTTCCCTTTGCTTACCTTCTATTACCATGCTGAATGCTGTTAGCAAGTGAGCTAATGTTAGCTGTTTTGATTCATTAAGGAATGTTCTGTCACTTATGTCAGAGATTTAAGTGTCCCAAGCAGAGAGACTTGAGCTGGATGAATCTACTGATGTGTCTGTACTTAAGCAGCATCTTTTTATGAATAAATAATCAAACTAAAAAATGAATGCCTATGGAAGTTAATCTTGATTTTGTAAGATACTTGGACCAAGAGGGCAAGTTCTACTGCCACTTCCTTGCTTTGGTACCCACAAGGATTGGAAAGTAGACACCATAGTAGCTGCTGTTATGGAGGTTGTGACAAAGAAGGAGATCCCTACTCATCTCATCTTTGTATTATTCCCTGTAAATTCTCATTCACCTATTCATAAAATGATTTTTTTAAAGAGTTGATTAAAAACAGAGTAACAGAACAGCTTACAGCTTATGTACACCTCACCATATTAACAAACTTTCAAGACTATCAAGTTTATAAATCACCAACAAATTTATAGTTGCCTTTGTAAAGAAATGCTCACTTTATATGTAGCTTGTAGCCGCTGTTGTGACGCTTTACAAATGCTTCAAGTGTGAATACTTGCGCTTCTCTGCAGCTGCAGTGACGATCTAGTTATGCTCACACGCCACATTACAAGAAAGAAGAGCAGCACCACCCCAAGAGGGATGAATACCATCTCTTTTGAACAGGTCGGGTCTGCCACAAAAACTTTTCCAGTTGTCTATGAACCCTATATTATTCTGTGGACACCACTTAGTCAGCCAGCCATTGAGTGATGATAGTCTGCTAAGTATCTCATCACTCAGATGAACAGAAAGAGGGCCAGAGCAAATTACAGTGTCTGACATCGTAATTGCGAGTTCACATACCTCTTTAATATTAATTTTAGTGGTCTCCGAGCATGTAAAGTAGCTTTGTTGTCAGGTGCTCTGGCTCCCAGCAAACATGTGACTATGGTGGCTGGTGTCTCTAATTTTACATTCTCTTTAATAGAATCGCCAATAACTAGGGCACTTTCAACAGGATTCTGTTAATCGGAATGGAAGAGCGGTGTTTTGTCCCGCGACTATGCCTTCTCACAGTCACCCAGTTACCCTGCTGCACTTCCGCTTTGCTCTACAGCCAGAACTGAACAATGTACAGTGTTCACTAAGCTAGTCACATCCAAAGCCCTTGCATTCTTACTATCCTCAATTAAAGTTTGGATGCGCGTCTCTAATCCTGAAATCTCCATCAGCCTGACTATGTCTCTGAATTTATCACATGTGTAAATCTCACCGCAGACAGAGAAGGCTATACTAATACATGTGGCAGGCAGTGCAAATGACAATAACAGGTGAAGATGACATGACTTGCTGCGTTTGTTGACTGATCCAACTCACTCGGACTCGTAAAGATGGCAAGAACGGATGACAAGTCAAACCACTTATCAGCGAGGAAGACACTGAGCAGAGCTTATCACTGTGAAGCTGCTTTGAAACAATCTATTGTAAAAAGCGCTATATAAAATGAAGATGACTTTCACTTGACAGTCGTAAATCCATTGAAAACTCAGTAGCCACTGAGTTATTACCACTCCACTTCACATTGTCATTGACAATGAAATGTAATGCTAAAATGAATATCCACGACTTCTAAAGGCATTAGGGATGTTCTGCTGCTCAGTTATTTTGAACTTCTTTTAACCCCCAATCAAAGAAAGAAAGAATTCTGCTTGAGTATATCAGGTATATGTGAACCCCAAGGTTTGCTTTATTTCTGCAAGTCTTTCCACAGTGACGGCTCATAAAAGGCTTTTCTCTGGTTTGAGTTATTACATGATCCTAAAGTGATTTCTGTCAGTGAAACTCATTCTACACTGATGACATTATACAGTTATTTCATACATGAATCCTCATGGCTATCAAGTGTTCCTTTATATCTGAAAGTCTTTTCACAGTGACAACACTTAAATGGCTTCTCTCCAGTGTGAATTCTTGTGTGTATGGTAAGAAGTCCTTTCTGGCTAAAACTTTTTCCACATTGTTTGCAGGTGAAAGGCTTCTCTACTGTGTGAATTCTTATGTGGTCTTCAAAGTGTCCTACTTGATTGAAACTCTTTCCACACTGAAAGCACAAGTAGGGTTTCACACCAGAGTGAATTCTCATGTGGAGATTAAGGTGTCCTTTTTTATTAAAACTATTTCCACACTGAGAGCATGTGTAAGGTTTCTCTCCAGTATGAATTCTCATGTGTCTATTAAGGTTTCCTTTTTGAATGAAATTCTTTCCACACTGAGGGCAAGGATAGGGTTTCTCTCCAGTATGAATTATCATGTGGCCTTTAAGTATTTCATACTGATCAAAAGTCTTTCCACACTTATGGCATGTGTAAGGCTTCTCTCTATTGTGAATTCTCATGTGCCTGTACAGGTTTCTATTTTGGTTGAAACTTTTCCCACATTGTTTGCAGGTGAAAGGCTTCTCTCCACTGTGAGTTCTTATGTGGTCTTCAAAGTGTCCTGTTTGATTGAAACTCTTTCCACACTGTGAGCATTTGTAGGGTTTCTCTCCAGTGTGAATTCTCATGTGGACTTTAAGTTTTCCAAGTTGATCAAAACTATTTCCACACTGATGGCATGTGTAGGGTTTCTCTCTAGCGTGAATTCTCATGTGGGCTTTAAGGTGTCCTTTTTGAGTGAAACCCTTTCCACACTGAAGGCACATGTAGGATTTCTCTCCAGTATGAATTCTCATGTGGTCTTTAAGGTTTCCTTTTCTATTGAAACTCTTTCCACACTGTTGGCAGATGAAAGGTCTCTCTCTTGTGTGAATTCTCATGTGGGCTTTAAGGTTTACTTTTCTATTGAAACTCTTTCCACACTGTTGGCAGATTAAGTGACTTCTAGTCCCTGCATTTTCAGTTCTTTTTTGTGAGGAAGTCTTTTCAGGCTGTGAGCAACTGAAAGATTTTTCTCCAGTTATAAAATCATGATGATTTGTATATTGATCTTTCTCTTCCACTTCATTCTCCTCTTTCAGTGCCATCAGGTCTAAAAATGACAAATGCAAGTTAATACCACCTTAAGCACAAAGCAAGCCAAAACATTGGTGAATAAATACGACAATGACCCAAAACATTCCAGTACATCAACCAAGGAATGGTTCAAAACAAAGAAATGGAGAGTTTTGGAATGGCCAAGTCAAAGGCTGGATCTGAATCCTATTGAGATTCTACACTCATAGTTTTTAAAGTTTGAAGGGAATTTCAAGGACATTTGAGATCTGTGCATTAGTTTGAATGCAGCTTATTAGATCTCCCATGTCATCGCAGTGAATCTGAGAATAAAATGTTCAGATACTCTTGCTTGTAATATGTTTTTTTTTTAAATTATTATTAACTAAGGGTGCGTTCACACTTGTCATGTTTGGTTCGATTAAAACGAACCCTGGTGCGATTGCTCAGATAGTGCGGTTCATTTGAACATATGTGAACGCTGCCATCCGAACCCTGGTGCGCACCAAACAAGCGGACCGAGACCGCTGAAAAGATGGGTCTCGGTCCGCTTCCAAACGAACTCTGGTGCGGTTCGAATGATATATGAACGCAACACGGACCAAAGACATGTAACCGAACCAAAAACAGGAAGACGAGACCCTAAAAAGGACAGAATCCTCACGCATGTCGGTTTTTCTTGTCATAGACGCGAGTTTGCCCATGACAGGCATCAGACGCGCGTCTCCACGCAGCAGATCATTTGTGTGTGTGACGGATGGATTCCCGCCGGTGTTTTGACTACTTTACACATTTTATAAGCTCTTCACGAGTTCCCAGCTGGCCAAAATACCATCACCTGCAGGCTACGCACCGCTACGCACACACAACGAGCGCATTTTACCTCAGAAAAAAGCACTGTTTTGGATGTTCGGTAAGTTCCGTCTCAAAATTGGCAATATGTCATAAAATCCGACCAATCACGTTGTGAATGTATCTCTATGCCTGAAGGTTCGGTATCTTTTGGTTCGGTGATAAAATTGCCAATGTGAACGCTAACCGGACCAGGACTAAATGTTTTTTTTTCTTCTTTGGTCCGGACCAAATAAACCAAACGAACCGAACTACAAGTGTGAACGCACCCTAACGTTTATGTTTTATTATTATTAACTATATCTAGGGGTGGACTGGGCCGCGCATTTCCAGGTGAAAAAAAGTACACTTCCATAATGTCCTTAAAGCACTCTATTTTCGTGCACTAATTTTGTACTTAATATACTAAAAATTCATCTTTAGTACTTCTTCATATAATCTTAAGAACATCTAAGTGTACTCAACTGTGCTATTTTGAGACACCATGAATTTGTATTTAGTTACCACTTGTAGTACACTTGAACTCATAAGTGTAGGGTACTACAAATACAGAGATATTTAATATAATAAAAAACACTGGAGCCAACTGGCAGAAGTACCATGAATTGTGTGAAAATTACTTGAGCTAGCTGTATTTTTGTTCCTTACCTTTAGCACTTTGGTTAATTATAGGATTTGGCAGAGTCTGACTTTTTTTCTTTCCTGCACCACCTTTCCTTTTTTTTTTTTTTTTAAGGTCAACCATCTAACTTTTACTGACAAATTTGGACTGAGTGTCCTTTGCTGGTAGTTTGATTGGCAGGCAATCTAACCAATAATAACGTTGCATCCACATTTATTTCTGACAAAGCAGTTAGATTAACGTCGTCGTCTTGAATTTGAAAAATGGTGTGTCACGGGCCGCTTGAAACGAGGTTCTACAGCAATCTGTCAAGACACATTAAAGAGCCACAAAATGGTATTTATTGTTTAAATTTCTCTTCTGTTGATGCATTGTCAGTGTCCTCTTTGCTCCAATGTATTTTCACTCAGAGAACATGATGTGTGTCGTGAGAGCGGCATGGCATGTCATGTCATACATAGCAACAGTAACTAAAGGGGCGGGTCAGTCAGTCGGCCCATCTCGAGACCAGACCGGACCGGCCGTTGTCGACTGGGCCAAATGCTAAACATTAATATTATTATAACCATAGTGAGATCGAGCAAGCAATAAAAACCTGTTCTATGCGCTGACGGCCTGTAAAAACTAATATTTATTTATATATTAAAAATAAAACTGACCGGCCCACATATTGCCCGATGGCCAATCCGTACAGTACAGATCAAAAGTTTGGAACCATGTTTAATGTTTTTAAAAGAAGTTTCGTCTGCTCACCAAGACTACATTTATTTAATTAAACATACAGTAAAAAACAGTAATATTGTGAAATATTATTACAATTTAAAATAACTGTTTTCTATTTGAATATATTTCACAAAGTAATTTATTCCTGTGATGGCAAAGCTGAATTTTCAGCATCATTACTCCAGTCTTCAGTGTAACAATGTGATTGTTATTTGTCTCTTGTTGAAGCACGGACCCTTTTGTATGTTGCCCTTTAAGATGTGAATTCAGTTCAGTAAACACAGAGTCACGGATGTACAGCAGTGGTCTGAGTTATTTATTCACTTTAGCGAAAGAATAACAGTGAAACATGGTGGCAGCGGTTTTGTTTTTTGTTTTTGCTGCCGGCGAACGAGTTTTGGTTTAGCGCTTAACCGCTCAGAGTGAAGTTTGCCGCGGGAAAATAACGTGCTAGCGAAGCGAGCCCTGTTGCTCCGACGCGAGCCTCGTCAGATAAGATGGACGGCACACTCGGATTAAAACCACCGCCGACATTGATGCTGGACTCAAGCAATCTGGCAAAGACATGGAAGGCGTGGAAAGAAGAATTTCAGCTGTATCTCGATCTGACTTTGACAGAGGCGTCAGAAAGCACGAAGGTGAAACTTTTCTACTATCTGGTTGGAGAAACTGGTAGAGAGTTATGTGAAACGTTAGTGGGCTCATCAACGGAGGACAGGACTGTAAAGCTGTTATTAGAAGCATTTGATCAACACTGTAACCCGAAGCTAAATGAAACAGTTGAGAGATATCGTTTCTTTATGAGAAATCAAGGAACTGATGAAGGATTTGACAAATATGTAACTGAACTGAAAACGCTCGCTAGCACATGCAATTTTGGTGATATAAAAGACTCTCTAATCCGTGACAGGATTGTGTGCAGTACAAATAGTCCAAGTCTGAGAGAGAGACTGTTAAGAGAGGAAAATTTGACGCTGCAGAAATGTGTCCAGATTTGTAGGGCTATCGAGTTGTCCAGAGAGAACAGCAAAACCATTGAAGGAAAAGCAGTGGAAGAAATTCACGCTTTGAAACAGGTACCGACACACAAAACACTAAAGGATGACAAACGAAAAGCTGACATTACCTGCAAATTTTGTGGAAAGACACACGAAAGAGATAAACGAAAATGTTCAGCTTACGGAAAAACATGCAGGAAATGTGGGAAAGCCAATCATTTCGCTGCATTGTGCAAGTCCAAACGAGAACGTGGAAAAGTTGTGAATAATGTGACTGAAACTGAGAGTGAGCAGTATGAGGATATCTGGAGCATCACAACTGAGTCTGTGAACAAAGTCACAAAGAGCCTGGACGGGCAGCCCTGTCAACTGTTTGCAGGTATGCTGCTCGAGAAAAACTTTGTCAAATTTCAGTTGGACTGTGGAGCAACGTGCAACATTATCCCCATAAACTTTGTGAATCCAGATGTTAAAATAGAGAAAACGGACCAGGTACTTGTTATGTACAACAAAAGTACACTGAAACCAGTAGGCAAATGCCATTTGAAACTGAGAAATCCACGTAACAAAAAGCTTTACAGACTGGAGTTTATGGTCGTTGACCACACTCTGCAGTACCATTACTAGGAAGCAAAGCAGTCCAGGGGATGAAACTGGTTAAAGTACAATCTGAGAATATCCTGGTGGTGGATAATGTGGTGACAATGACAAACAGAGACGACACAAGCGAACATTGGACAATGGAACAAATAACAAGTGAGTTCTCAGATGTTTTCACAGGTGATGGTTGTCTGCCAGGCCGTTACAAGATAGAGATTGAGTCTGGGGTTCAGCCAGTGAAACTGCCTAAGCGAAGAGTGCCAGTCGCGATGATGGGACCACTGAAGGAGGAGCTAAACGATCTCCAAGAACGAGGTATAATCACACCCGTAGAACAAAGCACTGACTGATTTTGCCCGAGTTGTCAAAAGCACGAGTCTTCACGGTCTGTGATGTAAAAAATGGCTTCTGGCATGTACAATTGGATGACCCATCAAGTTATCTCACCACGTTTGCAACACCTTACGGGAGATACAGGTGGTTGAGAATGCCTATGGGAATAAGCCCGGCACCTGAGGTTTTCCAGAGAATGCTGACCCAGGCATTAGAAGGTCTTCAAGGTGTACACATAATCGCAGACGATGTGCTAATAACAGGGGAAGGTGAAACTTTGGAAATGGCGAGTGAGGACCATGATAGAAAACTGAGATTGTTTCTAGACAGATGCAGAGACAGAAATATCAAGCTGAACGCAGACAAATTCAGACTCAGGCAAAGTGAAGTGCCATATATTGGACATCTGCTCACATCTGAAGGCTTAAAAGTAGATCCAGAGAAAGTACGGGCCATAAATGAGATGCCAAGACCGACTGATGTGAAAGGGGTACAGAGAATTCTAGGCATGGTGAATTATCTGTCTAAATTTTGCAGACATCTTTCAGATCACTGTGAAGTGCTCAGACAGCTGACACACAAGGATAGTTTGTGGGACTGGTCTGAGGTGCACGAACAAGCCTTTCAGAGTATAAAAGACCTCATAACCAGGGCACCTGTACTGCGTTACTACAGCCACAAAGAACAGTTAGTTCTACAGTGTGATGCATCGGACACAGGCCTTGGTGCAGCATTGTTGCAGAGTGGGGAACCTGTTGCTTTTGGTAGCCGTGCGTTATCACTAACTGAGCGGGGTTATGCCCAAATAGAAAAAGAGTGCCTAGCTATAGTGTACGGCATGGAGAAATTCCATCAATACACATATGGGCGGAAAGTGATCGTACAATCGGACCACAAGCCTCTAGAGAGTATTGTTAAAAAGCCATTGCTGCATGCACCCAAGAGACTTCAAAGGATGTTAATGAGACTCCAGAAATATGATTTCATAATTACCTATGTTCCAGGGAAAGATATGCTGTTGGCAGATGCGCTGAGTCGGGCATACCTGGAGGACACCGCACAGGAAGGATCGGTGGAGAAAGAGATAGAAAGTGTGAACATGATTCAATATCTCCCAATATCTGAAGAAAGACTCAAAGTAATCAGAGGTGAGACAGCAAAAGATGTCACACTCCAGACACTGATAAAGACGATAAAAGAAGGATGGCCAACAAACAAAAGAAACATACCAAGCGAAATAGCTCACTACTACTCAATCCAGGATGAGCTAACGGTGCAGGATGGTATTGTGTTCAAAGGTGAAAGAGCTGTGATACCAGATGTACTCAGAAGCGACATGATACACCGAGTACACTCTGCACACCTTGGTATTGAAGGATGCTTGAGGAGAGCAAGGGAATGCCTCTACTGGCCTGGAATGAATGCACAGATAAGGAGATACATTGAGAAGTGTGATATGTGTAGATCACTGGAAACAAAACAACAGAAAGAGTCACTTTGCCCACACGAACTGCCTGAAAGACCGTGGTCCAAGGTGGGCACAGATTTGTTTGTATTCAACAATCGTGACTATCTCATCACTGTGGATTATTTCTCAAATTTCTGGGAGGTGGATTACTTGCCAGACACAAAGTCTTCCACGGTGATTAAGAAGCTGAAAGCCCATTTTGCCAGGCAAGGCATACCTGACGTTGTGTTTTCAGACAATGGGCCACAGTACATGTCATCCGAATTCCAGCAGTTCAGTAGATGTTGGGAGTTTCAGCATAAAACATCATCACCCACTCACCCGCAAAGTAATGGGAAGGCGGAGTCTGCTGTCAAGACAGCAAAGCGTCTGATGCAGAGAGCCAAAATGTCAGGACAAGATCCATACCTGGCGATATTAGATCACAGAAACACTCCCTCGCAGGGTCTGAATGCAAGCCCTGCTCAAAGACTGTTAAGCAGGAGGACACGCACGCTCCTCCCAACACACAGCAATCTGTTGAAGCCAAAAGTAGTAGACACCATGCATGGACTGAGACTAAATCAAAGACGACAGGAAATGTACTAAAACAGACACGCAAAAGACATGAACATCCTGAAACCAGGTGACCAAGTGAGAGTACAACCAACACAGGCACAAAAGGTTTGGCAGAAAGCAACAGTTCTGGAACCGGTCAACAAACGATCATACAGGGTTGAAATGGACAGTGGTGGTGTTCTGAGGAGGAACAGAAGGTACCTCAGACACACTGGCCATCAAGATCAGGCCACAAAACTAGAACAGTTTGCGGAGAACAACAGACAAAAGGAGCATTGTGTACTGCCAAAAGATGACACCAAACCTACTGTCACAACCAGAGCAGGTCGGATTAGTGTCAAACCACAGTATTTGAAGGACTATGTTACTTAGTTAAACATGGACTGATTCTTACAGCCTCTCTTTTTTGATATAAGAACTGATGTGTTTTGCAGGCTGAGAAAAGACCATCTTTAAATCTTAAAAAAAAAAAAAAAAAAGAGAGGAGAGGGAAAGAAAGGAAATTGTTTTGAAATGTTTAGACAGTCACTGTGTTCAAATATAGAGATAAATATGCGTTGTTGCATTTAAAAAAAAAAAAAAAAAAAAAAAGGAAGGATGGATGGATGTAACAATGTGATTGTTATTTGACTCTTGTTGAAGCACGGACCCTTTTGTATGTTGCCCTTTAAGATGTGAATTCAGTTCAGTAAACACAGAGTCACGGATGTACAGCAGTGGTCTGAGTTATTTATTCACTTTAGCGAAAGAATAACAGTGAAACATTCAGTGTCACATGATCCTTCAGAAATCATTCTAATATGCTGATCTGCTGCTCAAGAAACATTTAATGTGTACAATTGTACAAAATATTTGTGTACAATATTTTTTTTCAGGATTATTTGATGAATAGAAAGTTCAAAAGAACAGTGTTTATCTGAAATCTAATCTTTTGTAACATTATGAATGTCTTTACTGCCACTTTTGATTGATTTAATGCATCCTTGCTGAATAAAAGTATTTATTTCTTTAATTTCTTTTCAAAAAATAAAAATAAAAATTCTTACTGACCCCAAACTTTTGAACGGTAGTGTATAATGCTACAGAAGCTTTGTATTTCAGATAAATGCTGTTCTTTTGAACTTTCTATTCATCAAGGAATCCTGAAAAAAAAAGTACACAACTGTTTTCAACATTGAAAATAATCATAAATGTTTATTGAGCAGCAAATCAGCATATTAGAATGATTTCTGAAGGATCATGTGACACTGAAGACTGGAGTAACGATGCTGAAAATTCAGCTTTGATCACAGGAATAAATTACTTTGTCAAATATATTTAAATAGTACCCAGTTATTTTAAATTGTAATAATATTTCACAATATTACTGTTTTTTACTGTATTTTTAATTAAATAAATGTAGCCTTGGTGAGCAGACGAAACTTCTTTTAAAAACATTAAAAATCTTAGTGGTTCCAAACTTTTGGTCTGTACTGTATTTAAACTAAATATTTATATTTTTAACATGCAAATGTTTTAATTTGTATTTCTCCTGTAATTATTTCAAAAAAGTACTTATAATTACATAAATAAAAGATTTTAAATTTTAAGATTAATTAATAAGAAAGATTAGATCAAGAATTGTTTTGGAATTGGACTCGGAATACAATGATTTATTGCTTATTTTGTTTAATAATACAGAAGACAAAGAGCTTAATACCCTTGGACAAATTTAATAAGAATCTTTAAAAAGCTTTGAGAATGAAACCAACCTGTTTGTTCCTCAGTTTCTTCTAGTTTCACTCTGAACGTTTCTTCAATCTTTATGTCTTCAATCTCTTCTTTAATAAACTCCATCTTAATGTCTTCAATCTCTTCTTTAATAAACTCCATATTTATGTCTTCACTCTCCTCTTTAATAATCTCCATCTTTATAATAGTGTGTCACGTGGATCTCAGTCGCTTCACCAGGAGTTTTTCCTGTGTTTGGGATGAGAATAATTAACAGAAAGAAATATAAATTCAAACCAAATCTCTGGGTGTGTCTCAATCAGCTCAAGTTCAGTAGTGAGAGTCAGAGTAAGAGTTAATGGACTAAAATGATCTGATTATTTAAAAAGAATAATAATAAAAAAAACCAACAGCATTCAAAATTATATAAACTTTTTGTTATGATTTACATTTGGTGTTTATTGTAGATATTTAATACTACACTTTTATACAAACATTAGCAGTTGGTTAGTAAAAGTTGTCATTACACATGTTAGTGTTTGTTCTCGTTACATTTACAGTGTTTTGAGCAGCTGGTGTCGTCAGCGTGCGGTGATTCGAGCGCTTCGAATCACTGAATCATTTTGCAAAGTATTTGATTCAACTGACTGTTTACTGTTACTCGTGAGCGGATGCGATTTACTTAACAAAAAAACACTGTTTATTTATGTTAGACAATGTATTGCAATGTTAAATTAAATTATCAAGCTGTAAATTTAAAACACGATTTAAAACACAAACCTTTCTTCAGCTGAATCACAACAGACGCATGAGCGCGGCGCAGCCTTATGACGTCACATCAACAGACCAAAATAAAAGTCCCGTTCACACTGTGAAATAATTAAATGTATGTTGTCCAATGATTTGATGAATAGGTTAAGTATTAACAACTATTGGGCGTATGTCACACCCAAAATAGGGGGGCACAAATAAGACCACACAACAAATATAAGTTTTGTCTCATTTGAAAGCAGACACTTGGCAGTTTTGTTGTCATTAAGTAACAATTAATTATTGCCATAAAAGACGAAATATCTAGAAAGAGCTTAAAAGTTTTGTAAATTTATTAGAAAAAAAAAATATTTTCATGAAATATCTTGATAAAAATAAAATTTAATTTAGCCTTGTTGCTAGCTATAAACACACTGTCCTTACAAAAGATTTCTACAGTTTCGGTTAAATTTAGAAAAATGCTGTTTTTTGTTATCGATTTTTTTTGTTATGTTTTTTTGTTTGTTGGTTTTTTTTAAGTAATTTAGGAAAATTTTGTTTTTGCACCGTTGGTTTTGTTTATAACGGCACTATCTGCCACGAATGTACAACGCTGAAGGCGAGCAGAAATGCTCTCTGCTTGCAGCACGTCTGTCACGCTCACCGGGAAAGTGAGTGAAACACACACACAAGCAACACATTTTTATCAAATAATACGGCATTAATAGCGGTTCACTTCCGCAATATGGTACGTTTGCGTTCATATAAGCAGTGAACCGTACTGGAGTTCACTTGGGTCTCACACCCCAGACCACCCTTTTTAAGCGGACTCGGGAACGGTTCGCGGGTGCGCAAACAAGTTCAGAAGACAGTGTTCACATCATCCAAACGTACCGAACTCTGACATCAGTCGAACCCAAGTGCGCACCAAAAGTGCTAATGTGAAAACACCCTTAATTTACATTTACATTTATTGACTTGGCAGACGCTTTTATCCAAAGCGACTTACAAGTGAGGAATACAACAAGCGAGTCATCATGACGAGGCAAATAGAAACAAGAAGTGCTCACAAGTTTTAGGCAGTGCTCAGAGTATCATAAGCTACAACAGAGAGGGATAAAAGAAAGTGAACGGATAGGTATAGGAATTTATTTTTTTTCAGGATGAGGTTAAGTGCTCACGAACGAGTGACCCATATCCAATTAATGCGTTTGCCAATTCTTGCCATACCATCTGAAACATCGCCAACATTTATTGACACAGACCTCATGTTAGTTTCATCCTTACATCTACTATAATACAATATATTGTTAGTCTCGAGAGTATTTACATTAGTCAATATATAAGTGGATCATCCTGATGGACTAATGGGGGATTTTTTGTTCTGGGTTCTAATCTGTCCTTGTATAATGTATTTTATTTTCTTCTTATTAAAACCCAAAATGTTCATCAGTGATTGTTTATCAAGAGCAGGGACATGTTTATGTGTATTTTGTTTTGTGATTTCACCGGAATTAATAGTCTCTGCAACAGCATTAGATTGAAGGGCTCGTCCGTGTGAAGACCAAGAAAAGCGCCAAGGAAATGTTGTTGCACCACTGATAACAGCGAGAAAGAGCACTCAATATGATTTCAAAAACAACACACCCCAACGCCAGATTGTCTCGTTTAACGCAAATGAATGAATTGCTAATCAACTAGAGATGTTTCTTTTGTGTTAGACACATCCGTGCCGCAAGATGTTTTTAAAAAAGTGGTGGGAAGAATATCTACCCTGGCAAAAAGTGGTGGGGACATGTTCCACCCACAAATTAGGCCTATGAACATCACGCATGCTTAAAGGGGGTTTCTTGCACCACACGAAATATCCTCGAAAACAGATTTGTTTCCGTACAAGCCTTTAATTTTATCTTGAAAGAAAAAGTACTCTGCCTGAGTATATGTGAACCTCAATGTTTGATTTATTTCTGCAAGTCTTTGCACAGTGACAGTTCATGAAAGGCTTTTCTCTGGTGCTGTTACATGATTCATAAGAAGATTCCTGTCTACACTGATGGCATAAAACAGTTCTCTCATACATGAATCCTAATGGTAAGTAAGTGTTGATTTATATTTAAAAAGTCTTTTCACAGTGACAACACTTAAATGGCTTCTCTCCACTGTAAATTCTTGTGTGGTCTTCGAAGTGTCCTATTTAATTGAAACTCTTTCCACACTGAAAGCACTCCAGAGTGATTTCTTAAGTGTAATTTAAGGTTGTCCTTCTTGATTCAAACTATTCACCTGAGGGCATGTGAAAAGCTTATCTCCATTGTGAGTTCTCATGTGCCTGCTAAGGCTTCCTTTGTTAGTGAATGCTCTTCCACACTGTTGGCAGGAGATAAGCCTCTTTTCAGTGTGAACTATCACGTGCCTGTATAGGTTTCTTTTTCGGTTGAAACTTTTTCCACATTGCTTGCAGGTGAAAGGCTTCTCTCCACTGTGAATGCTTATGTGGTCTTCAAAGTGTCCCGTTTGACTGAAACTCTTTCCACACTGTGAGCATTTGTAGGGTTTCTCTCCAGTATGAATTATCATGTGGAGTTTAAGGTGTTCTGTTTGATTGAAACTCTTTCCACACTGAGGGCAAGGGTAGGGTTTCTCTCCAGTAAGAATTATCATGTGGACTTGAAGTTTTTCATGTTGGTCAAAAGTCTTTCCACACTTATGGAATGTATAAAGCTTCTCTCTAGTGTGAGTTTGCATATGCCTGGATAGGTTTCTTTTTTGGTTGAAACTTTTCCCACATTGTTCACAGGTGAAAGGCTTCTCTCCAGTGTGAATTCTTATGTGGTCTTTAAAGTGTCCAATTTGATTGAAACTCTTTCCACACTGATGGCACGTATATAGTTTCTCTCCAGAGTGAATTCTCAAGTGGAGTTTAAGGTGTCCTTTCTGATTGAAACTCTTTCCACACTGAGTGCACATGTAGGGTTTCTCTCCATTATGACTTTTCTTGAGGACTTGAAGTTTTTCATGATGGTCAAAAGTCTTTCCACTCTGAGAGCATGGGAAAGGCTTCTCTCCATTGTGAGTTCTCATGTGTCTATTAAGACTTCCTATGTGAGTGTATTTGTTTCCACACTGTTGGCACTTGAAAGGTCTCTCTTCAGTGTGAACTCTCTTGAGAACTTTAAGGTTCTTGTCTTGAATGATAGTCTTTCCACTCTGAGTGTATGTAAACAGCATCTCTCCAGTGTGAGTTCTCATGTGCCTGCATAGGTTTCTTTTTTGATTGAAACTTCTCCCACATTGTTTGCAGGTGAAAGGCTTCTCTCCACTGTGAATTCTTATGTGGTCTTTTAAGTGTCCTATTTGATAGAAGCTCCTTCCACACTGAGAGCATGTGTAGGGTTTCTCTCCTGTATGAATTCTCATGTGGTATTTAAGTTTTCCTTGTTGATCAAAAGTCTTTCCACACTCAGAGCATGCGAAAACCTTCTCTCTATCGTGAACTCTCATGTGCTTTTTAAGGCTAACTTTTTTAGTGTATCTGTTTCCACACTGTTGACAGATAAATGGGCTCTTTCCATTATGAAGTCTCATGTGGGCTTTAAGGTTTCCTTTTCTTATAAATCTCTTTCCACACTGTTTGCAGATAAAGTTGCCTCTAGTCCTTGAGGAAGTCTTTTCAGGCTGTGAGCAACTAAGAGATTTTTCTGCAGTTATGAAATCATGATGATTTGTATATTGATCTTTCTCTTCCATTTCATTCACTTCAGTCTCCTCTTTCAGTGCCATCAGGTCTAAAAAAGACAATAGAAGTTAACCTCATTACTAGCATTTATTGGCAAAGCAACTGGCATGAAACATTTATACATGAAAAAACAACAACAACATACAAGTAGACCCTTTACCAACTAAGCTACTATAAGAGGCGTTAATCTGAGAAGACTTCTCAATATTGCTCACTCTTCACTTCATTTAGGGAACGTCTCAAATATATCAAGCTGGCAGTAAAACCTTTTATTTAAAAAGCCCAGTTTGACCCCTGGAGATCTGAATTATAGACTGAACTTTTAAGGCAGAGATAGCCAACCCTGTTCCTGGAGGGGCAACCTTACTGCATTCTTCAGTTCCACCAGCTTCAACACACTCACCTGTTATACCTTGAACACCTTGATTGGCTGGTTCAGGTGTGTTTGACTGGATTGGAGCTAAACTCTGCAGGATGGTAGCCATTCAGGAGCAGAGTTGGAGACCCCTGCTCAAGGGGTAAATGGCTAATTTCCGCTGAGCGGTATGGTTCTGTTTAGTAGAGTATGGTATGCAATTTTTGCTGTTCTATTGTCAAAAGTTGTGAATAGCCCTAATACTGAACCGTACTGTACCACTTTTTTTGGGACCCTTTCGTTGGGGTACCAAGCACAATAGTACCATACCAAAAGGGTGGAGCTACACTCTGCAGAACGTTGATTGGTTGACAGAGAATCGCCACTTGCACGTGATATGAGGGGAATGACAACAGAAGAGGCGCCACACAAATGTGGTCCAGGCAATACGTGCATTAATTATCTTCACTTCATGTAGGCTATATAACAAAATAAAATATAAAAAAAAACCTCCTCTTTTGTTTTCATTTTAAAAAATATGAAACTGTGTGGTTCAGGCAATATGTGCATATGTACTCTGATTATCTTCACTGTATGTAGCCTATAATAAAATGAAATAAGACAAAACAACCCTCTCTTTTTGTTAAAAGTCAGTTTTAATTATCAATAATAACCATTATAAAATTATAAGTATGAGAAGCTATACAATACGAAATAAAGACAAGCAAACAATTAAGTCAAATGTACAGTGCACTAAGTACAACGGTAAAGTTAAAATAAAAATATAAAGTTATGAAACTTTTCACTTTTTTATAAATAAACCATTTTTTTTAATTACGTGGATTTTCTCCTCTATTGACGCTTGCTTGTAGGTGCTGCTGTATGGACGTCTGAACTTTGTGTACTTGGTATTCTGAAACGCCGAATGTTGGTTTGCAGCAATCAAAGCTCGTCTTCTTCTTGTGACAGACAGCCTCTCAAGCCAAGAAGCAAGAACAAGATCTGCTGTATGTCCTCCATTGTTGTTTATTCTTCGCGCGAGTATGACATAGATCACTACTGTCCGGATACACCACGCCTATCAAGGAAGGGTACTGACAGCGTTGGAAACGCAAGCCTGATCAGAGCGTACCATTCAAAATCGCACCGAACTGCTTTGTCTGTTTAGTAAAATATCTAGCTTACACCAGACTTCCTTCCATATTCAAGTTACAAAGAAAGTGTAAACTGGCGTTGCATCAGTTAGACTTTTTCCGCAAGTTGAATAGGGAAGACGTAGGATGTAGTGTAAGCTTTTTACACTTTCTTCGTAACTTGAATATGGAAGGTAGTCTGGCGGAAGCTAGATATTTTACTTCATAACTTGTTAAATATTCTGTACTCTTGCAGAAACTCCTGTTATAGCCAAATTACTCAATGCCTTATAATACAATTTCTAGTTATTTACATCATGCCTACACTTTGTTGGTAATGAGATGATTTATGAGCGTGCAGAACTCAGTCAATGAACCGTTTTATTCTGAGCTTGAACACTTCAGATTGGCCTTTGTGTTTATGCGCTCAACAGGCCTACAATGCTCATTGCTGCAAAACATGTAAATGCAGCATAATGCTCTTCAGACCATAAACACAAATTTGAAGAGGATAATTTGAAAGCAGATGCCTATCAGTCAACGCTGAATTAAGTTAATTGGGTTGTTGACATGACATGGCATTTTCAGTGTCACACAAGATAAAAATTAATAAAATTAGCATTGTCATCACTTAAAATGCAACATTTTTTTTTACATGGACCTGTTGTTACAAATACTGCTTTGTTATTAGACATTTTTTTATTATTATTTATTTAGCCAAGTCTCAAAATTGTCCTATGGTGTGACTGTCTCAAGCATTGAGTAAATAAATTACAACTTTTATAAATTAAAAAGAAAAGCATAAATTTGGCTATTTCAGTAAATGTCGATCTTTTTCCCCATCCATATATTTCTAAAACCGTAGGAACTTTAACATTTTGTCACTAGTGCTGAACAACTAATTGCATTTGCGATAACATCACAACATGATAAAATGCTATTTTTTTTAACCGCAAATACTGCAATTGCATCTTGGTCAAGCGACACATGAGAGTAAAGTAGTCTGCAGAGGAAGGCATGCAACGCATATACAGGCCTGGCCTACAGGAAAGCACAGTTTATGTTTCTAATCTAATATTGTATTGGTCATAATATACAATCTGTGGGAGAAAAGCTTCCAATTCCACACACACACCAGATGAACTTTACATAAAATAATCTTTCATAAAGTTTGGAAAGTTTGAAGAGAATTTCAAGGACATTTGAGATCTGCGCATTAGTTTGAATCTCCCACTGTCTATAATGTCATCAGTAATAAACAGTGAAGCTGAGAAAGAGAAAAATTACTCACTTTTCTTGAATGGAAATTGTTCAGATACTCTTATTCAGATTCTCTTGCTTGTAATATGTTTTTTTTTTTTAAACTAACTTTTATGTTTCATATTGTACGGAAGAGTATTAGGGCCAAGCAATAATAAAAAAATAAAACCATCTCAGAGATTAAAGTTGTTAAATTTCGAGAAAAAAGTCTAAATAAAATGTTGAGAATAAACTCGTTAAATTACGAGAAAAAGGTTGAGATAAATTGTTGAGAATAAAGTCATTAAATTATGAGAAAAATGTCGTTAAATTTCGAGAAAAAAGCCGAGATAAAATGTTGAGAATAAACTCATTAAATTACGAGAACAAATTCGTTAAATCTCGAAATTTAACGACATTTTTCTCATAATTTAACGAATTTGTTCTCGTAATTTAACTACTTTTTTCTTGTAATTTAACTACTTTTTTCTCATAATTTAATGACTTTATTCTCAACATTTTATCTCGACTTTTTTCTCGAAATTTAACAACTTTAATCTCAAGATGGTTTTATTTTTTTATTATTGCTTGGCCCTAATCCTCTTCCATAATATTGTCATTAGCTATATTTATTAAACTAAAAATTGATATTTTTAACATGCAAATATTTTAATTTGTTTTCTTTATGTATTATTTTAAAAAGTACTAATAATTACATGAATAAAAGACTTAAAATTTTAAGATCAATTAATAAGAAAGATTAGAACAAGAATTGTTTTGGAATTGGACTCGGAATCGGGTCGTGAGGCGTCTAAAGATTCCCACCCCTACTAAACAATGATTTATTGCTTATTTTGTTGAATAATACAGAAGACAAAGAGCTTAATACCCTTGGACAAATTTAATAAGAATCATTAAAAAGCTTTGAGGATGAAATCAACCTGTTTGTTCCTCAGTTTCTTCTTGTTTCACACTGATTGTTTCTTCAATCTTTATGTCTTCAATCTCCTCTTTAATAAACTCCATCTTTATGTCTTCAATCTCTTCTTTAATAAACTCCATCTTTACAATAGTGTGTCACGTGGATCTCAGTCGCTTCACCAGGAGTTTTTCCTGTGTTTAAGATGAGAATAATTAACAGAAAGAAAAATAAATCCAAACTAAATCTCTGGGTGCGTCTCAATCAGCTCTAGTTCAGTAGTTCAGCGCACTGGTGAGAGTCATAGTGAGAGTTAATGGACTTAAATGATCTGATTATTTAAAAAGAATAATACAAACATTAGCAGTTGGTTAGTAAAAGTTGTCATTACACATGTTAGTGTTTGTTCTCGTTACATTTACAGTGTTTTGAGCAGCTGGTGTCGTCAGTGTGCGGTGAATCGAGCGCTTCGAATCACTGAATCATTTGCAAAGTATTTGATTCAACTGACTGTTTACTGTTACTCGTGAAATGATGCGATTTACTTAATATAAACACTGTTTATTTATGTTAGACAATTCATTGCAATGTTAAATTATATTATCAAGCTGTAAAACTAAAAAATCGATTTAAACCACAAACCTTTCTTCAGCTAAACAACAGACGCATGAGCGCGGCGCAGCCTTATGACGTCACATCACCAGATCAAAATAAAAGTCCCGTTCACACTGTGAAATAATTAAATGTATGTTGTCCAATGATTTGATGAATAGGCTAAGTATTAACAACTAATGAAAGCATGTATGATTTTTTTAACTATAATGTTGAGTAAAGAATTCATTTGTACCAGAATTAAAAACAGATAGTAGCAAATGTGATTTATAAGTCAGTAGAGTTTAAAATAGTCTATGAATTAATAGAGCAGAGTTCATGCTTGTGTCAGTATTGAAACTTATATATTTTTTGTTTGGAAGGAGAGGAAGGAAGGAGGGAAAAAAAAGAAAAAAAAAAAAAGAAACGTCACACCCAAAATAAAGCAGATACAGTTCATGAATCCTTTGCACAAATAAGACCACACAACAAGTAAGTGTGGTCTCGTTTGAAAGCAGAAACTTGGCAGTTTTGTTGTCATCAAGTCAATTAATTATTTAATTATGCCCCAAAATAGGCAGTTAAAAAAATGAATTAAAAAAATCTATGGGGTATTTTGAGCTGAAACTTCACAGACACATTCAGGGGACACCTTATGGTACGTTCAAACCAGACGCGAATGAAGCGTTAAGCGCGAGTGATTTACATGTTAAGTCAATGCAAAGACACGAATAGACATCCTGCGGTGCGAATTGAGCGTTTCGGGCGTTTGACGCGCAAGTTGAAAAATCTGAACTTTTGGCGAAAATTCGCGCCGCGTTAACCAATCAGAAGCTTGTTCTAGTAGTGACGTGACGTAGCAAGCGGAGGCAGAAATCCGAAACAACATGGAGGACAAAATCATCGTCGCTGTACATCTTCATACTTTTATAGAAACAGAAATAAAAAGGATCTTGCTTGAAAGAATGTGAGTGAGGAGGTCGGACAATCTGGCAAGTTGTAAAAAACGGTCTTTACTCAATTTGAGCTATATAAATATACATATTGAGACTACAAGCTAGCTAAAGCCGACCAATTGAGCTTATTCGCTGTAATTTACAACTATTTCCCCCTGACAAGTTGATGTGTTTATTCAGAGGAAGTGTGCAGAAAGAAGTGGAAGAGTCTGGGACACATAAAGGAGTGGGAGAGCCCCTCTCATGACGCGAATTCGCGTCTGTTGTGAAGTGAATTTCACGCGCGAATGAAGCGAGTAAACTCAAAATGTCCAAGCATCCATCTACGTGCGAATAGCGCGTTTTATTCACGGAAGTTGCGTCTGGTGTGAACACCCCATCAGACTTATATTACATCTTCTGAAAAAGCATTCTAGGGCACCTTTAAAAGTTTTGGAAATTTATTTTTTGTATTGCTTAGAGAGACAGGATTAAAGGTGCCCTAGAACTTCTTTTTAAAAGATGTAATATAAGTCTAAGGTGTCCCCTGAATGTGTCTGTGAAGTTTCAGCTCAAGATTTTTTTTTTATTCCTTTTTTTAACTGCCTATTTTGGGGCATCATTATAAATGAGCCGATTTAGGATGTGCGGCCCCTTTAAATCTCATGCTCCCCCGCCCCCGGAGCTCGCGCTTGCCTTTAACAGCATAAACAAAGTTCACACAGCTAATATAACCCTCAAAATGGATCTTTACAAGATGTTCGTCATGCATGCTGCATGCATACATCGGATCATGTGAGTATTGTATTTATTTGAATGTTTACATTTGATTCTGAATGAGTTTGAGGCTATGCTCCGTGGCTAAAGCTAACATTACACACTGTTGAGGAGATTTCTAAAGAATGAAGTTGTGTTTATGAATTATACAGACTGCAAGTGTTTAAAAATGAAAATAGCGACGGCTCTTGTCTCCGTGAATACAGTAAGAAACGATGGTAACTTTAACCACATTTAACAGTACATTAGCAACATGCTAACGAAACATTTAGAAAGACAATTCACAAATATCACTAAAAATATCATGATATCATGGATCATGTCAGTTATTATTACTCCATCTGCCATTTTTCGCTGTCTGATGATTCAGCTGTGCACAGATCCAGACGTTCTACCCTTGTCTAATGCTGCGTTCACACCGAACGCGTCTGGGGCTTCAAATTCGCGCCAGACGCGTCTAGTTGGACGCTTGAACATTTTGAAGTCAGGCGCTTCAGACGCACGTAAAATTCGCTCAATTCGTGCGTCTAAACAAAGTGTGTTAAGACGCGAATTCGCATCATGGGAGGAGCTTCTGTCTGCCGCAATACCTGTGCTCCTTGCTTGATAATGGCGGATATGGATGTTGCTGAGAGAGTGGGTTGGATTTATTTACTTCGGAAAGTCCATCAGCGGCGTCGGCGGGCTCGCCGTGTCTGGGTTCACAAGATTGTCCAGAGACGCTCCCAGTTTGGTGAGTTTCACCATTTACTCCAGGAGCTGCGTCTGGATGACGGCCGCTTTTAGCGGTACAATCCGCGCCGCAGGATGTCTGCATTGTTTGCATTGACTTAACATGTAAATCAGACGCCCCAGACGCGTTCGGTGTGAACGCAGCATAATGACTTGAACATGGGCTGGCATATGCAAGTATTGGGGGCGTACATATTAATGATCCCGAATGTTACGTAACAGTCTGTGTTATGTTGAGCTTCGCCTGTTCTTCGGAGGTCTTTTAAACGAATGAGATTTATATAAGAAGGAGGAAACAATGGAGTTTGAAACTCAGTGCATGTCTTTTCCATGTACTGAACTCTTGTTATTTAACTATGCCGAGGTAAATTCAATATTTAATTCTAGGGCACCTTTAATTTTCACAGTATGCATGCAGTATGAGAACTTACCTTGCCAGAACATGGAACAGCTACTACTTTTGTGTGCGCTATCATTATGACAACAAATATCTTTACTACATGGATAGTGCACTTTTCAAATAATTTAATTTTAGTGTATTTGTATATAACAGGTCTGGTTCTCACCTTTTTTGATCTCACCATTTCTCCATTAACGTCAGCTTCCTTCGTAATGATCCATTAATACGTGCAAGTGAAAATCACTGTGTTGCATAAATAATAAATCTATTAGGCAGTATCTTAGCGAAAGTGCTTTTTTCCTCCAAGAAGTTGCATCATATGTGATGTAAGCATGCTCCGGCCCAGAACATTAACTTGGCTCGATTGCCTGGACTGAACCCGAGTTCAACTGCTCCCCCTGCCCCCACTGTCTTCATATTATATTATTTGGGTTCGACCTGCGGTTCGTTTGCGTCATCAAACCAGCAGCTGTTTACTCTGTTGCTTAATAATGATGGCGCAGGAAAAGGCGGTAAAATGCATAACGTTGTTCTCCTCACTTTTATATTTTTGTTTTTGAACCGTTGGTTTTGTTCATAACGGCACTTGCGTCTATCTGCCGCGAATGTACAACGCTGAAGGCGAGCAGAAATGCTCTCTGCTTGCAGCATGTCTGTCACGCTCGTCGGAAAGTGAGCGAAACACACACACAGACAACACATTTTTATCAAATAATACGGCATTAATAGCGGTTCACTTCCGCAATATGGTACGTTTGCGTTCATGTAAGCAGCGAACCGTACTGGAGTTCACTTGGGTCTCACACCCCAGACCACCCTTTTTAAGCGGACTCGGGGTGCTCAATCGAGTTCAGAAGACAGTGTTCACATCATCCAAACGTACCGAACTCTGACGTCAATCGAACCCGGGTGCGCACCAAAAGTGCTAATGTGAAAACACCCTTAATTTACATTACATTTTTTCATTTGGCAGACGCTTTTATCCAAAGCGACTTACAAGTGAGGAATACACAAGAAGTGTACACAATACAAGTTTTAGGCAGTGCTCAGAGTATCATAAGCTACAACAGAGAGGGATAAAAAAAAGTGAAAGGATAGGTATAGGAATTTTTTTTCAGGATGAGGTTAAGTGCTCACGAACGAGTGACCCATATCCATAATTGTGATTCATGTGTTTGCCAATTCTTGCCATACCATCTGAAACATCGCCAAAATTTATTGACATAGACCTCATGTTTAATATGATAGTTTCATCCTTACATCTACTATAATACAATATATTGTTAGTCTCGAGAGTATTTACATTAGTCAATAAATAAGTGGATCATCCTAATGGACTAATGGGGGATTTTTTGTTCAGCGTGCCAGATGTTCTGGGTTCTAATCCGCCCTTGTATAATGTATTTTATTTTTTTCTTATTTTATCAAGAGCAGGGACTCGTTTATGTGTATTTTATTTTGTGATTTCACTGGAATTAAGAGTCTCCGCAACAGCGTTAGATTGAAGGGCTCGTCCGTGTGAAGACCAAGAAAAGCACCAAGAAAACATTGTTGCGCCACTGAAAACAGCGGCAAAGAGCACTCAATATGATTTAAAAAACAATACACCCCCACGGCCACCCCTGCATAAACTCTGGCCACCCCTGTGGCCACCCCAGTATGATTTTGCATTTGGTACTATTAATTTAAATGCATAATGTAAATTCACAAGTTCATGAAGTGAAAGAAAATAAAATGCCACCAAAAAAGATAGATTGACTGATGCCACCAGAGTAGCTGTTTCACTGCCACCAAGAGTCTAAATAGTAATGTCTACAGACCTGAATTTCAAATGTTATTTATACTGTGAAGAGGGTAGGGTAGGGGTGTGCGATATATTTAGTCTACGATTTTATCATAATTGTTGTTTAAACGATGCACAATCGATCTGACATCCCTGTATGTGATGTTGTCTTGTAGATTAGACAAGTGTCGGTGCGCATTTAGAGTGCACGCTTTCACTGTGTTAATAAATATCACATGAAGAGTGCCGTTTTTCTCCAGATATCAGCATAACAAATGTTATATAAATTTTATTCATGTTTACATTTTAGACATCATTGCCTGTTTTTGCACAATTTCGCCAACGAATATAGTTCAGATCAAATCCAGAGCATTGTATTGCGTCCCTGAGCAACAAATGGCGCCGTTTCTTTACTGAATGAATCAGCTTTTTGAACGAATAAGTTGAATCAATGAAAATTGGAAAAGATAGGCTACAAGTGACGACGAGGGAGCTTCAGCTGAACAACAGTGAACTGCGGTCAGATGAGATGTTGTCAGACTATGTCAGTAAAATTCAGAAAAAAGAACAGGTCCAATCAGCCGTTATTCTGTGCTCGCGGCGCGCACTCAAGAATTGCATGCGCAAATGCGCCGGCGCGCTGCATAATTACTTTATTATAGCTTAAATAAAGCCCAAAAGAATACGAGCAATGACCGTCGTTGCTCTGTTGTAAGTTAAGGCATGAAATTACCACACATGCGATTAAAGCTGCCTCAAAACTGTGCATGCATGTATTTGTTAACATGGTTTTAAAGCTATTGTTATACAATTTGTTGGCCTTAAAACTTCTTAAAAATGCACATATGTACACCAGAGAAATCTAAATTTTCCCTAACTTTGTATGTATATGTATATACATATAGGCCTATATATATATATATATATATATATATATATATATATATATATACACACACACATACACATATTTAATTTCTTTTTTTTTTTTGCCACCCCAAGAATTGCTGTGGCCTTGTCTGGCCACCCCTATTAAAATTTTCTGGGGGCGCCACTGTACACCCAACGCCAGATTGCCTCGTTTAATGCAAATGAATGAATTGCTAATCAACTAGAGATGTTTCTTTTGTATTAGATACATCCGTGCAGCAAGATAATTCAAAAAGTGGAGGGAAGAATATCTACCCTGGCAAAAAGTGGTGGGGACATTTTCCACCCACAAATTAAGCCTATGAACATCACGCATGCTTAAAGGGGGTTTCTTGCACCACACGAAATATCCTCGAAAACAGATTTGTTTCCGTACAAGTTTTTAATTTTATCTTGAAAGAAAAAGTACTCTGCCCGAGTATATGTGAACCTCAATGTTTGATTTTTTTTCTGCAAGTCTTTGCACAGTGACGTCTCATGAAAGGCTTTTCTCTGGTGTTGTTACATGATTCATATGATGATTCCTGTTTACACTGATGGCATAAAACAGTTCTCTCATACATGAATCCTAATGGTAAGTGTTTAACACTTAAATGGCTTCTCTCCCGTATGAATTCTTGTGTGTTCTTCAAAGTGTCCTATTTAATTGAAACTCTTTCCACACTGAAAGCACTCCAGAGTCATTTCTTAAGTGTAATTTAAGGTTGTCCTTCTTGATTCAAACTATTCACTTGAGGGCATGTGAAAAGCTTATCCCCATTGTGAGTTCTCATGTGCCTGCTAAGGTTTCCCTTGTTAGTGAATGCTCTTCCACACTGTTGGCAGGAGAAAAGCCTCTTTTCATTGTGAACTTTCACGTGCCTGTTTAGGTATCTTTTTCGGTTGAAACTTTTCCCACATTGTTCGCAGGTGAAAGGCTTCTCTCCACTGTGAATGCTTATGTGGTCTACAAAGTGTCCAATTTGATTGAAACTCTTTCCACACTGATGGCACGTATATAGTTTCTCTCCAGAGTGAATTCTCAAGTGGAGTTTAAGGTGTTCTGTTTGATTGAAACTCTTTCCACACTGAGTGCACATGTAGGGTTTCTCTCCATTATGACTTTTCTTGTGGACTTCAAGTTTTTCATGTTGGTCAAAAGTCTTTCCACTCTGAGAACATGGGAAAGGCTTCTCTCCATTGTGAGTTCTCATGTGTCTATTAAGACTTCCTATGTGAGTGTATTTCTTTCCACACTGTTGGCAGTTGAAAGGTCTCTCTTCAGTGTGAACTCTCTCGTGAACTTTAAGGTTCCTGTCTTGAATGATAGTCTTATTTCCACTCTGAGTGTATGTAAACAGCCTCTCTCCAGTGTGAGTTCTCATGTGTCTGCATAGGTTTCTTTTTTGACTGAAACTTTTCCCACATTGTTTGCAGGTGAAAGGCTTCTCTCCAGTGTGAATTCTTATGTGGTAATTAAGATTTCCTTTTAGATTGAAACTTTTCCCACATTGTTTGCAGGTGAAAGGCTTCTCTCCAGTGTGAATTCTTATGTGGTCTATTAAGTTTCCTATTTGATAGAAGCTCTTTCCACACTCAGAGCATGTGAAAGTCTTCTCTCTATCGTGAACTCTCATGTGCCTTTTAAGGCTAACATTTTTAGTGTATCTGTTTCCACACTGTTGACAGATGAATGGGCTCTTTCCATTATGAAGTCTCATGTGGAGTTTAAGGTTTCCTTTTCTTTTAAAACTTTTTCCACACTGTTTGCAGATTAAGTGATTTTTAGTCCTTTCCTTTTGAGCTCTTTTTTCTGAGACAGTCTTTTCAGGCTGTGAGCAACTAAAAGATTTTTCTCCAGTTATGAAATCATGATGATTTGTATATTGATCTTTCTCTTCCATTTCATTCACTTCAGTCTCCTCTTTCAGTGCCATCAGGTCTAAAAAAGACAGATACAAGTTAACCCAACTTAATGGCACAAAGCGCCAAACATTGAAACATTTATACATGAAAAAACAACAACAACATACAAGCAGACCCTTTACCAACTAAGCTACTATATTAGACATTAATCTGATAAGCCTTCTCAATATTGCTCACTCTTCACTTCTTTTAGGGAACGTCTCAAATATATCAAGCTGGCAGTAAAACCTTTTATTTAAAAAGCCCAGTTTGACCCCTGGAGATCTGAATTATAGACTGACCTTTTAAGGCAGAGATAGCCAACCCTGTTCCTGGAGGGGCAACCTTACTGCATTCTTCAGTTCCAACCAGCTTCAACACACTCACCTGTTATACCTTGAACACCTTGATTGGCTGGTTCAGGTGTGTTTGACTGGATTGGAGCTAAACTCTGCAGGATGGTAGCCATTCAGGAGCAGAGTTGGAGACCCCTGCTCAAGGGGTAAATGGCTAATTTCCGCTGAGCGGTATGGTTCGGTTCAGTAGGGTACGGTACACAATTTTTATCATTTCCATTGTCAAAAGTTGTGAATAGCCCTAATTCCGAACCATACCGTACCACTTTTTTGGGACCCTTAAGTTGGGGTACCAAGCACAATAGTACCATACCAAAAGGGTGGAGCTACACTCTGCAGAACGTTGATTGGTTGACAGAGAATCGTCACTTGCGCATGATATGAAGGGAATGACAACACAGGAGGCGCCACGCAAATGTAGTCCAGTCAATGCATGCATTGATTATCTTCACTTCATATAGGCTATATAACAAAAAAATAAAAAACAACCCTGCCTCTTTCCGTTTTCACAGAGAGAGAGGCACAGAAATACCATTAGAAACACCATCTTAAAATGGTATAATTTTCAGCAGTTTTGCAAGGATGAAAGCAAAGTTGGTCTTGTATTTATTAGGGCTGTCGCGATAACCGCAATTTTGTAATACCGCGCTTTTGACGAGCCAACCACAGAACACTGCAAAAACCGCAGCAACCGCGATATTTGCATGTTTTCTATTTTTTGAAAGGCTATGTCCTTCTCGTTTTACACTTCATACAAAATATTAAATAAGGTAATAATGATAGCATAATGTGTACCATGGTGATTTGTACAAAGGCTCCGTAGATTTGCACTAAACAAGCTTAAACAGACAGTGAATGTGAGAGAGATCGACTGAGCGCGTGCAATTACCTGTGTCTGTCCTTCAGGCCGAGACATTTATTCGTGAAAAAAAAGTTGTCGTGTCCAAGGATAGCGAAATCTCTGCCTTAGCATCGAAGCATTACTGGTCAGCTGAGCCTTATAAAGTGGCGCTCAACGTTAAAATTATTTCAACAGCTTGTTTCATTTCATTTCTCTTTGAATGAATCTGCGTTTTTGAACGTGCAGTTGAATGAACGGTTTAAAGCAAGGCTGGGCAAACTCGGTCCTGGAGGGCCGCCGTCCCTGCAGAGTTTAGCTGCAACCCTGATAAAACTCACCTGCATGTAATCCTGAAGACCTTGATTAGCTGGTTCAGGTGTGTTTGATTAGGGTTGCAGCTAAACTCTGCAGGGACAGCGGCCCTCCAGGACCGAGTTTGCCCAGCCCTGGTTTAAAGACTCAAAGACAGTCCCTTGCCGCCACCTTGTGTCACAACAATGTAACTGCACTGAGTGACAGCCCATCTAGAACGCGCAGAGATGAGTAATGTTAGTTCTGCTTATACTCGTGAAACATCAGCAGAAATTCTTGTTTAGTCAGATTCGAGGATCGGAACTAACTATTATACATACAACAATAGCTCTACCATCTTATTGTCAGGTTTATGTTCTGTTTTGTAGACCCTTATTTTGACATTCTCTTTACTTCAATGCTCCATTTAGTTTCGTTATTGAATATGACCTCTCTCTCTCTCTCTCTCTCTCTCTCTATATATATATATATATATATGGCGGTAATACCGCATATCGCGCTATTGAGCCACTCAAAAATACCGCAAGGGAAATTCCTTAACCGCGACAGAACAGATCAAGGGGAAAAATAATGTTTATAATGTCCTTAAAAAAATTACACTATATTAAAATAAGTGTCTAACAATGAAGATAAAACTATCTCATGCAATTTGTATATTATTAAGTTTAATCTGTGTGTAACACAAATGTATTTATCAAAGTAGAATTATAAATATTTTTAAGTTTGCATCACCGTTGCCTTGTTCATTTAACAGCTGAACAAAGATGATAATAATCTTTACAATTAAATATCTTGGTTAGTAGTGAGGCACATACAATAAGTGAATGGGATAAAATGTGTGAGGCCATAGGGGTCGGCATTAAACATTGAATTTGAAAACATTCGATTGTGAAAACCCTGCCTGTGTTTTAGCGCATTATTATGGAAAGAGCGCATCTAACACATTAGATGCACATTCTGACTACCAAGGTTGAATTCACTCACTGACTTTGAGTTCCCTTTTCGGGAAACGTAAGATATCTGAATAATGTCATATAGGATGTGTTTGGTCATTCTAAAGTGCCTCAGTTAACCAGTGTTCAGCTCAATCAGCAACACATATCAACATTATTGACTGATTGGACTTTTTAAAACATATCATACCCACCAGTTGTTGTTTTTTTCACCATTGGACAAATTTAATATGAATCTTTGAGAATGAAACCAACCTATTTGTTCTTCAGTTTCTTCTTGTTTCACTCTGAATGTTTCTTCAATCCTCATGTCTTCATTCTCCTCTTTAATAAACGGCAACTTTATGTCTTCACTCTCTTCTTTAATAAACACCATCTTCATGTCTTCACTCTCCTCTTTAATAATCTCCATCTTTGTAATAGTGTGTCACATGGATCTCAGTTCAACATGAGTTTTTCTGTGTGTTTGTCTTAAGAAGAGAATAATTAAGAGAAAGAACAATAAATCCAAACTAAATTTCTGGGTGTGTTTCAATCAGATCTAGTTCAGTAGTTCAGTGCACTGGTAAGAGAGTCAGTCAGAGTTAATGGACTTAAATGACCTGATAAAATAATAATAAAATAATTAGCAATAAAAATTAACATCATGCAAATTATACAAACTTTATCTACATTGTAGATATTTAATATTACACTTAAAATAATTTGCAGTTGGTTTGTAAAAGTTGTCATTACACGTTTGTTTTTGTTCTGCTTACAAGCAGCTGGTGTCGTCAGCGTGCGGTTATTCAAGCGCTTCGAATCAGTGAATCATTTTGCAAAGTATTTGATTCAATTGACTCGGAGTTTCGAAAAGCTCCCTTTCTCCATCACTACTCGCCAGTGACCAAACTCTGATTCAGTATTTAGAGAGCGAAACGAGATGCAAGTTTACTGTAGTGTTACTCATGAGCGGATGCGATTTACTTAACAAAAATAAGGTTCATTTATGTTATACAAAGTATTGCAATGCTAAATTAAATAATTATTTAGCTATCTTACGTTGCTTGTATCGATTTAAACACCGTAAAATACTTAACACAAACATTTCCTCAGCTGAATCACAACAGATGCACGCTCGGGGCGCATCCTTACGACGTCACACCATCCGATCAAAATAAAAGTCTTTATTTACATACAGGATCATACAGGAATCCTGCAAGACAGAATGAAAATCCTACAGGACGGGGTACATTCCCACATACTGTCCTGTAGGATTGCATAATGTCCTACAGAAATTATAAGAGCTCTGCAGTATTCAAAATGTAGATTGATTGATTAAATAAATCATTAAAAACATAAACTTAATTGACCCTTTGCAAAGCAGGTGAATTATGATTTCAAAGTCCCAGCTTTCAAACTGTAATTTTTTAAGAAATTCAAACAATAAAAACTGTTTGTTTTGCATTTTCTTGTCATTATTATTTCTCTTGATTTAGCTTATTGGAATAAAGCTTATTAGGAATGCAGTTAAAAAGCCTCTAATGTTCAAGATATGAGGACAAAAAATAAACCTCTGAGGGTTTTTGTCTTATTTAAATATTTCATATGATATAGTTTACCAATATCGCACGAGAGAGATTGGTATTTTTACAGAATATCTGCACAATTGCAAATGTGAAATTCATTTTTATTCAAACAAGGAGTTAATACCGTGTTGCATTTCAGAAACAATATTGTGTGTTTTTGGACAGTTTCGCCATCGTAAAATTGTTGTGTGTGTCTGAGCACAGCGGTGTGTCATTGTTGAATGAATGCTGGGGTTTTAAAGGGTTAGTTCACCCAAAAAATGAAAATAATGTAATTTATTACTCACCCTCATGCCGTTCCACACCTGTAAGACCTTCGTTCATTTTAGGAACACAAATTAAGATATTTTTGTTGAAATCCGATGGCTCAGTGAGGCCTGCATAGCCAGAAATGACATTTCCTCTCAAGATCCATTAATGTACTAAAAACATATTTAAATCGGTTCATGTGAGTACAGTGGTTCAATATTAATATTATAAAGTGATGAGAATATTTTTGGTGCACCAAAAAATACCAAAATAACGACTTATATAATGATGGCCGATTTCAAAACACTGCTTCATGAAGCTTCGGAGCGTTATGAATCAGCGTGTCGAATCAGCAGTTCAGAGTGCCAAAGTCACGTGATTTAAGCAGTTTGGCGGTTTGACACGCAATCTGAATCATGATTCAACACGCTGATTCATTATGCTTAATCATTACTCATTAATACTCAGTATTCTTCTTGAAGCAGTGTTTTGAAATCAGCCATCACTAAATAAGTCGTTATTTTGTTTCTTTATAATATTAATATTGAACCACTGTACTCACATGAACTGATTTAAATATGTTTTTAGTACATTAATGGTTCTTGAGAGAGGAAATGTCATTGCTGGCTATGCAGGCCTCACTGAGCCATCGGATTTCAACAAAAATATCTTAATTTGTGTTCTAAAGATGAACAAAGGTCTTACGGGTGTGGAACAGCATGAGGGTGAGTACGTTGGTTCGGTCTCTTGGAGCCTGGTTAGCTCTTCCCAGTCTGTTTCGCTGGCTCATTTGGATGATTAGACTTGGCTATGCGATTCAGTTCACCCGGCGTCCCCCCAGGTTTAGCGGCATCTGTTTCACCTCAGTGGTGTAGGTAGAGGCCCCTGTCCTGCATGCGGAGATCGCAATAGAGACGGTCCCTCCAGCCAATGAGGTCAGGATTCTACAGTCCCTATTTCATCGTCCCCAAGAAGAGTGGTGGGTTACGGCCAATCTTGGATCTTTGTGTTTTGAGTTGGGCCCTTCACAAGCTTCCATTCAAAATACAAAAGCCTGTGCAAGATCAGAGAGGATGAAGAGCAGGTCTTGCTGGTTGCTTCGTTTTGGTTCCCGGAACTCACGCTCCTTATGACAGTCCTTCCATGGCGGATTCCCCTGAGGAAGGATATTCTTTCTCAGGGACGGGGCACCATTTGGCACCCATGTCCAGACATCTGGAACCTCCCCGTGTGGTCTCTGGACCGGAGGGTTTAGTGACCTACCCTAGACACTATCAATTCAGCTAGAGCCCCCTTGAGGAGGCGCGTCTGACTCTGCTTACTTCCATGTAAAGAGCCTGCAAGCATTTTTTGGTCAATGAAACGTGCCCAGATTTCAGACTGGCCTACCCTCACATTATCTTGAGGCCCTGCCCTGATATGTGCCTAATGTTCCCACCACTCCTTTCAGGGACCAGGTAGTGAACTTGCAAGCACTGCCCCCAGAGGAAGCAGACCCAGCCCGAGCATCTCTGTGCCCAATGCATGCTCTACGTCTCTATGTGGACCACACACAGAGTTTCAGGGCCTCAGATCAGCTCTTTGTCTGTTATGGAGGCCAGCAGAAGGGAAAGGCTGTCTCTAAGCAGATGTTGGCCCACTGGATAGTGGATGTCATAATCTTGGCATATCAGTCCCAAGGCAAGCTATGCCTACTTGGGATGAGAGCTCACTCTACTCAGAGTGTTGCCTCCTCCTGGGCGTTGGCTCTCCATCATCTCATGCCTCAACAACATCCTCAAAATGTGACATTTAAAATGTTCTAGCTTTGTTGACACGTCACATTACAAGAACGTTTTATAAAAAACACTCCATCCTCTCATGCCTCAATGACTTCATCATAACGTTTTGTTGTTTTGAGAATGTTCTTCCTTTGCTATTATGGAACATTGTGCCAATATTTTATAAAACATCAATCTACAACCCTTTTCCTCAACAACATCCTCAAAATGTTACATTTAAAATGTTCTATTTTTGTTGACACATTACAAAACAGTTTATAAATATATATATATATATATATAAACACTCCATCCTCAAAGCACTTTATGAATGTTGCTTTGATAATGTTCCTTATTTGTTATTATGGAACATTGTGCCAATGTTTTATAAAAGATCATTCTACAACCCTTTTCCTCAACAACATCCTCAAAACGTCCTCAAAATGTCCTCAAAAACACTCTGTCATCTCATGCCTCAATGACATCCTCATAACATTTTCCTAAAGTTGCTGTGAGAAGGTCTCCTTTGTTATTATGGAACATTCTGCCAAAGTTTTATTGAGAACATTGTATAATGTTATCTCAACAACATCCTCAAAAAATCCTTATAAAACCTTATATCTTAGTTTACATTTAACCTTTACATTACATTCAAATGTTTTCTTTAAAACATTAACCAAACTTGTAGGGAACATAAGCCAAAGTTCTGAGAACTTTCCTGCTAGCTGGGTAGATTCTGTGTAATAGAAGTTCAATAAACTCTTGTATTTTAAAGAGAAGTGTCTTGTGTTATGTGCATTATATAATTTAATGTCTTAAACTGCTGATCTTGTTACCATGCTAATAATAGTACTTTCACTATATTTCTGATATTAATTTCCACTGCAGAGTTGATAGTTACAGTCAGTTTAATTGAGCACTGGACGATTCATTTTTTGACAGTAACATAGGCAATTCTGTCAAAATTTCCTATAAAATTCATTAATAATTCCTTTTGAGCTAAATTGACCTGTCTCAGACCTTCCAACATGTACGCATTTTGCGTAGCGGGTATGCATTTTGACCTCAAAGTACGCTGGTACGATTTGTCACTCTATACTACGCAAAAACCCAGTGACTCCTCTGTGCACGAGTAGTACTCAAATCCAGCAAAAGAAAGAGTTCGACCAATCATAGCGCTGGGCTCATTTCCCAAATAGCAAGCGGGGATGACTGACAAATACACGTACAGCCTATCAATAAAAAGAAACTGCAAATCAAAATCCCGCTCGATCCTCCTTCCACTCCCATAGTATGACTGTGACTGATTTCTAAGAGCAAGGACAGTACAGCATTCACGGTACTTCTGACTCCTTAAGGTAAATGGGTATAAAATGCTCAAGTAATGTTGAACAACAAATCTAAATAAAATTGAAATCGCAATATGGCTTAGTGAAAGTGTTGTGATGTGTGACTGATTGACAAGTCTGGAGAATCAGGCGTTTATTTATTTATTCTCAGTGTTGAGAAACGTATAGTGTTGCATTATTGTGTTAATACTAACTAAAGTACCTAATTATGTTACATAGCCTACGTCTTTTGTATGAAAACTAGCACATTAGTTAATTATGCATTTAAAATTACCGTTGTCTCAGTGCTGCGCAAATACACAAATGCGCGCGCACAGAGAGAGGGAAAATAATTGTAAAATGAAAATATTTTGGATATTGGAATAATAGTATTTTAAATGAATCACATGTAAACTCAATGTTTACTGTTTTCTAAGGGTTTCTTAATTTTAGACTAGCTTTCATTACAAAACCTGTATAAACGACTCGACTGTCAGGTTAGTTATATGTAAATATAGCCTTCTTGAAATTGCAAACAAAATTTTTTAGTCCATATTAAATATATGAATGCGATTCACTTGTGGTTGTCATCTTGTATAAGAACACATTATGCAATGCAGTATTAATCATGAATTAAAAAAATGCTTTTGAGCAGGTGTAGGAAAATTTTTAATTGTTTCAAATTAAAAAAACTTTAACAGTCAAAATTAGATTAATGAAGATGTGTGTATGCTTTGTGCATTGTATTCTCAAAAATGTAAAAAAAAAAAAAAAAAAAAAAAAGACCCCCCCAAAAAATATTTTCCGAGGTTGGCAGGTCTGCTGTTTCTTTTACATTATCTTAAATGAAGGCAAGGGCATATGTTTTTGTTGCTCACAGATATCCAAATCAACCAGTAGCCCCTCACTGCAGAACACTCGAGATCCAGGGGGCGGAGTCAGGTAGGTTAAGGAATATGTAAAGTGGGAGGAGTTGGATCTTGATCTAAGATCCTCCTGGATCTTGTGTTCTGCAGTAAGGACCATCTCAAATCAAGTGAAACTTTTCCACACGTGGTGTGAAAAGGTGTTGCCATCCTGTTCCACTGCTGCTCACTACACTGCACAGACTCTTTAGTCTGTGTCTTTAGTCTTTAGTCGTTTATCTCTTTCCTACTTTCCATGTTGCTTACATGATAATGGGTGATAATCTCGTTTTTAAGAATAAAAATGACCCAAAAATAAAATATTGAAATTTTATTGGCAAATATTTCAGAAACCAAGCATCATGCAGATTAGTAACAAAACATTTTACAATACACATGTAAAATGTAGATGTTCCGAAACTCATATAACTGATTATGAAAAATCATGGAATTATAAATTCAGCACACAGTTTAAAGTAAAATGTAAAGTAAGCTGTAATGTGTACATCAGTCTACTGAAAAGAAACTGAAAATTTGCTTTTAAATTTTATGTGTTATATATTTCCAACATTTAATCACAACCCAACACCATTCTTATATTTGGAATACAATTCATGTTTTGTGAAATAACCCTGTAATATTTTAACCCTCTACATATTTAAACCCCAAACACACACATTACAACATTATCATCATGCAAACTGAAGTGACTACAGTAAAACTAATTTTTTAATAGTACACAATATTTCTAGACATTTTTACTGATTTTGAGTTTAAATGCTCTTATTCTATTGCTACTTTCTAAAAATAAATGCTTAAAAAATTACTAATATGATCTACCAATAGAAAAAGACAACTTAACTTGCTATTTTTTTTATTTTTTATGATATTTCAATGGCAGAGATCAATCATTTTATACGTTTAATACTACTACTTATTATCATCTTCCTTACCATCGTCATATTTATCATGAAGCTCTGAAGAAAACGTGTTCATGACCATCAGACATTTTTACTTTAATCCCTGCAGAAGCTGGCTGTACTCTGCAGTGTTGGTGTCCTCATGCTGGTCCTGAGTCACCCACGCATCCAGACGCTCACGCTGCTTCTGATCCAGGATTCCCTTGCGGCTGTACTCTGACACCAGGTTTCGGTATCCTGCTTTGTAGTAGCCTTGTATGTCTTCATCGGACAAAATGTGACACTGAGACTGAATGCTTTCACCTGAAATTACACACAAGAATGTTATTAAGTGCAGCAACATGACAGCTCTTTTACTCTTAGACTATCAGTTGTTTTATGATTTGCATTTAATATCTTGTGTTGTATTTAATGTCATGTTCAATGTGAAATAACACTTTGACTTCTGTAATGTTTCACAAAAGCTTTAGAGACTGCTATTTCATTCTGCTGTATCAAAAACTCTTTAATCTCTCTAATCTAACTGATTAGTAAGATTAAATTTTCATCATATAAACTGCTCCATTATCGTGTCTACAGAAAACAGCCTGACCAATCACAGTATCTGCTGGAGGGTAGATCATGCATGTGTTGTGCAGGATTAACACAGAGGAGTTTCTTACCAAGAGCTTCTCTGAGCTTTCGTGAGGTACGCGGGTGATGCAGAATCATGCAGTGTTTCAGCAGAAGCTCCATGTCTCCACTAATCATGGTGTCTGCTAGAAGTTTCCTGTAAAAAAAGAGAAATGATTTGTGAAATGATTGATGAAAGCAGATTTACAATTTTTCTTAGTTTTTATGAAATAATCAGCTGCTTGTTTACATTTGTAATCCTGTACCTAAAATGTTCAATGTTTAATACTACTCCAAATTCCTGCATGTTAATTGGAATTCTGTATCATTTTCTTGCATGAGGATTTCATCCGTAACTTTGAACATTACCTGGCCACCTGTGAGCGGCTGCTTGGGCCTGTAGTCAAAGCTTGTCTGTGATCTTGTCCCAGAACCTCCATGGCAATCAGGTTCAATCCACTGTTGTCAGTCTTTATGCTGCTGATCAGTTTATAAAGCTCCGGGTTTTTATTTTTAATCTCGCTCCCTGAGTTTGGGTCTTCTATGGCCATCTGAGCCAGTCTGATGGAGTCCTTTGGTGGAATATGGCTTGTGTTGAGCGTTATTGTGTTGTTCTTACTGGACCTTCGAGCACTTTGAACACTGTCCAGAGAGAATGAGAGAATGAGAATTAATGACATAATGAAATTAGCATGAAATCTGCTCATTTAAACTAGTAAGCTAATTTAGAGCTCAGGTGTTTACTTGATCTTCGTCTAGCTTCTGTTTATGTATGGAATGTACAAATGACACACCTGGTTATCTATACTATTTTTTAATACCTAAATTATTTTTATATAACTATATCAGGTTAATCATCTTTCTTTCTTATTTCCATGGACCTCTTTACTGTTGTGTTGTGAATAAAGAACAGAAATCACTTTCAGCAATCAGATTCTTTACCTGTTATATTCACCAACAAATCCTAGATGGTACATTTTGATAAGGATCCGTTTGTCACTTTTGATGAATCTAACACTCTGTAAGTATTCCTGCAGTGCAACATTCGTCTCCTTTTTACTTCCTCTAGTTATGTCATATTTCCTTGGGTTTTTTTGGCAGAAGTCGTATCCTCTCTGGAGAATAAGCAGGGGTGTGTACGATTCAAAGTTTGTCTGGATCTAATGAGAAATTAAGAGTGTGAGATTAAATACAGTCACCTGCACATGTAATGAGAGATGATCAGGATTGAGTAACAGTGTACACTGATTCACCAGGAATGGGATTTTCATCCATCCATTTTCTGTACCGCTTATCATACACAGGGTTGTGGTAAGCCTGGAGCCTATTCCAGGGCACTTGGGCAATTCTTTGTGAATTTCTCTCTGGGATGAATAAAGTTATCTATCTGTCTGTCTATTTCAGTACATCAGTAAATATGAGCAGATCTACACCTAAAATCTGGCTTTTCTACTCAGGATGTGCACAAGTTGTTCCATGAAGGAATCAGAGCCTTAAATTGTGTACTCACCTCATTTTTTACTTTCTCACGTAGAATTAATGCTTCCTTCTTTGGGTCTTCTGTCTTGCTGCCAGTTGCTTGAGCTACAGCATCATAAAGAGCAATCTCACGATCCGAGTTAACGCTGATTATCCTGCCATCGTCCTGTACAATGTCAAAATGGCCGCTGTACATCTGTGCATCAGCTCTGTTTTAAAAAATAAAATTAACTACATTCAGTACACAAAGTTCATAAGCATTAACATTGAAATGTATTTCTATATGCGAACTGTGTAATGCTCTAGTGATTAGTCTTACTGTGATGTAGGTGTGGCTTTTGCAGATTTAGTTAATCTCAGTTTTATATCGCCTGCTGATTTGGTGGTTCCTGGGTAACGTTCCTCAGTGAACTGTTTTCCATTTTCATCAATGACAGTGAGTTGAATCCCTTTTCCGTTCAGCAGGTTACTTTTTGTGAGCACATACACATCGAGGGCTGTAGCAGGCTGATTGGCTTTGCACATTTCTTCTGTATACTGCATTAGCTTTGTTTTGTCCTCATCTGACAGCTGTTCCACTTCTTTGTGGCTCGTAGATTTCTTGTTGTGTTTTTCTCTCTGGTCATCAAAGAAACTCTGAGTTTTATGTCTGCGCATGACCTTGTCTAACGCCTTTCCTGCAGCAGTGTTCAACTGACTCTTAAATGTGTTGGTCATTAAAGAAGTCATATGTTCAGAACAGGAACTGATGAATTGCTCAGAAACTTTCTGAGAGATAATCTGTAGAATTTCTCCTTTAAGGCGTTGTACATCAGGTAAACTGTGTCGTCCATCTTGGTCATACTTTGTCATATCTTTCTGAAGCTCACTGATGCTCTCCAGTAATTGAGGAACAAATTTCTGGTCTATTATCTCTTTTGTTGGTACGGCACCTAATATTTGACAGAGATTTGTTGTGTACTCAGCTACTTTCAGAGCCAGCTTTGCCGTTTCAAGCACACCTGACAGTTTCGCTTTATCCATAAGCTCTGTTGCAGCTTCACACACCTCAGAGAGTTTGCTGATAACTTCCCGTGCCTTGGTACAATCCAGTATGAGGTAAGGAATTATCTCTTCGGAGAGCACACCGACTGATTTTTTTATTTGCTTCTCATAATTCTGGTCAATCTTGAAATTCTCTTTTTCCAAGGCAACTTTCGGAATGCCTGAGCTGATGAATTCAACCAGAGTCTGATCCAGTTTACTGCTCTGCTTCACTGATGAAGAAACAACATTCTCAAAACTGCTTCGTAAAATCTTCTTAAAGACTTCCTGGAGTGCTGCATCGATTGCGTAGTTCATGGCAGTGAGCACAGACTTTTTCCCGATTTCCTGAAGTGCATATTTAGTTGCAAATTTGAAGTTCTGTTTGACCACTGCTGAAGATGTCATGTTTTTCATTGTAGACTTAAAAGATTCTTTACCTAGGGTTGATAAACTAGACTTAACGCTTCCTTTGAATGAAGTAAACATTGCCTTTCCTGACTTGATGAATTCATTCGCAACAGAAGAGAAAGACTTTGTACCATTGAGGAGACTTTTTGTCACTTTAAACACTGAAGTAACTGCTTTCTTGATAACGCTAAAGCCAGCTGTTAGCAAAGCAAGGCCGATGCTGATACTCTTAGATATTGCCCATGACACCCAATCAAATGTGCCTTTAATCATCCCCTCTACTCCACTGATCATGTCAGAAACTCCTTCTGAAATCAGGCCCATTCCGAACTGGCTGGCTGTTCCAAGTGTCAGCGCACAAATAAGAATCCCAGCAAGAACCTGTACCACCCCGAGTATGAAACATATCAAAGCATCTATGCAAAACTTGGGCTTCTTTTTCACCTCAAAAACAACCCCCAGGCCGTAATCGTATAGCGATCTCAGCTCATTAGTGATGATGAAGTCCTTTTCTTCAGACAGCACGTAGACTGAACAGTCCTCTGTAATGGCATCACTGTTGCTTTTCTCCAGCTCTTTAAGCTTATTCAATGCATTATCAATGTACGTCATCCAAGACTTAAAGATGTTCATTCTGGCCTCCATTTGACTCTGAAAGTTGTTGTTTTTGTCTGTGCTCTGATCTTTGTTACCAGTGACTGATAAGTTACATGAGACCATTGTGTTTGAGACTTCTGAGACATAGGCGTCAATTGATTGCTTCGCATCTTTCAGCAGTTTCATAGCATCTGCTTTATAGTTACCCTTACCGAGGTTGATGGTGATGTACGCCTGGTTATAGAGTGCCACAGCCTTGTAGTGTGGGTCAGAGTTAGCAACTTTTTGCCAATAGGATTCAGCTCCAAAGGCATTGTTGGATTTGTCACGGCAGTGTAAATCAGTTCTTACAATTGCCTGTTTGACATGATCATAGAAATTATCGCATTCTCCTCGCAGCAGCTTTCCACTTGTTTCGTTTATTGACCTGATAAGGTCTGCTTCAAGTTTTCTGAAGTCATCATGCCTATTGATGTCATCCTCGTGAAGGGTCAACCACAAGGCCCAAGATTCTTTCAGAGCGTTGATGGCTGGCTGATAATCAAACCTATTCTGATAATGTTTAAAGCAATCAGGAATATTCTCGAATTGCATTCGCATGGGGTCCAGTTTTTCTTGCTGTGTGTAATTCCCATCAAAGTCCTTCAGCAATGTGCAAAATGTGGAGAACAGATTTTCCTTTAGGTTTATTTCAACCAGCTCATCACTTTCCATATCATGGATTCGTTTAATTTCATAATCCTCTCTTAGCTGACGCATGATTTCCACAGACTGATCTTGGTAAGCGGGTGCAAGATGATCACAGCTGACAATCATCTGGACCATGCCAGGATTGCCTTTTCGAGACGTACGACCAAATATTTGTTTCTCGACTCTTCGGTTGGGTGGAAAGTGAGTAAGTAGAACAAAAAGACCACCACACTTATTCACACTTTCATCGACCTTTATGTCTGTCCCCCGTCCTCCAAGATTTGTAGCAATGATGATTCTGCCTGCACAGAAGTTCTCTCTTTCAATGTTGTGCTTCTCACTGATTGTGTACAGAGTAATCTGTTCTGCCTTAACTCTGCCACCACCTTGTATTTTCTTATGTAGTTCATTTGCTGTTTTAACATCTTCACAAATTACCAAGACAACTTGTCCTCTCTCTGCTACTTTCCATGAAGTTTCGCAAATAGTCTGGATCCATTGGTCATTCCCACCTTTCACTTGGATGACTGGAAGCTCCACCACCCTTTTATGGCGATGTGCAGGTACAGTGTAGCTCTTTGCTTTATAATGTTTTGCCAGAAAGTCCCAATCTGCCTTACCTCCTAATGTACCAGAAACACCAAATATGCCACTCCCACTGAGGTACCTTTTAAAATAATGGAAATTTGACATGTAATTTGTCACGTTGGATATTGGTGAAATTGCAAGTTGGTGCTTGAACTCCAAGAATTGTTGCAGACCATTCCCCCACTTCTTGTTTTTCTCTAGCACACCACTGGCTTTAAAGTCCACTGGAATTATCGCATTATACTTGTCTCTGTCATGACTGTCAGGAACGTCTCTCTCAGCAGCCGCTGAGGTGTCAATCATGTATTCCCGGCCCCGTGTCATCTCAACAGCCCTTAGTGCATTCTCAACAAAAACTGGTAACTGATTCTCAACATAACTTTTCAAGAAAACAGGAACGACAATGAAGTTGTTGGATTCTTCCGCTGTTTGAAGGTTATTCGAATACTTAATAGATGACTTTATTGTGCTTACAGTTGCATCAATGAGCGATTTCTCAGACATGATTTCACACGCTAGTCCTCCTTCCAGCAGTAGAATTTCAACATTAAGGTCACCTTGTTTTTCCCGAGCTTGAAAACATTTGGCTTTCTTGTTCTCTAAAGAATAGCACTTAAACACTGCACTGTTTTCCAAGACCTCCTCAAATATACTCACAAGATCATACTGTTGTGAAACACCAAGTTTCTTCATGACTTCAGATAATGCTTTGGACATTTTGTCCTCATTCCCATCATCCTTTTCTTTCTTGGTCTCAGCTTCATTTAACATATCAATATCCTCCTGGGTATAGAACCCCAAAGTCACTCCAGGCAACAAGATCTCATTTGCTGAAAAGCTGTCTGATGTTTCCAGCCCCATAACGGCTGCTGTTACAGCTTTATGAAAGTACTGTATCCTTGTCACCCATTTTATCTCCCCTGTTTCAAGCATTTCAATTGGTTGACAAGAAGATATCATGGCCCATATGTTGGAAAGCACTTGCTCCACATGCCTAAATCCACTAGATTCATGGGACAAGAATGTAACTTGAACTCCATTGTCCAAGGTCATATAGTCCACTTCATCCACTATTACAAGCTCAAATGGCCTTGTACCACGAGTAGTCCTCTTCTCAAATTCCTGTTTAAGTATGTCTGCTGCAAAGACTCCCACTGTGCCATATACTATTTGTTGCCTGTAAGCATCTTTAACGCGTTCCTCTTGTTCGTCTGGTGTAAAGTTACTTGAGAAACGTGGAGGTACTACAGACGAGGTGACACCAAACATTTCAAAAAACTTTTTCCATTCTTCTTGGTCTCGTTGGGCAAGGAGCGGAGAGCTTGTCACAATGTCCACTTTTGTTCCACGAATAGCCAGAATTGTTGCAAACATGGCTAAGATACAGGACTTGCCCTCACCTGTGCCAATCTCTAGAAGACATCCTTTATCTTCTGTCAGCTGTGCCAGGAGGAGCAAAAGCAATGATGCTAGTTGTGTACATCTTGGAAAATAGCCTTGAATCTTTTTGTTGTCTTTTGTGGTGATGGTTGAGCAGTCTTGCACTGCTATTGACATTCCAATTAATACATCCTTTAGAATGTTACTATCTGGGTTTGTGAGATTAAGAGAAGTTATTTTCCTTTTCAAATCATCGATTTTTTCTTTGTTAAGGTCCACCAATTGATATTTTGGGAGTTCTGACTCCATGTATCTAAGCACATCCTTCAACAGCACTAAGACTTTCTCTGGGCAGTTTGCTTCACGAAGTTCCTTCACAATTGTATCAGCGTCTTTTTCCTTGTCATGTTTTATTTGTTCTTGAAGAAACATTAAAGGGTTTTCATTTGTAAGAGCAGAGAGAACAAGGATGCAGTCCAGGTGGTAGGTTTGTGCTGTGTGGAGAACTGAATCGAGCTGATCACATTTGATAGCTGGACTTTTGCAAATGAAGAGCATTATTTCTGTTGGTGTCCAGATTTTGTTGAACAATATTTGACCCAAAATCTCCCTACTTTTTGGTGAAAACTCTGAGATCATGTCAAGTATATTTAATAAAATGTGTTCAGCCAAAGTTGGATTTGTGGCCTGAAGATGCTCCACCAAACCCAAAAGAAAGTTGTACTTCTCCCAGCCAAGTGGCTGATCCCCATCATCTTTAGCATCTGCAGTGCTACTGTGCAGAATGAACTGTAGAGATGCTTCGAGAACTGTGAGCTTCTCTGTAAGAGACAGTTCGTTATATCCTATAGCTTGATCAAAGGTAAACTGAGACCCTGCTGAAAGGTTGTTTTCTCTACAATATTGAACTGCAAGTTCATTCTGGAGCGTCTTAATCCTGTCCCAAATCTGGTTGTGCTGTACCTCTTTATCTTCTGTAATCTGGTACTTTAACAGAAGGTCTTTGAATTTTTCTTCAACATCATTAACCTACGTAAATGTGCAAAATAAAAATGGATCTCAGTAAAAAGTTATGTTACAACATGCTATATATACAGCTATGTTGCTCAATCCAAATTAAAGTCATACCTCGTCCCTCTCGATCGCAGCAGCATCATCTTCTATTTGCTGATGGAGAGCTTGTGTGCGTTCATGATGTTGCTCGCGACCTCTAAAGCTCTGTTTTTGACGAAGCCGCTCAGTTGCTCGAGAAAGCTTGTGTCTAGATGATTCACTCTCTCTGTCTAGCTCCTGTTGAATCCTTTGCTCACGTTCCAAACGTTCCAGGCGTCTTCTTTCCTCCTCTTGCTGTCTCTGTTTTTCATCTTCTTCAAGTTTTCCTGTTTAAAAACATCAGACACCACAGGATTACAAACACTTACAGATTACATGGAACATGCTGTATAGACTGCAGAAGAAAGAACAGAAAATTTATAAAATAATGAAAGTAGATTTGCATCTTATTGCTTGGCATTTAGTATTTTTCTCCTAGATTTCACATTTTCTGCTCTCTTTTCCACTGTCACGGAGCAGTTCCTGCCCACGTGCAGGACTCTGCCTTGCGTTAACAAGCAGAATCACTAAAGGAAAGAGTCACTGATTTTAGGTCACCATTATGGTGATCAGTATTCGGTTTAGTTTGGCTCCTTACCCTTGACTTTTTAACATTAGTTTTTCCTCTGGCTGCTGTATCTGTGTGTTTATTAAACACATTTGTCATGGCAAAGAAAGCCAAGAGAAAATGTAATCCAGGTGTTGTTGATTAGGTTTTGACATAACCATTATGTAGAGGTCTAAATCACTGATCTCATTCAATATTTCAAAATTCAATATTTAGGCTTGTATAGCTGCCTTGCATGAGCTGATAAGTGGAATGAGCGTGCAGTGGCATCGACAAGGAGCATAGGCAAACACGCATCCCTTTGCTCAAGACATCACTGAAAAGTTTGAAATTTGGTTGAATATGTCAACAGCAAAGAAAGTGAAACAATGCACCTGTTACTTACATTACTTAATGGTAAGGAGAGAGAGATGAACAGTACATTCCAGGGCCCAGTTTATGGCCCCTCTCTGTCCGTAACAGTGGACAAAGGTTTGCTACATTTTAATTGGATCTTGGTGGATTAACACAACTCCATCAGATAAAAAGGATAGAACAACAGCCAGACATTGCTTAGAGGGCAAGAAGAAGACTTCTGGTACTAAGCCCGGGAAGGACATTACTTCTCATTAGTCCATATGCAGTTTCTGCCCTTCACCCATCTAGAGACTAAGGCCACGTCCACACGGAGACGCGTTTTTGTGAATACGCACAAATTTTGTATCGGATAGGCGTTTTGTCCATACGGATCCAGTGTTTTCAGAAGGTGAAACCGCTATTTTTTTAAACCGGGTCCCAGAGTGGATAAATCTGAAAACGCCGTCTTTGCGTTCTGCAGAAGCTACTGAGCCAAAATAAAGCGTTATTTCTAATCTTTACTATAGTTTATATACAGCGCGCAAGGTTTATGTGCATGCTCCAAGTCTTATTTGCTGTTTTAAGTGCATCTCTGTGGCAGAATTACAGCGCCATATACTGGTCTGGCATGTATACTACATCATTTTGAGTCGTTTCATGTGGACACAGATATTTATTGAGACGAGGGAGAATAAAAAGATTGGTTAGGGTAAGCTCCGGCTTTGTGTGGACGTAGCCTAATTCCTAATGTTTTGGCCTGTGACTGCCATAAAAATTCCTCAGGACCTCCGGATCCACCAGCAATGGGTGAAACAAAGAGATCACAATGATCCATCCAAATCTATTCATAAATATGTTTGGAAACCTTCAAACTGATGCAAACTACATACATCTATTTCATATTTGTCCAGAGAAATAAGTATTCTCAGTGACAGCTATTTATAGTGCAACATCTTCCAAATCAAATTCTGCTTCAAGCACCCTACTGAAAGGCCTACACATTATTCGATGGGAGCCTGCAGCTCATGGCATCGAATGGGTGAGCCCCACCAGCGGGCTGACAGGGCATACGTTATTCCAACTGCCCGAATGGGAGGGCTCGTGTGGTGTCCGACGGGAGCCTACAGCTCACGGGCAAGCCCCTCCGATAATCGAGGGGGGTGGGACTGACTTCATCCGCCCAACTAGGAGGGCCCCCATGGCATCTGACGGGAGCCTGCAGCTCACAGTGTCGGATGGGCGAGCCTTATGAGAGTTTCTTGGGCTTTCCTAGTATGAAAGCAGTTGAACCTGATGTAGCTCTAAAAAGCTTTGGATGACTGTTGACTGAGCGCTTTAATTTGAGGTGTTTTTTGGAACCAAAAACGTGTGATGGGGCAGTTGGAGTCATCCACGAAAAGTGGGACGGATGTGGATTTAGCCTGTGAGTTTCTGAAGTGAAGGCAAGATAAGAGACAATGGTCTGTTACCATGCTGCAGTGCTTTGTCAAGAATAGCCTATCAACTTAAATACTTGAAAATACTAGCCTACATCATACACATTTTCTACTATTTGACGTCTATTTAAACAATTTATACCTTGTACTATATTATACACAAATGACTTTGAAATTGGTGAATGAAATGAGCACAGCACGATCAAAATGTGCAAGGCAATTTGTAAAACAACCAAATTAATTAGGGGGTCTTTTGGACACATCCATGTATGGAAGGCCGTTTCAGCATAAAAACGTTCCAGCGTTACTCGTCGTAATTATATTTTTACTAGTAACAATTAAATTAAAGAGCTCTCTAATTCAGTTTTTACTAGTAACAATTACAATTAGAGAGCTCTATAATTCATTTTTACTAGTAACAATTATGATTGTAGAGCTCTCTAATTGAATTATAGAGCTCTGCAATTGTATTCTTACTAGTAACAACTGAATTGTAGAGCTCTATAATTCAGTTTTTACTAGTAACAATTCCAATTAGAGAGCTCTGCAATTCATTTATTACTAGTAAGAATTCAGTTGCAGAGCTCTGTAATTCAATTGTTACTAGTAATAATCCAATTGCAGAGCTCTACAATTCCACTAGAGAGCTCTCTAATTCAATTGTTACTAGTAAAAACTGAATTATAGAGCTCTCTAATTGTAATTGTTACTAGTAAAAACTGAATTTGAGAGCTCTTTAATTCAATTCTTACTAGTAACAATTCTAATTACAGAGCTCTATAATGGTATTATTACTAGTAAAAACTCCTATTCATGAGATGCAAAACAGATTGCAGATTTCCCGCCTACAAAAGTGAGTTTCAAAATAAAAGCCCTGTAGCGTGGTTCTAAAGTATCCTGAAATATTTTACAGACTTAGGTAACATATTAATCATGTTCACATTAAAGCAAAATTAAGATGATGCCTGAGATGAAAGCCTAGCTATATTTAGTCGTTATATTCATTCACCTTTGTATATTGGTAAAGCTAAGAGCCAAGAACACTCCATATCACTGGACATAATATAGGGTGAAATGCCCTAAGCCACCCAAAGTGTTTTGACAAACTTGATATTAAGGAGTATAAATTAATTTTAAATATTTACAGTGTTTAGTATTGTTATGCAATAATAGAATGATTATCGCGGATATCTAATACAAAATAAACACCTCTATTGAATTGATTATCAAATTGTGTTAATAATAGGCGATTTGGCGCTGGGGTATGTTGTTTTTGAAATTATGTTGTTGTTGAGTGCTCGCTCGTTGTTATCAGAGGCGCGTGCAACAGGGTTCACAGCGCTCGTGCACACGGATTAGCACTTCAATCTATCGCTTTTGCGGAGACTCTCTATTCCATACGTTGAAATCACAAAAAACAAAATACATATAAACGTGTCACTGCTCTTGATATACAATCACTGATGAAAATCTTTGGTTTTAATGAGAAAAAAAAAAAAAAATCACTTTGTTGGATTAGAACCGGGAACCTCTTGCATCCTAATCGGAGAAACTGCCACTAGTCTATCAGGACATTTAATTATCAAAGGCGGATCGTCGTATTTATTAACTAATGTACATATTCTCGAGACTAACGATATTGTATTATAGCAGATGTGGGAAAACTATCATATTTGAACACATTTATAATTTTAATATCATATCATTATTATTGTAATAATAATACAACATTACCCCCCCCCCCACCCGTACACATTCTTGTCCCACCCACTTTGTAAAACAAAGTTACGCCACTGACCCCAGTTGAATATGCATAAGCACGATTAGCATAATGATATGTCGCCGAATACAGAGCTCTGTAATGCAATTGTTACTAGTAAGAATTGCTATTGTGGAGCTCTGTAATTCAATTTGTACTAGTAAGATTGCAATTACTGAGCTCTCTAATTCTAATTGTTACTAGTAAGAACTGAATTATAGAGCTCTGTAACTTAATTCTTACTAGTAACAATTCAATTAGAGAGCTCTGTAATTCAATTATAGAGCTCTCTAATTCAATTGTTACTAGTAACAATTGAAATAGAGAGCTCTATAATTTAATTATTACTAGTAAGAATTGCAATTAGAGAGCTCTACAATTGAATTCTTACTAGTAACAATTTGATTATAGAGCTCTCTAATTGAATTACAGAGCTCTCTAATTCAATTGTTACTAGTAACAATTATGATTAGAGAGCTCTGTAATTCAATTGTTACTAGTAACAATTACGATTAGAGAGCTCTCTAATTCAATTGTTACTAGTAACAATTGAATTAGAGAGCTCTGTAATTGAATTATAGAGCTCTGCAATTACACATATCTTTAATGTGTATTTTTACTAGTAATAAATCAATTGAAGAGCTCTGTAATTCAATTGTTACTAGTAAGAATTCAGTTAGAGAGCTCTATAATTGTAATTGTTACTAGTAAGAATTCAATTAGAGAGCTCTATAATTGTAATTGTTACTAGTAAGAATTAAATTAGAGAGCTCTATAATTAGGGCCCAAGCGAAAATTCGCGCAGGGCCCTCTTGTTCTTCTAAGGATTATTAGGGCCCAAGCGAAAATTCGCGCAGGGCCCTCTTGTTTTTCTAAGGATTATTAGGGCCCAAGCGAAAATTCGCGCAGGGCCCTCTTGTTCTTCTAAGGATTATTATTATTTTTTTTTTTTTTTTTTTTTTTTTTTTTTTTTCCGTCTTCCGGGGCTTTTTGGGGGCCTTAACATGCTCAAAAACTCTTGAAAATTGGCACACACATTGGAATCCGCGGCCATTAGGACGCCGGAGAGGCTGGTACCCGGGCGTGGCAGGGGGGCTCGACAGCGCCCCTTGAAAAAAGTCTGAAAATTTGGTCCATATATTAAACACGCTTGCACGTATTAGTATGAAACTCAGTACACATATAGACCTCATCGGGCCGAACAACTTTCGTGCTCTAAGTTAAACACCACGCCAACAGGAAGTCAGCTATTAAGGGTTGTTTGAAAAACGCATGCTCTGGAATTTGATATACTCCTCCTAGACGATTAATCCGATCGCCACCAAACTCGGTCAGCATGAAGTCAAGACACTGATGATTAAAAATTGCCAGGGGATTTTTGATATCTCGAACGGTTTGGCCGTGGCGAGGCAACGAATTTATGGCGAGAAAAAGGAAACAGGAAATGTGTTATAACGTCTGCATACATATATTGATCTTTATGAAACTTCACGAGTGTGTTCGTTATAGGAGTCTGATCACATGGATGTGACTATTGTGAGTCAAAGTTATAGCGCCACCAACTGGCAGCAGGAAGTGTATCACTTTTTGAAATGTTTTGAGATCACCCTCTTATTTTTACCTGATTTGCTTCAAACTTCATCAGTGTAATGTCAATACACAGCAGATGTAGACCTATGACAGGATTTTTGATATTTGAAATATTGTTGCCATGGCAACAGGTCAAACTGTAATAATATTCTTGAGTGTTTTTGAGGCTCTTAACATGCTTCAAATTGCATGAAACTCGACACACACATCAATATTGTCAACCAGTAGACATGGACAAAGCCATAGAAATGGGCGTGGTGGAGGGGCTCAGTAGCGCCACCTTTTGACAAAAGTGGGGGGGTTAGTTTTTCCTACAATCACCAAACTCGGTACACATATTGTTCTCATCAAGCCGGACAATTTTCTAATTTACATTCATTAGCTCCGACCAACAGGAAGTCAGCTATTTTGGTTTGAATGTTAATTTTTTGAAAAAACAGGCTATGAATTTTATACTACTGCTCCTACAGGGTTTATCCAATTTACACCAAACTTTTTTTAACTTGTTGCTAACACATTGAAGTTGTTTAATTGCAAACGGATTTTGGATATCTCAAACGGTTTGGCCGTGGCGAGGCAACGAATTTATGGCAAGAAAAGGGAAACAAAGTGTTATAACTTCTGCATACATTAATGATTTTGATGAAACTTCGGCTTAGTCTTCGTTGTACAAGGCTGATCACATGATGTGACTATTGTGATTCAAAGTAATAGCGCCACCAACTGGAAGCAGAAAATGTGTCACTTTCAGCATACATTGAGATCACCCTCTTATTTTTACCTGATTTGCTTCAAAATTCATCAGAATAATGTTAAAACTTGGCACATGTAATCCTTTGAAAATGGGCAGGGAGGAGGGGCTCTATAGTGGCACCTTGTAGTGCAGTAAATGTGGAGTGAATTTGACATAGTCCTTTGATGTTTAACCGTTTTAAGTGCCTATTGCCCGCTGTGCACAGTTGCCCTGAAGCCACCGGGGTGGCGGTGCCACCGGGCTTGGGCCCGCCATCGCTGCTCGCAGCTATATTTATTATTTTTTTTTTATTTATTTATTTTTTTTTTATTTTTTTTCCGTCTTCCGGGGCTTTTTGGGGGCCTTAACATGCTCAAAAACTCTTGAAAATTGGCACACACATTGGAATCCGCGGCCAACAGGGCCGGGCAGAAGCTGGTACCCGGGCGTGGCAGGGGGGCTCAACAGCGCCCCCTTGAAAAAGGTCTGAAAATTTGGTCCATATATTAAACACGCTTGCATGTATTAGTCTGAAACTCGGTACACATATAGACCTCATCGGGCCGAACAACTTTCGTGCTCTAAGTTAAACGTCACGCCAACAGGAAGTCAGCTATTAAGGGTTGTTTGAAAAACGCATGCTCTGGAATTTGATATACTCCTCCTAGACGATTAATCCGATCGCCACCAAACTCGGTCAGCATGAAGTCAAGACACTGATGATTAAAAATTGCCAGGGGATTTTTGATATCTCGAACGGTTTGTCCGTGGCGAGGCAACGAATTTATGGCGAGAAAAAGGAAACAGGAAATGTGTTATAACGTCTGCATACATATATTGATCTTTATGAAACTTCACAAGTGTGTTCGTTATAGGAGTCTGATCACATGTATGTGACTATTGTGAGTCAAAGTTATAGCGCCACCAACTGGCAGCAGGAAGTGTATCACTTTTTGAAATGTTTTGAGATCACCCTCTTATTTTTACCTGATTTGCTTCAAACTTCATCAGTGTAATGTCAATACACAGCAGATGTAGACCTATGACAGGATTTTTGATATTTGAAATATTGTTGCCATGGCAACAGGTCAAACTGTAATAATATTCTTGAGTGTTTTTGAGGCTCTTAACATGCTTCAAATTGCATGAAACTCGACACACACATCAATATTGTCAACCAGTAGACATGGACAAAGCCATAGAAATGGGCGTGGTGGAGGGGCTCAGTAGCGCCACCTTTTGACAAAAGTGGGGGGGTTTGTTTTTCCTACAGTCACCAAACTTGGTACACATATTGTTCTCATCAAGCCGGACAATTTTCTAATTTACATTCATTAGCTCCGACCAACAGGAAGTCAGCTATTTTGGTTTGAATGTTAATTTTTTGAAAAAACAGGCTATGAATTTTTATACTACTACTCCTACAGGGTTTATCCAATTTACACCAAGCTTTTTTTAACTTGTTGCTAACACATTGAAGTTGTTTAATTGCAAACGGATTTTGGATATCTCAAACGGTTTGGCCGTGGCGAGGCAACGAATTTATGGCAAGAAAAGGGAAACAAAGTGTTATAACTTCTGCATACATTAATTGATTTTGATGAAACTTCGGCTTAGTCTTCGTTGTACAAGGCTGATCACATGGATGTGACTATTGTGATTCAAAGTCATAGCGCCACCAACTGGAAGCAGAAAATGTGTCACTTTCAGCATACATTGAGATCACCCTCTTATTTTTACCTGATTTGCTTCAAAATTCATCAGAATAATGTTAAAACTTGGCACATGTAATCCTTTGAAAATGGGCAGGGAGGAGGGGCTCTATAGCGGCACCTTGTAGTGCAGTAAATGTGGAGTGAATTTGACATAGTCCTTTGATGTTTAACCGTTTTAAGTGCCTATTGCCCGCTGTGCACAGTTGCCCTGAAGCCACCGGGTGGCGGTGCCACCGGCTTGGCCCGCCATCGCTGCTCGCAGCTATATTTATTTTTTTTTTTTTCCGTCTTCCGGGGCTTTTTGGGGGCCTTAACATGCTCAAAAACTCTTGAAAATTGGCACACACATTGGAATCCGCGGCCATTAGGACGCCGGAGAGGCTGGTACCCGGGCGTGGCAGGGGGGCTCGACAGCGCCCCCTTGAAAAAAGTCTGAAAATTTGGTCCATATATTAAACACGCTTGCACGTATTAGTATGAAACTCGGTACACATATAGACCTCATCGGGCCGAACAACTTTCGTGCTCTAAGTTAAACACCACGCAACAGGAAGTCAGCTATTAAGGGTTGTTTGAAAAACGCATGCTCTGGAATTTGATATACTCCTCCTAGACGATTAATCCGATCGCCACCAAACTCGGTCAGCATGAAGTCAAGACACTGATGATTAAAAATTGCCAGCGGATTTTTGATATCTCGAACGGTTTGGCCGTGGCGAGGCAACGAATTTATGGCGAGAAAAAGGAAACAGGAAATGTGTTATAACGTCTGCATACATATATTGATCTTTATGAAACTTCACGAGTGTGTTGGTTGTAGTAGTCTGATCACATGGATGTGACTATTGTGAGTCAAAGTTATAGCGCCACCAACTGGCAGCAGGAAGTGTATCACTTTTTGAAATGTTTTGAGATCACCCTCTTATTTTTACCTGATTTGCTTCAAACTTCATCAGTGTAATGTCAATACACAGCAGATGTAGACCTATGACAGGATTTTTGATATTTGAAATATTGTTGCCATGGCAACAGGTCAAACTGTAATAATATTCTTGAGTGTTTTTGAGGCTCTTAACATGCTTCAAATTGCATGAAACTCGACACACACATCAATATTGTCAACCAGTAGACATGGACAAAGCCATAGAAATGGGCGTGGTGGAGGGGCTCAGTAGCGCCACCTTTTGACAAAAGTGGGGGGTTAGTTTTTCCTACAGTCACCAAACTCGGTACACATATTGTTCTCATCAAGCCGGACAATTTTCTAATTTACATTCATTAGCTCCGACCAACAGGAAGTCAGCTATTTTGGTTTGAATGTTAATTTTTTGAAAAAACAGGCTATGAATTTTATACTACTACTCCTACAGGGTTTGTCCAATTTACACCAAGCTTTTTTTAACTTGTTGCTAACACATTGAAGTTGTTTAATTGCAAACGGATTTGGATATCTCAAACGGTTTGGCCGTGGCGAGGCAACGAATTTATGGCAAGAAAAGGGAAACAAAGTGTTTTAACTCCTGCATACATTAATTGATTTTGATGAAACTTCGGCTTAGTCTTCGTTGTACAAGGCTGATCACATGGATGTGACTATTGTGATTCAAAGTCATAGCGCCACCAACTGGAAGCAGAAAATGTGTCACTTTCAGCATACATTGAGATCACCCTCTTATTTTTACCTGATTTGCTTCAAAATTCATCAGAATAATGTTAAAACTTGGCACATGTAATCCTTTGAAAATGGGCAGGGAGGAGGGGCTCTATAGTGGCACCTTGTAGTGCAGTAAATGTGGAGTGAATTTGACATAGTCCTTTGATGTTTAACCGTTTTAAATGCCTATTGCCCGCTGTGCACAGTTGCCCTGAAGCCACCGGGGTGGCGGTGCCACCGGGCTTGGGCCCGCCATCGCTGCTCGCAGCTATATTTGTAATTGTTACTAGTAAGAATTCAATTAGAGAGCTCTATAATTGTAATTGTTACTAGTAAAAATTGAATTAGAGAGCTCTATAATTGTAATTGTTACTAGTAAGAATTCAATTAGAGAGCTCTATAATTGTAATTGTTACTAGTAACAATTGAATTACAGAGCTCTATAATTAAAAATGAATGGAAGTCAATGGAGACATATGACTAGTAATAAATGAATTGTAGAGCTCTCTAATTGGAATTGTTACTAGTAACAATTGAATTAGAGAGCTCTATAATCATAATTGTTACTAGTAAAAATTGAATTATAGAGCTCTGTAATTGTAATTGTTACTAGTAAAAATTTAATTGTAGAGCTCTATAATTGTTATTGTGACTAGTAAAAACCGAATTAGAGAGCTCTACAATTATAATTGTTACTAGTAAAAATTGAATTATAGAGCTCTGTAATTGTAATTTTTACTAGTACAAATTAAATTATAGAGCTCTTTAATTTAATTGTTACTAGTAAAAATATAATTACGACGAGTAACGCTGGAACGTTTTTATGCTGAAACGGCCTTCCATATCCATGCCCAGGGCACAACCGTGTCATAATCCGTCCCTGGGCTCTACAACTTAATGATATCTCACCATCTTTCAAATATATCATCTGACTAACTCCCTCCACTTTATATTAATTCTAAATGATTGAAAAACATCACCCCCTGTGGGGAGTGTTCTCATACTGCCAAGGTAAAAATCCTTGACTGGCCCTGAACTAAAAGAGGGGGGAAGTGGTCATCTGATGTACTCATAAGCTCACCTTAATCACCACTTAATTGGTGTCCCTGGGTGGGAGAAAACTAAATAATATATGTAGACAAAGCAAAAACATTATGTGATTTATATATTATTACAGGAAAATGTCATGTCATTACTGTGCCTGGAGTGGCTCTAAGGGACACCATTTTCAATGGTGTTTGGTGGCCTGAAAACGCAAACTTTTGAGAACAGGTTTCAAAGTGCACGTTTTTGAAAACTCTCTCCATATAAACAACAAAAACATGAATCTGTGAAAACGATGACGTCATGCACATGCGCATTACATGTTCAGTCTATAGTGCTTCATCGCCATCTAATGGCCTCTAAGGCGCATATAATGGTGACGGATTGAGTGGCAAGGCAGGCACATATATAATGGTGTCTTGCTTTGTAAAGATTTCACCCAGCTGGGGATTTGCCAGTTGATGTTTATCCAACTTCCCATGTACCACTGAACATCAGTAGCCATGAGTCGCATTGGAGTGACATTAACTACCCTCTTCTAGTGCTGTAGTACTCGAGTCCTGTCTTGGACTCGAGTCTGGACTCGAGATGTTGTCTCGGACTTGTCTCGGACTCGTTGGTATTTGCACTCGGACTTGGTCATTGGTCTCGCCAAAAGTTCTAGTTGGTCTCGACCGAGTCCAGCAGGTCAGTCTCACTTCTTTCCAATTCCGAGCCGATCCGTTGTTACCAGTGGCGACGCACAGGTATTAAAGTTCGCCGCGCGTTCTTGCTCTCTTCTGCTCTCTTCTCTCCAACGGTGAAGTGACACACACCTGTGCGGGCGCCCCCCCCCCCTCACTCATCTCATTCGCTCCGGTTCCCGCAGGTTTTGCGCTCACACCGAAAGCGCACGCACCACTGAGTGGAGCGAACAAGCCATGCTCAGTCTCAAACCGAGACAAAAGTCAAACAGTCTCACAATTACCAAAACGAGTGGCTTAAAAAGATCAAATACATACAAAAGTATGTCAAAATGCAGTCAGTTTTGAATCATTAAATAGCTAAGAAAGAGAACGCATGTTGTGTAACAGTATTGGGTCCATTCATAAACTCTTAAAGGGACAGCAGTCCAATATTCCTGCTGCTGTCTGTCATGTTATTTAACCCTCTGGAGTCTGAGGCTGATTTGGGGCCTGGAGAAGTTTTGACATGCCCTGACATTTGTGCTTTTTTCAGTTGTTCATAAACATATTAATGACAAAGGTGTCATTACACTGTATTCAGCACAAACTAGGCTACCATAATATGTGAGGAACATGTATGCACATGTTTGTGTTTTTGAAGGAATAACGTTTATGCGTGGTTATTGAAAAAACAAAAAAATTAAGTCACTGAAATAAGGCCAAAAATATATATTAAATCTGTGTTTACAAGACTTCTGGGTATTGGGGGTTGTAGGCTAGAGTTTTTGCTTCAAAATTATGTAAAAATTATAATGCCTACTTGTTCATATAAAACAATATATTGATTTAGTTTTTGTAAGACACTTTTTGTCAAGAAACACAGTATGCGTGGAGGCGTGAATCTTCATGAATAATGGGTCATTTACACCCGAGAAGACAAAAGAATCGCATAAAGAACCTCTAATGGTGCTGCATATTAATGAGGCCTTTCAGTCAGGTAGGCTGTGAAAAAAACCTCTGTAATCATGTCTCAGCTCAATTTAAAATAATGGTATTCTATTCTATTATTTAAAATATAATGTATTTCTGTGATGCAAAGAGTCTGAATATAGGTTTTTAGTTTAAAAGCATTCACATTTGGAGAAATATTCATGGATTCTCATATGTTTATGTCAATTTTCTATACAGAAGAGTTATATTTATTCTATATTCATTGTTATCACTATGAGCGCTGGTGTTTTCAATTTATACTTGCAGCCGGAGGGCGCTCTGTACACCTTTAGTCCACAAATTATTCTAAAGAAGAAGAGGACATTTCAGGAATGGTGTTTTCAATTCATACTTGCAGCCGGAGGGCGCTCTCTGTGCACATTTAGTCCACAAATTATTCTAAAGAAGAAGAGGACATATCAGGAACTAACGGCATGTCTTCCAGAGGTCGCTAACATACAGGCTTTTACATCCAGATAAACACTTTTCAAGACAATAAATACACGATTGAGACGATGAATGCATGTATTGCCTCTGAATTTGCGTCTGAATAGCGCTGGCTCCGTGGGCGTGGCCGCATTAGCGGATAATGAGCTGAATCACGGATTTCTGACATGTGTCTCTTTTCATACAGATTACATAAACACAGAATGTTTGTTTTCGATATGACTTACACGATTTAAAACCTGACATTTCAACGTGTCTTTAGACCTAAGTCTATTTTTTTTGTGATTAGTATTCACTAAGTTATAGTTAATTTTCTGAGAACTATCAGATTAAACTTTGTTCAGAGGAAGAGGACAGATCATACATCATTTTAGTTTTCTTTATTTTGCAAAAAGCACAACATTTTGTTTTTACTCTGAGTGTATACAAATAAAAGAAGATATTCTATAGTTTCAATTGATATATTACTTATGTCTCTATGACAAAAAATGATGGAGTATTTTAAGTCTGTTTTGCTGCAATGTGACAAAAAACCTGAAAACGCGCCTGCGCGTTTTCAGACCTCAGGAAGTTAAAGAACAAAAGACAAAGAAAATCACTTTCTGCTCTTGACTGAATACGTTTTTAACTTTAATGGTAAGAATAAATCTGTATTTAATATTTACAATAAAAAATACAGAAATTAAGGTAACCAACGTGGATGTGTTATTTTACATTTGATTACTTTAATTTCTCTATTTCATATCTAAATAAAAACCTACTTAAGCTGAAAAAGTTTCATAGCTCTCTATTCTGTTGCATTTATTTGCTGTTTGGAATTTTTTTTAATTTGTTCTTATTTTATTACTGATTTTTACTTTTTTTTATGAAAACAAAACTTTGCGTTGAAGAAATGTAGATTTTTGTTTGTATATGCTGTCAAATATAGTTCTTAGAAAGAAAATCGGAATCGGCAAAAATAGGTATCGGCAGATCACACTATCCAAAAATCGGAAATCGGAATCGGCCTAGAAAATTGCAATCAGCGCATCTCTAGTTCAAACGAAAGCCACAGCAGAACTGAGACTCATATCGATGTATTGTAAACGAATCTGTGGCTGTGTAAAAACCACAAGAGTCAATGATTCAATTAGCCTTCAAAAATACATCCACTTGCTTCATTACTGAATGAATGAAGGAATGACTCGATGACTCACTCATTAAGTCAGTGACTTACCGCCACCTACTGGCGGTTTTAGTTCAATATTTAACATCTTTGCTTATTTCTCTTTTGGACATTTTTAATTTAAAACATTTATTTATTTTATAAAGGTATTTATAGAGGTAAAAAAAAAGCACTTTGATGCACAATCAGTTTAAAGGGGAAAATATTGTCCCTTAATGGAAAAGGTGTGACTGCAGCAGTCTAAGTGGAAGAGAGGGTACAATGTACAATGTTTGGGAACCACAGCTGTAGAGAATTTAAAAACAAGTAATAGTACAAAAAATAATAATGCAAAATTATTATTTTAGAATCTAAGATATGTTGTCTCACGCATCACACAAATTATCAATAGTTATGTACGTGGTCTTAAAGAGGATTCTTTTTTTCTGTCTCTGTCTTGACTGTCTCATTTGGACTCGGACTTCACTTGGACTCGAACCTTTTGGACTTTTAGGACAAAGATGGACTTGACTACAGCCCTACCCTCTTCTATTGATTGGCTAGAGGAGGAGCTGTCAGTCTAGATGCTGATGCTTAAGCCCACCCTAATTTACATGAAAGTCTAAAGCCCTATTCTGACAGGATTAGTTTTACATGGGGAGGTGGGGGTAAAATAATTCTTACCAGAGCTTCTCAGTGATTTTAGTCCCGTCCGAATGTGTCATCTCGGTAATCATTATGGACAATGTCAGTAAAGATTACGGCGACTTTTACCTTCTGTAAAAAGGTCCAGAAAAATGACCTCAGGTAATACTAATCCAATATCGAATAGACCCGCTGTAAATATGTACGGTACCGTCATTTCTTGTTTAAAAGTAGTTTTCTGTGCATTTTTCAAGCAGGGAAGCACTTGAAGAACCATTCATTTGTGTTATAGTTGGTAGGACAAGTCTGTGGCAAACCTCAAGAATTTTCTACATACCATTCAGAGCAAAAAGAAGATCGAAAGCACTTGTCAGAGGCACAAAACTAATTTTATCTTTAACTAAGTGCCTATTACCATCATAATCCAATCAGAATTGAATTAATAAATCAGACCTAAATGTTATTTATAGTTTATATATTTAGATTATATGTGTTTTCGCACATTGTATCAGGAAGCAACGTATACGTATACATGACGACAGGGAGGTGACGGCGGTGCGTAAATCGAGTTACCCCTCCCACTTCTGCTAGTTTTACTGAGATGTCTTGTCCCGTGCGAATTGGCCAATTAATATTACAGACATCCTGAGGTAAAATTACTTTACTCCACCTCCTCACTTAAAACTAATCCTGTCCGAATAGGGCTTAACTGCAACATTTGGAAAAGCAAGCGCAGAATGTGTAAACCAGAGCAAATGGGGAAACAGCATAAGCATACATAACAGAAACTGTCAGAGAGCACAAAAAGACTAATATGACCAAGAAAACCATGATTTTTGTGTGTGATTCAGATAATTTTGCATTCGCTTTGTAGTTTTGTGTAATATAATTTTAAAAGTGTTTAAAGTTTGGATTCACGCTTATTTTTTTAAACGTCTATTTATTTATTTTTTATGCTTGACCATGTTGTTTGCTATTCTGATAATTTTGCATTTGTTTTTCAGTTTTGTACAATATATATTTACAGGTGTTTTTGATCCGTGATTGCAATACTGTGGGCATAAAATTATTCCCATAAAAGTCTTCCCAAAAGAGTGAAGCTTATTAAAACAGCAAAGGGGAAATAAATATGGAAACATACTTCCAATCGATATGTTTGCAGGAACTTACCATAGTTGGCACAGTAATGCGTTCCACCCTCAGAGGTGCAGTGCATCTGAATCTGGGAACGGTCATAGGTTTCCCTTAAGATGAAGGAGGTGTTGCCTTTATGGGTGTTGAACTCATACTTAAAACTGTTCCATGAGTGATCTTTATATCTGACGTAGAAGTAGCGATGGATTAACCTTTTCTCCTCATAGGATGTTGTGCAGCCAGCATCGATGCGTGTATACTGGGAAACAGAATTATACATCAGTTTCCATCAGAAAAGCAGTGGATAATCGGAAACACTTTAGAATACTGTTCCATCATTAATTAATAACTACACAAAATCGAATGAGTAACGCAATATCAACACTCTAGTAACTACTATTAACTAACAAAAAACTCTGATTAAGAAATTACTAAGTAATAGTGCTTTATCTAACAGTGTGCTACATTTGACTATCAATAACTACTATTTTTCATACCTCCCAGAGGAATACTAGAACTACTATACAGTGTGTGCAGAATTATTAGGCAAGTTGATTTTTTTTTTTGTTTGTTTGTTTGTTTTTTTTCCAGGCACATTTTATCAATTGGGAGTTCAGTTTTAGTCCATCTCTGCAAAACTGACTTCAGGATATTAGATTGACTAAAAATGAACTCCCAAAACTTACTGCCAGATTCTGGAAGATACAAAAAAAGACAAAACTCAAAGTGCTACAAGAAGTACTTTACAATATACATCCATAAAAACAAAAAAAGTTAAGACATAAACACTGCCTTAAAAAGATGGGTTTTTAACTGTTTCTTAAAACTACCTAATGTAGGGGCATTCCTAACAGTTAAAGGAAGTGTATTCCACAACCTAGAGGCTGCGACAGAGAAGGCTCTTTCACACATAGATTTTTTTCATCTCTAAAGAAGGCTGTTTAAGGAGGAAAGAGTCAGTGGAGCAGAGAGATCGAGAAGGCATATATGGCATAATTAAATCACATATGTATGAAGGTGCAGTTTATTGTACAGCTTTGTATGTTAAAATGAGAGTTTTAAAATCAATGCAGGCATGGGCCGGAAGCCAATACAGCATGCCAGAGATGTGCTGACGAGAAGGAGTATGTGTAAGGACACGTGCAGCTGAGTTCTGAATGTATTGCAGGCGCTTAGTTCACTAGAAGTCCTCCAGTATGAGAAATAAATAGTAGTTATTGATTAGCTAATAGTGAACTACCATATTCAACTGAGCACTATTACTTACTAATTCGTTAATCAGAGTTTTTTGTTAGTTAATAATAGTAGTTACTAGAATGTTAATAATACGTTACTAATTTGTTCCTGTGTAGTTATTCATTAAAGTGTCATGACAAATGAATACTAAAATATGACGAGTGAAAAAAAAACTTGATGTATTTTAAAAATATAACCCTATATGACAACAAAGTCCCACGAACGAAGGAGAAACGTGGGAGAACATTAAAAATGTCTAATAATATTTTTATTACATTTACAAACAAATGACACATGTCAGTTTAACAGAAATGATAAAGGCATGGAATTGAATTTGAATTTTCGGTCTACATCATTGTCTTCTGTGTATCAGAATAATTCATCATGTCATATTCGTGATCAGACGTACTGCTGTCCTTATTTGCACATAATTTCTTTGGAAGAAGATATGTTGAAATGGCTGCATACACGCTGCTGGTTCATGTTTAGAGCTGTAGTCTAAAGCAGGGGTTCCCAAACACATTCCTGGAGCCCCCCCAACACTGCATGTTTTCCATGTCTCCTTAATCAAACACACCTGATTCAGATCATCAGCTCATTAGCCGAGAATCCAAGACCTGAAAGGGGTGTGTCAGACAAAGGAGACATGCAAAATGTGCAGAGCTAAGGAGGCTCCAGGAATGTGTTCTGGTCTAAAGTATATGAAATATGTCCAGAAAACTTGAAACATGCTTGCTCCGGTCCGTATATGAAATATGATCCGCGTTGCGAGCGTTGTTAAACTCATCACAGCGCTCCACGCAGAAACCAATCTCACACTCTCTGCGTTCTTACATATTTTGTTAGCCATAATTTCCATGTGTTTGATAGTCAAACTCCAGCTCTGACCGCATCTTGGGGAAAATACAAACAACACTTCTGTGTTACTGAGGAAACATACACTTATGACAAGTGTGTTCGAACGCAAAGCTGAAACGGTCTTTCGTGACATTTGAATTCTCCACCGTAATGCGATCTCATGCGTAATACATCGCAGTGATTGGAATTCATTCTCATGAAAAAATGAGTGCATTTACATGCACATTCTTAAGCCAATTATGCTTAATAAGCCGACAACGAACGTGGTCATGTAAACACGGTAACCCGTTTTCTTTTATCGGAGTAATAAATCATTTAATTTGGTTTAATTTGGATTTGTCTGTGCATGTTTTTTTTTACTCTCATAGATTGTGTTCCCATTGACATGCATTATACGACTGACAGACCACAACGGTTGGAGCTAAAAATCATCATTTGTGTTCTACTGAAGAAACAAAGTCACCTGCATCTTGGATGCCTTGGGGGTAAGCAGATAAACATCAAATTTTCATTTTTGGGTGAACTATCCCTTTAACATCACAACTGACATACAGTAACATATGGAATCCTCAGAGTCAGATGTGCAAATTATTATTTTTTTGACGTCACTACAGGAAAATAACCCGATTTATTAATAAAGTCTTGACTTGTGTTGTCAGTTTACTGGTTTGCATGTAAACGGGGAAAACTGGTTATTTCAATAAGCTGATATTTGTGAGTTATCAGCTTACTGGTGTGCATGCTCAAAAAAAAGCTCAAAAACTGCTGATGGACATTCGTATTGTCCATCCACAGCAGCCAATTGGCACTCAGAATTAAGGCATATACCTCACTTTTCGTGACATTGGTTCAACTTTGCTTTTTAAACTGGAAGAATGAAATAGCTCAGAAAAAAAAATAAAATAACCACTTTTTTTTTTTTTTTTTTTTTTTTTACAAAGGGTTAGTTCACCCCCCCCCCCCCCAAAAAAAAAAAATTCTGTCATTAATTACTCACCCTCATGTCGTTCTACACCTGTAAGTCCTTCGTTCATCTTGGGAAAACAAATTAAGATAGGCAGCAATGTCATTGCACCTTTTGACGTCCAGAAAGGTAGTTGAAAACATGGTTAAAATAGTCGACGTGTCTGCAGTGGTTCAACCTTAATGTTACGAAGTGACGAATACTTTTGTGAGAAAAAACAAAACAAAAATAATGACTTTATTCAACAATTTGAACCGTCGTCATACGTAGTGAACTCAATACTACGGCCAATATTCAAATTGTTGAATAAAGTCATTATTTGCAGTCACTGCAGTCATGTCGACTATTTTAACCATGTTTTCAACTACCTTTCTGGATGTCAAAAGGTGCAATGACATTGCTGCCTATGAGAGGATCAGAAACCCTCAGATTTCATCAAAAATATCTTAATTTGTGTTCCGAAGATGAATGAAGGTCTTACGGGTGTGGAACGACATGAAGGTGAGTAATTAATGACAGAATTTTCATTTTTTGGGTAAACTAACCCTTTAATAATAAAGATAATGAGTACTATTGTTGTTTTCAGTGATGTGCAACCTGCACATATCTGTTAACATCTCAAAAAAAAAATTGTTTTAGGGTTTCTTGAACCTTTAATGACGGAACGGTATTCTAAAGTGTTACCGATTAAAATAACACGTAAAGAACAAACTGATATTGTTGTGAGATATTATGTCATGCTTTAAGTTATTATCTGGCTAATCAGAGGAAATGCAAACTAGGGGAAAATAACTATGAAACAGGATTTTGAATATAGAATTGCATAAACAATATTGTGTAGTGAATGCTCCAAAAGTTCTTACCCCCCTGTCCTGAGTGGAAAAATACCAGGTATAAGGAGTCTGATTGACGACTGAAACCGTGGCACCCATTATTCAGGATAATCTGTTACAATAAAACAGTAATCATTGGTCAGTATTTAACAGTTATGCAAAGTAACTAAAAACAAATAGAATTGCATTATTATAAATAAAGTAAAAAGAAGTAGAACCTGATTTCATTCCTGTGCAGAGAAAGTGTTCAGCACTCCTGTGCTGTAAGAAAAGTGAAGAAGCTCATGCAATCTGCTGCTCTTTATAAACTGTCCATCAGAAGGTGAGGACAGAAGGGGGCTGAGCTTAGGGCCATTTATCATATATGATTCGACATACTTAATTATCTAACGTTTTGATGGGATTCTATCCACAGGATTGTACAGAAATGAGAAGCCGCTTTCTCAAATCATGACCTCCTCTGCCAATAAATTCATCTTCTGCCTCAGCATGCTCAAACGTGACAGTTAGCAACCTTCAAAAAGAGACCTGTTGTGTAACCCACATGCAATTCTTCAACATATGAACAGATTTCATCTCCTGATATTTTATCCCAACATCAGTATCCATACAATGCTCTACATGTGACAGGCCATTTTACCTCAGGGTTGCTGCACATTTTTTAAAGTCAAATTTAAGGCTTTTTAAGACCTGAAGAAATAAAACTTAATACTATACATTAAGGTTTGCAATATCTCAATATTTTTAAAGTTGTTTCAAAAGTTTCAAAGATTGTCGATAATATTTGGATTATATATTTCTGAGTGTGTTTTTGTGCTGGTACCATGGCTGGTTTATGTCTGTTGTGGACTGCTGACTCACTAAGACGTTTTTGTTCTGTGCGGGGCAGTATTTGCCACCTTAAATTGATTTCCAGGGCCATTTTTACCTATATAAGGGCATTTTTCTAAACTTATTGGATGTATGCATCACCTTTTATGTCAAATTCTAACATTTAAATTAAATTCAGTTAGAATAATAGCACAGTATAGGGCTGTCATTACCAATCAAATGAAATCATTATCAATAAAATCCATCTTTGCAATGCAGAGGTGACACAGAAGCGGCATTAATATATTTACACAGCATTTACAATTTGTCTACATAAATTTAATTAAATATTCAAATATGAAGTTATTTCTAATTTTAACTTTTTAATTAAAATGAACTTTAAATATGAAACTAAACTCCCAGTAGGTGGCAGCAAGTCGCTGTCTTAATGAGTGAGTCATTCATTCAACCGATTTGTTCAAACGACTGATTCATTCATCGTCAAACCGCGGATTCAGTCAGTGCAACAAAAACATTTGTCTGTTGCATGGAGACTATTCTGCTGTTCTTCATTTTCGTTGGCAAAATAAAGAAAAAACAAACAATACTGACAATATTGTGTCTAAACTGTAACTCGCAACTTATTATTCATTTAACTGTTGTATAAAATAAATATCACATTTGTTTTCGTGCTGATTTGGGGAAAACGGCACTCTTGCTCATGTGATTTTTGTAATACAACTACATGATATAATAAGACAATAACTCGTCAGGGGAAAAATGCCCTCACTGTAAAAAGTAATATGCTCTATCTACTCAATAAAATTGCAGCAACAGATTACAAGCAATAATATTAATTAAATTTAACATAAAAGAATTGAGTTAGAATTAATCAATTTAACCCTTTAAAGGTCCCGTTTTTCATGTTTTTTTGAAGCTTTGATTGTGTTTATAGTGTGCAATATAACGTGTTCATGTTTCGCGTGTAAAAAAAAACAGTATTTTCCACATAATTTACTTATCTGTATACCGCTGTTTCCACTGTCATAAAAACGGGCTGATGACTTCCTTGTTCTATGAAGTCCCTCCTTCAGAAATACGTAACAAGTTCTGATTGTGCCAGCGGTTCCTGTGTGGTGATTCGACAGCAGTTTAGCGCATCTTGCCCGGAAAGGTCACGCCTCTTACCATAACGTGGAGATGCACGCGCTCAGTGTTACTGTAAACATGTCTTTAATTTTACCCTATCAATTTGAGCCGGAATCAGACCCGGTGATTGGACTGCGGGATGAAAATAACAGCGTTTCGACGACATGGCGACAAACACACTCTACAAACGCAACTCTTGTGTATTCCTGTGGGCGGAGGTTAGTCAAAAAACTGTTTTAGTGACGTCATTAAAGAAGGAAGTAGAGGGATGTAGTCCAAACTGGCCGTTCGATGTAGGCGACTTCTGTCGTTACATTACACACTAAGTAAAGTTTGAAACATGGGATCACGAAGAACGGGACCTTTAAAAGTCAACCATTTAAAATGTGTAAAATTAGCAAACACTGTTACAAAAACCACAAACTGCCCAACTAAAAGAAACACTGACCACCATAATGGTGACCAAACATTTTTCAATAAAATCAACATCAACATCTAAACCTCTGTTAATTCTTGTGTCTCTCTTTCCTTCAGTGATTCTTCTTTTTATCATCAGGTGTCTTCAATGTTGACAATAAAAAATAAAGAGTTCTTAATTCATCTTTGAAGCCTGTCTGTAATTCAGATATTTTTGTTTCAATTTTACTAATTTTAAATGGATGACATCTAGCATATAGATGACATATAGCGTATTACTTTTTACAGTGCGTGTATCTTGAATTTTGAGGGCATATTACTGAATACATCACGCAGTGAAAGCGTGAGTGACAAACTCAATGTCAGCCCCGCACATTGTTAAAACAATAATTACGAGACTATGCTTATCACACATCCCTACGCACATAAAGAATGAACTTGCAACTGAAGTATTACTGAACTGACATTTACACATTTTCTTCTGTTTTCTCTTCATTTCGCATGCAGGAAATAGTACGTTACACACTGTCGTAAATGCAGCGAGGCCCGCAAATTGTCATGTGAACAAGCGAAAAAGTGCAAAGACATGTTGTAACACCAGTTCAACACCATTCAAACTGCGCTCTACTCCCCCCTCCTCCCTATGGAGGGGACCTGTCATGACGGCCACAGCACCTGGGGGTAAGGACAGACGAGGCAAGAGAAAATGAGACGGAAGAATGAGGAGCGACAGGGACGATAGAATAGTGTTGTTTTTGGTGGCCTGTTTTAATTTTAGTTTTAGTCTAGTCTTTGTGTCAAGCTGTCATTTTAGTTTTTATTAGTTTTAGTCACGTTCATACTCTTTTTAGTCTAGTCAAGTTTCAGTCGACTAAAAGTCTGAGCATTTTAGTCTTATTTTAGTCAGAATTATCCATGACTATTTTTGTCTAGTTTTAGTCGACAAAAACTGATGACTAGTTTTAGTCAATGAAAATTGTATTTTAGTCTCTTTTTAATAATGCAATTCTATTTAACCCAGTCAATATGGTCTAAGTACCTAGTAGTATAGACAAAACCAAAATTTTATTTTAGCCAAACCCATTTCAACAAGGTTATCTTATTATATTATTGTTACCTTATAGATAATACCTTATAATGCCTTGAGATGTCTCTTAAAGTAAAGACTCATAACTTCAAAACTGTAGCTAGGAGAGTCAAAAGGTAGGTATCATTTGATAGAACACTTTTTAATTTTTTAGAAAATATAAATTACTAAATGTTTATAATTTTTATATATATATATATATATATATATATATATATATATAATATTTTCCATTTTCTTTTATTTGACAAGGAATAACTCAGGCAATTCTTTTTTGGTGATGCTCTCCTACATGTGAGTATGGTAATAGTTGAATAAAGTGATATTCATTTTTCCGCAGCTAGAGAGCGCCCATGGGCAGTGAACTCCGGTTTAGAGGCACTTCTCAGCACTCGTTAGGAGTTTTTCAAAATGGCTAGATGCATTAAAAAGATGAGATTCAAAGCTTTAAGATGATACCTATTTTGTGTTATTCCACGTTGGAAAACAAACATGGATGGTTCAGGGATCATTGTTTATGGCCATACAAATATAAGCAATACATTATTGGAAACTTTAAAGGGTCTACTTTTATATTTATCCACTTGTAATAAAAACAAAATATTGTGCTTTTGAAAAATAAAGAAAACAAACAGGGTGTGCTTTCTTCCGTCCCGGTCTCCATTAAAGGGTTAGTTCACCCAAAAATGAAAATTCTGTCATTTATTACTTACCCTCATGTTGTTCCACACCCGTAAGACCTTCGTTCATCTTCGGAACACAAATTAAGATATTTTAGTTGAAATCCGATGGCTCTGTGAGGCCTCCATAGGAAGCAATGACATTTCCTCTCTCAAGATCCATTAATGTACTAAAAAGATATTTAAATCAGTTCATGTGAGTACAGTGGTTCAATATTAATATTATAAAGTGACGAGAATATTTTTGGTGCACCAAAAAAAACAAAATAACGACTTATTTAGTGATGACCGATTTCAAAACACTGCTTCGGGAAGCTTTTGAGCACAAATGAATCAGTGTGTCGAATCAGCTGTTCAGAGCGTCACGTGATTTCAGCCGTTGGCAGTTTGACATGCGATCCGAATCATGATTCGATACACTGATTCATTTATGATCCGATGCTTCCTGTAGCAGTGTTTTGAAACCGGCCATCACTTTATATGTCGTTATTTTGTTTTTTTTTGGCGCACCAAAAATATTCTCGTCACTTTATAATATTAATATTGAACCACTGTACTCACATGAACTGATTTAAATATCTTTTTAGTACATTAATGGATCTTGAGAGAGGAAATGTCATTGCTTCCTATGGAGGCCTCACAGAGCCATCGGATTTCAACTAAAATATCTTAATTTGTGTTCCGAAGATTAACGAAGGTCTTACAGGTGTGAAACGGCATGAGGGTGAGAAATAAATGACAGAATTTTCATTTTTGGGTGAACTAACCCTTTAACTTTTTTTCTGGAGAGCCTCACAAAAATGAAAAACTCTGAATACTTGTCACACAGACATGAACAATATATGTATAGAAACATTTAAAAGTGTCTACTTTTAATTATATAATTCAAAATGAAAACAAATATTTTCTGTTTATTAAATTTGTCTGAAATTGAGAGATGCCCAGCTGTTCCTGTGTGACCTAATTACTGCTAATGCGAACACACCTACAATTATGATCTGAGGTGATCCATGTAAACAGAGACAATGTCCACATCAACTCGATTAACCCATCAAGTTTCAACAGATTAATTTAATTACTCTTGTTGAGGAATAATCCTGGAGGGATTTACGTCAGAAGAAGTGCATGACTGTATTTGGGTTTTACATGAGCATGTTGTAACTTAGTCCACTGCAGGCAAGTTTGCAGAACCCAAGTGCAGTTCATTGACAAGAATCCAAAACATGAACAAAATAAACTAAACAAAACAAAGACTTGACTTGGCATAGCTTGGCTTGGCTTGACTTTGCTTGGCTTAAAACAAGAACACAAAACTCATAATCAGCAGAGTTACATAAATCCAATACACGACAAACAAAGATGGCAGACATGAGAGCTTAAATACTTATGCTGCGTTCACGCCTACCTCGTATTTACCGGAATCATGAGATGACGACACGTGACGTTATATTCGGAGCTGTTCACGTATTCGGACTGGGAATTATTAATTATAATTTCTATGGCACCACTATCAATGCCTAAATGAATCCTACAGCAGCCAGCTTACAAACTGCAATTACGAGCTCTACGAGGACGTGAACGCTTTTTACGAGCCAGAATCTCGTAGTTACAGTAATTACGACATGGCGAGAATGCACCTTCGGACAAGCGGAACACATGACTAAGACAACCAATGAACAACCAGAACTCATAACCACATGACAAGACAATAACCAATCAGCACATGACACATTGACTAAGGGAGCACATGAGGAGCACAGATCAAACAAGCACTTAGCTTAGTATATTACAATACTAAGCTAAGTGAAATCAACTGAAATATGTTGAAATATAAAATGTCTTTGTTATCAATTAGGAGGGACATTTATATGCTCTTATATGCGCTAATATCTGCTCAAATGTAGGTTTTTAATGTGCTAATATATATTATAAAAAATAACGTACACATTTTGTTCATGTACTGTGCAATACTGCATACATGAGATTACAAAACTCATGTTTTCTGCAAATATATTAAAGTTAAAGCTGTACACTGTAAAAAATGATTAGTCAGGTGGACAAGTAAAATCATGTCAACTCACGGTGTCACAGTTATAACAACCTCAACTTGAAGGGAAATGGAAAACTTTAAATAACGTGTTCATATAACAACAAAACATAGGTTCTATCAATTTTCTGTGTAATGCGCATGTGCCAGAAACCCTACGTCATGATGACGTACTATTTTAATGAATTTGAGACAGAGATAGCTTGAAGGTGAGTAAAGCTTGGGGTAATTTTCATTTGAAAGTGAACTAATGCTTTAATGTTATGAAGAGACGAGAAAACTTTTTGTGCGCCAAAAAAACAAAATAATGACTTTATTCAACAATATCTAGTGATGGGCGATTTCAAAACACTGCTTCATGAAGCTTTACAAATCTTTTGTTTCTAATCAGTGTTTCGGAGCGTTTATCAAACACTGCTTCATGAAGCTTTACGAATCTTTTGTTTCTAATCAGTGTTTCGGAGCGTTTATCAAACTGCCAAAGTCACATGATTTCAGTAAACGAGGCTTTGTTACGTCATAAGTGTTTCAAAACGTTTAGAAATTTCAATGGTTCACATGGTTTTGGCAGTTTGGATACACACACTGTAGTGGCCAAAAATGATGTGCAGAGGGTTTTTTTTTTTTTTAAATAAGCCTACAAGTTTGCTTAAACCATCAAAATGAGGAAAATATTTATATATTTTAGTAATATATAATATATATATGCTCCAATTTTAGTAATATTTTTAAAATATTAAAATATGGGGGAAGAACACTAAAATTACTGAAGGTACAGTACTGTGCAAAAGACTTAGCCCACCATTAGATGTTGTTTTAGCAATGGTGTTGTAAGATTGAAAATATCTAAAGATATTTTAAAATAATCAAAGACATTTGCTTTACTGTTTCAACCCCTCTCTCTTGCTACAAGGGCCATTTGGAAGGCACAAAGGTGCTGATATTGATCAAGCCCTGAGGGGCCAAGACATTGGGGGTCTACAAATGGTCACACCTTTAGTACAGTGGGGAAGTTTAAATCTTCTGATTGGTCAGTTTGAATGTCTCACATTTGAGTTTTGGTCACATGGTCAAGGAAGGGATAAAAGAAGATTGTAACTGTTGCTCTGGTCTCTTTGATACTCTGCTCTTCTTTCTTGGATTCTTGGGCACTCTCTGGCCCTCTCTCTCTCTCTTTCTCTCTCTCAGGTAACTTTTTCATACATGCTGTGTACGATTAATGGTATATGATTTTATCATCTCATACCTCTATTTTGTGATTATTTTAAGTGTAACCATAATCAGATATTGTCATTAAACCCTTTCAATTACAATTGATGTGCTAACTAGTTTTTGATTTAGTAACATTAATGTGCTCCCTATTGCAATACAATATTGTCACACTATAGCAACGCTCTCCCACATATTTTGCTATTATAACTGCGCTTATTTCCGTCGTTGGTATAAGTTGCAGTGGGTGGTAATAGACAAAAATTTACAGTTTTCTAACATCTTACTGATAAAGTTTCTTTAGTCGCTCGGCAAACCTTACAGTCTGAACCGCTGTAGGAGTTCCACCCTTACAGTGTAATAAACATATATTTATTTCTCAGTCTCTTTATCAGAATATAATCATAAAATATAGGAAGTTTGTATGTAGTATTAAAAACAGAAAAAAGAGACTTCTATAGCCTAAAGTGGCAAGTATTTAGTGACCGTCTCTTACACTTGAGCAATAGCAGGAACCTGCTCTCTTAAACCTAAATGGATTGGAAAAGGACTGGAAGGCCAAGAAAACTTTCAAGATATGATGAGAAGTTTCTTCTGGAAAACTAGAAGATGTCCAGGTGGTCACACTAACTATTGATTTTTGCTTAAAGAAGCCATTTTGTTCAGATTTTATTTTTTTTATTTTTTTTTTATTTTTATTTTTTTACATTTGTGTACATATTTCCTTTATTTTCTGTTTGTATCGTAATAAAAAGACTGAAAAATAAATATAGATTATCATTAAAACAACAAAGCTGGTAGTGGCCTAAGACTTTTGCGCAGTACTGTATTTATCTGACAAAACTGTTTGGCAAAAAAGGAAGACTACAGCTACATGTTTTAGAAAAACAAAAAAAAAAAATAATATTCATTAACTGCACCATACTCAGATATTAATATTTCATTGGTCCACTCCTGTTTGTGTTCATAATTTCTTTGTATGACAGCCCTTCCCAAAATTATGTTGCACAATTTGGTATGTTTTCATTGAGTTATCACAAATAAAACAATTGAATTCAAGCACAACTACACAATATGCTTACAAAATCTTTAACACATTTTTAATAATATTTGAATAAAGGGTGAAGATGTAGTTTTTCCAATGCCATATATCACTCTTGGTCACTACTGTATGTCAGTTCATTGATTTTCCAACTGACCAGTCAAACCATGTGTCAAGCCACTTTTATGAGGATTTTGGGCTTCCCTGGAAGTTGTTGGAGCCATTGATGAAACTCAATGTTTGCATCATTGCTCCAACTGTAAATATGGAGACATGTTTGTACGTCCCAGTCTAGGAGAAATGTGGAGTAACATAAATGAAGAATGTCACATAAGGAAAGCGTGGATTTATTGTAGGAGTTTTTTTTTTCTTTTACAAGCCACTATGCAAGCTTTGGAAATGAGCATGTCTCAAAATAACAAACAAAACAGAAACTAGCTATTATTTTAACAGCTACCTTATCCTAACAATGAAAAATAAGACAAAAATACATTCCACTTCCCTACGTCCTAATTCAAACCAGGAGAAAATATACTTTTAAAAAGAATAGGCACCCATCTCCTACAAAATAGTGGCGTTACTCTATTTACAGATTACCTTTTAATACTGACACAATATTTAAAATAAGAAAAAAATCCTACAGGATAGTGACATTTCCCTATTTACAGATTACCTTTTAGTACCGGACACAGAATTTAAAATAAAATATTAGCAACAATAACCAAAGAAAACGTGGGAAAAACAGTGGGAACAATGTTTAATCAATTATAATTACTTTAAATGATTGTATAACTCCAGCATATTCAGTTGTCAGACACGACTGGAACTTCAAACAGGATGAGTTATGTTGTCAGATTTAACTAAAATAAGTGCTTTTTGGCAGCAAACCCACCAGATGGGTTTGGCGCACGCATGGATAAAAAGTACCCCATGCCCACGGTTAAATATACTGCTGGATCTTTAGTGTTGTGGACCTATTTTTCTGATGGAGGTCCTGGACATCTTGTTCAGATACATGGTAACAGATAACAGATACTAATAGATAACAAATCAAAACGCTGCTAGAAATCTTATAAATGGGCCGTGGTTGGATCTTCCATCAGGACAATGATTAAAAAAACAAACCATCAAAACCAACACAATAAATATGTCACTGAGCACAAAATGAAGCTTCTGCCATGGCCGTCCCATCCCCCTGACCTGAACCCTAAAGAAAATTAGTGGAGTGAACTGAAGAGAAGAAGCACCAACATGGAGCTGGAATCTGAAGGATCTGGAGAGATTCTGCATGAAGGAATGGTCTCTGATCTCTTGTCAGGTGTTCTCCAAACTCATCAGGCATTATAGGTGAAGACTCAGAGCTGTTATCTTGGGAAAAGGAGGTTGCAAAAAGTATTGAATAAAAGGTTGCCAATTATTGTGGCCAACGTGTTTTGGAGAAAAACATTTATTTCATAAAGAGATTTTCCTCAGTTTAATAAAAGATCAAAAGGATTGACGATGCAGATTTATTTTTATAGGTTTCTTTGTTCATATTTACCAAGGGTGCCAATCATTCTGACCAGGACTTTATCTAATGGCAGAGCCAGAGGCTTCACTATATGCAAATACATTCCATTCAGCCAAATTTAATTCTCCTACAGGCCTCTACACAGACACACAGTCAGATAGCAGAGCGAGAGGCTCCAACATTGACAAATATATGCAAAGACATTCCTTTCAGCCAAATTTAATTCTCTTACAAGCCTCTACACAGACACACATAGTCAGATAAATAATTATAGACAAATGGCTATATTATACTTAAATCATTTTTGTTCTGATTAATAAAATTTATGCGATTTGGCTGTTAATTTCCACATCAATGGCGTTTTGGTGGCCTGAAAAGGTTTCAAAGTGCAAGTTAAGTCTCCGTTTTAAACAACAAAATCTGTGAAAATGATGACGTCATGCACATGCGCATTACATGCCATCTAATGGCCTGCCAGCAGAATAAAGCGTTTTTAGTCATTTTCACGGATTCGTGTGAACAGGAGACGTTTTATCAATGGTGTCATCTGTACGCGGAAAACTCAAAGGAAAAACTTTTCCGTTTTGAGCATATCGTTGCCGTGTAAACGTACCCTGAGTCTCATGGGCAGATTGGAGATGAAATCGTCAGCATGACCAGAATACATGTTCTCTGGAGTCTTGACAGCTCAAAACATGAACAACAGAACACATTTTAGATTGTTTTAAATTAGATATTAGATAATATATTTCTATAGAATTTTTTCAGGATATGTTTGCGTACCGTAAGCGAAAATGCAAAATAACCAGCACACTGCAATTTCTGCTCCCAACGAAGTTTAATATTTCTAGAGCAGAAATTGCAGAAATTGGGAGCAGAAATTGCAGTGTGCTGGTTATTTTGCATTTTCGCTTACGGTACGCAAACATATCCTGAAAAAATTCTATAGAAATATATTATCTAATATCTAATTTAAAACAATCTAAAATGTGTTCTGTTCCGGTTAGGTAAACCATTAAATCTTCGTCCTCAGTTAGGAACCTGGGTGTGCTCTTTGATACCAATCTTTCATTTGAAAGTCATGTTTCTAGTATCTGTAAAACCGCCTTCTTCCATCTAAAAAATATATCTAAATTACGACATATGCTCTCAATGACAAATGCGGAACAGTTGGTTCATGCATTCATGACCTCAAGACTAGATTACTGTAACGCTCTACTGGGTGGTTGTTCTGCTCGGCTTTTAAACAGACTACAGTTGGTCCAAAATGCGGCAGCTAGAGTTCTTACTAGAACCAGAAAGTATGACCATATTAGCCCAGTTCTGTCAACATTACATTGGCTCCCTATTAAACATCGTATAGACTTTAAAATCTTGCTACTTACTTATAAAGCTCTAAATGGTTTAGCTCCCCAATATCTAAGCGAGCTCTTGGTGCATTATAGTCCTTCACGTCTATTGCGATCTCAGAATTCAGGCCAGTTGATAATACCCAGAATATCAAAATCAACTGAAGGCGGCAGATCCTTTTCCTATTTAGCACCTAAACTCTGGAACAATCTTCCTAGCATTGTTCGGGAAGCAAACACACTCTGTCAGTTTAAATCTAGACTAAAAACACATCTCTTTGCTCTTGCATACACATAACACATTATCAATACATTAACATTTTTCAAATCCGTTAAAGGATTGTTACGCTGCAATAATTAGGTCGGCCGGAACCGAGAACATTTCCTATAACACTAGATATACCTGTACATCAGAATAAGAATGGCATCTACGCTAATATCTGTCTCTCTGCTTATCCTGAGGTTTTCCGGGTGCTGGATCCAGGCCATATCCAGATCAGATGGAGAACCTGTGTCTGGACCTGACTACAACGTAGCCCAGGAGACAATGGGCCTACAGATCCAGTTCTGGCTGCATCTATAATTCAGATTTTTAATCCCCGTATCCGCTTACATATATTTATATATAATCTATTTTTAATCTCTATAATAAAATGTATAATTCAGATTTTGATCTCCATATCCATTTACATATATTATATATATCTTCCAAGGGGTTTTTTCCCTCCTAGGACTTTTTTCCCAGTGCTAGCACGCTGGGTTTTTCTCCTAGGGGGTTTTTTCCACCCCTGGGAGTCAGCCGACATTGGCTTAATGTAGCACCATCTTGTATATGTTACATATTACCACGCTTGCTTGTACAGCTTATTTTTAACCATTTCTCTTTTTTCTGTGCTCCTAATATGTAAAGCTGCTTTGAAACAATTACAAATTGTAAAAAGCGCTATATAAATAAATTTGACTTGACTTGACTAATAAATTGCAATGCTTTGACCCAAAGTGGTCTTCGTCCCTTAAGCAGTCTAGGGCTACTTTATGTAATTATTTGTCTAATTTTTTAACTCTTTTTATTAAAAATTACATTGTATGTGAAAGATTATTTGTTATGTATAACCTATACAGTCATGTGAAAAAGAAACCCTTTTGAATTCTATGGTTTTACATACCAGGGCATAATGACAAAAAATCATCTACTTGTTAGCTGGTCTTAAAATTAGGTAAACACAACATCAGATGAACAGCAACACATGACATATTACACTGATTCATTATTTATTTAACAAAAATAAAGGAAAAATGGAAAAGCCGTGTGTGACAAACTGAGTACACCCTATGATTCTGTTGCTTGTAGTGCCACTTTTATCCAGCAATAACTTGAAGTAATCATTTCAAATCATTCGAAGGAATTTTGGCCCACTATTTCTTACACAGTTCATTTTGTTGAGGTTTGTGGGCATTTGTTTATGCACAGATTTCTGAGGTGTTTTCTGGGCCCTGGAGGTGTTTTTACACGCCCTTACATTTGTGCTTATGTCTGTTACTTATTACATTTTCTTGGCTAAAATCTGATTACTCTGTACTCAGCACAATTTCTGCTACAATAATATGTGAGCAGCATGTAAGTAAAAGTTTGCAGTTTTGGGAAAATTACATTTATGCGTGGTTAGTGGAAAAAAAATAATCACTGAAATAAGGTCATAAAACCCATACTGAATATTTGACTTATAAAACATGAAGACAATAAACCCACGACTGCGACAATATATGGTTTATCAAGCAAGCCTCAAGTTCCTTAAGCCATTGCGGGTATTTAAAAAAATAATAATTTTGAACAAGGTCTGTTTATTTAAAATGTTATAATATGCAAGGAAAAAAGACCAAAACAATACAGTATATACAGTCAAAACCCCAACACAACCCATCCCTCTACCCATCAGACATAAGTATCAATTACATACAAAGAGAAGAAAAAAAAAAAACACTCATGAATTATACATATTTGGGACTGTATTCCCTACTTGAGTTTTTCAACAAATAACAGAAAGAGTTACCAGATTGCACAGTTTACTCACCCTTGAAGTGAGTATCTTATTTTTTTCTAGTTTAAGATACTGCATGACGTTCTTAATCCAGTGAAAAAAGCGGGGGTGTAACGGAGGCCAGTCGTGATCCGGATGGGAGTGAGGTTTAGGGAGGGTGAGTGTAACGGAGGCCAGCTAGTAGTCGCTGTGCGAGTAAACCACACTCCTCTGATCTCAAGAGATGCTCTAGCAACTGACGCTCCTAGCAAGCCTCTTTGTTAGAGCGTCCGACTTCCACGCCGGAGACCCAGGTTCAGGGCCCGCACAGAGCATGGCGAGTAGGACCTGAGGTGAGGGATTACAGGGGGAAGAGGGTCTTTCCATTCAAACAATATTAATCTTCTGTCAACTAATGTGGAAACGGCCAACCATTGCGGGTATTTTAATAAGAATAAAGTATATTTATAATACAATGCTAATTGACATAGCATTAATTACAGCATGGAATGCTATAAAGTAATATACTGTCTGCCTCATTCTGTTTGCTTTTTAAATGCACATCATAAGTGACTCAAACTCACAGTGCTTGCAGAGATGGAGCAGTATTTACTGCCGCTCTCCACTATGAAACATTGTTTAGTAGGGGTGTAATGATACACTTGTGTCATGACTTGATACAATGTGGAGGAGTACACGAGTGTCTACATTCCATGGATGCCATGGGAAACAATCCTGTAGTACAATGCCTCTGTGCTTTAAGGAAAACTTCCCAAAAACCACCTGTTATTGGTTGCTCTGAGACAACTCTGCAAAAAGCACAATCTTGACTCCAGAGGGGAGTCGTATAGTCACTATTATTCAAATACTCTTGAAGTATTTGGTTGCCATTGCCGCCTGTGGACTTATGTTCATCTCCCCTGCTTATGGGGGCAGATGTAATGACAAATTCATTACTCAAGATTCTGGCTTCCTGGAACATCTTCAGCCCGGTGATGAAGTGATGCCAGAGGCCTCACAATTCATGATATGCTGTGTTTGTTGTCAGATTTGCTTTGATAGGCTTTGGGTGTGCGGATTTGGCCAGATTTAAACTGAGACTCGGCACATTTAGACACATTTAGCCCAATTATGGATCATAAGGGCTGGTCTGATTTTGGGTGAGATATGGCCATAGAGTCCGGGGCCAGTTTAGGTTGAGTGCTGGGGGTATCCTTTTACAATGCGGTAATTTGTATGTAGCAGTGAGCCGTAAACTTAAAGGTGCCCTAGAATCAAAAATTGAATTTACCTTCGGCATAGTTGAATAACAAGAGTTCAGTACATGGAAATGACATACAGTGAGTCTCAAACTCCATTGTTTCCTTCTTCTTATGTGAATCTCATTTGTTTAAAAGACCTCTGAAGAACAGGCGAATCTCAACATAACACCGACTGTTACGTAACAGTCGGGATCATTAATATGTACGCCCCCAACATTTGCATATGCCAGCTCATGTTCAAGCATTAGACAAGGGCAGCCAGTATTAACGTCTGGATCTGTGCACAGCTGAATCAACAGACTAGGTAAGCAAGCAAGGACAATAGCGAAAAATGGCAGATGGAGCAATAATAACTGACATGATCCATGATATCATGATATTTTTAGTGATATTTGTAAATTGTCTTTCTAAATGTTTCATTAGCATGTTGCTAATGTACTGTTAAATGTGGTTAAAGATACCATCGTTTATTACTATATTCACAGAGACAAGAAAGCCGTCGCTATTTTCATTTTTAAACACGTGCAGTCTGTATAATTCATAAACACAACTTCATTCTTTATAAATCTCTCCAACAGTGTAGCATTAGCCTGTTAGCCACGGAGCACCATCAAACTCATTCAGAATCAAATGTAAACATCCAAATAAATACTCACATGATCCAACACATGCACGCAACATGCTTGATGAACATCTTGTAAAGATCCATTTGAGGGTTATATTAGCTGTGTGAACTTTGTAAATGCACTGTATTATAGTCGAGAGCTCGGGGGTGGGGAGGATGAGAATTTAAAGGGGCCGCAGCCTGAATCAGTGCATAGTTAATGATGCCCCAAAATAGGCAGTTAAAAAAAATAATTTTTAAAAATCTATGGGGTATTTTGAGCTGAACCTTCACAGACACATTCAGAGACACCTTAGACTTATATTACATCTTGTAAAAACTAGTTCTAGGGGACCTTTAAATGTAATACCCTTTCCCTGTCAATGTTACTATTAATCTTTTTGCTCCGCGTTCATTTACGGCTGCAGTGCTGTCCTATTTCCAAATTTCATTTTTCTTTTTTGTTAATTTTCCTCCTGTGCCTGTTTTACATTGTTTCTGCTAGCTCTTTTCAGTTGCATTATAATTTTTGTTTCTGAAGTTTGAATTGTTTCTTACTTTGTTTTCAATTCTAATTATATTTTTGTGATTTTTCTTTAGTTTGTTCCTGCTTGCTCTCTCCAGTTGCATTAGATTTGTTTTGTGATATATATTGTTAGATAAAATAATTTGGAGATCAAGGAGTTTGAGAAGATCTATTCAGGTTGAGTGATCTAGCACAGAAAAGCACGTATACCTTGGTACCAATGACTAGACAGACACATAAAGTGCAGTTCAATCATTGGCACACAGTTTATTGTCCAGGGGTGCATTATATAATTAGAATACAAGAAGTGAAACTAACAGTTCAGTAACTGAAGTACATATAAGGACTATAAGTTCACTATGACGTGAGGCCTGACTCCTTTTAGGGTGAACAGAAAAAGATCACACGATGAAAAGAGACAGGGCACAAGATGTTTCTAGAATCTCACACTGTCTTTTTAGCCTTTTTTCGTGAGCAACTAAAAGTTTTTTCTCCAGTTATGAAATCAGGATGATTCTTGTATTGATTTTTCTCTTCCATTTCATTCAGTACTTCACTCTCCTTTTTCAGCACCATCAGGTCTAAAGCAAAAAGAGACAAATATAAATTAACACTAGTTTAATGGCAACAGCAAAAAGACAACAAAACATTTAGACATGTAAATAATAAAAATCAAGTGGATCAATGTTTTTGTGTTCTCTCAGATAAGTTCAACGTAGCGTTCACTCCAGAAACTTTGCATTCGATTGCTAAGAACTTTTGACAGGTTCATCTCTTATGATTGTGCCAATGTAGCTCACAAACAGTGAAAAAAACACTTTGAATCAAATATTTTTGTTTTGTTTTGTTTACAGCTGTTTGGGGATTATTTTATGGCACCAAGTCTTTTTTACTTTACAGTAGGTTACCAAAAGACTAAATATGTAGCCTAATGTCTACCTCTAATTTATTACTTTAACAGATAAACTAATCAAGAGCAAAATAAAAAATGTATGTATATTACATGATAAATATGTTGTATTATCTTGACCAGTTTTAAAGTTTTATTACATTTTTGTTCCTTAAATCCATCCTTCTGATAGGATCAGTATAATCCAGATTTTTTGGATCAAAAGTTTTGAACAGCACAAACTGATGATTTTATCCAGATCAAAACCAAGATTGGATTTTGTGATCTAATCTGATTTCAGAATCCTTTTTTTCCTTTTGAACAACCCATTTTCAAGATTTGATCCAATCCGATGAGATTACTTTTGAAAAACTGGCCCCAAATTACCATGTCCCTTTATAGCCCTCCGTATACCAAGCAATTACTTAGAAACAGTAAGTTAATGCAATAAGTTAAAATAAGATGCAATTGTTAGAAACTACTTTTGAATGTTTCATCTCTAATGATTGTGTCACTTTAATTAATATAAAATCATAAAAAACAACAGTTAAAATTAAATATATATATATAATCAGATGAACAGCAACACATGACATATTACACTGATTTATTATTTATTTAACAAAAATAAAGGAAAAATGGAAAAGCCGTGTGTGACAAACTGAGTACACCCTATGATTCTGTTGCTTGTAGTGCCACTTTTAGCCACTTTTTAATCATTTCAAATCATTCGAAGGAATTTTGGCCCACCATTTCTTACACAGTTCATTTTATTGAGGTTTGTGGGCATTTGTTTATGCACAGATTTCTGAGGTGTTTTCTGGGCCCTGGAGGTGTTTTTACACGCCCTGACATTTGTGCTTATGTCTGTTACTTATTACATTTTCTTGGCTAAAATCTGATTACTCTGTACTCAGCACAATTTCTGCTACAATAATATGTGAGCAGCATGTAAGTAAAAGTTTGCAGTTTTGGGAAAATTACATTTATGCGTGGTTAGTGGAAAAAAAGTCATTGAAATAAGGTAATAAAACCCATACTGAATATTTGTTCACAAGACTTATAAAACATGAAGACAATAAACCCACGACTGCGACAATATATGGTTTATCAAGCAAGCCTCAAGTTCCTTAAGCCATTGCGGGTATTTAAAAAAAAAAAAATTTGAACAAGGTCTGTCTATTTAAAATGTTATAATATGCAAGGAAAAAAGACCAAAACAAAACAGTATATACAGTCAAAACTCCAACACAACCCATCCCTCTACCCATCAGACATAAGTATCAATTACATACAAAGAGAAGAAGAAAAACACTCATGAATTATACATGTTTGGGACTGTATTCCCTACTTGAGTTTTTCAACAAATAACAGAAAGAGTTGCCAGATTGCATAGAATCTCTGGGTAGACCCTTGAAGTGAGTATCTTATTTTTTCTAGTTTAAGATATTGCATGACGTTCTTAATCCAGTGAAAAAAGCGGGGGTGTAACAGAGGCCAGTCGTGATCCGGATGGGAGTGAGGTTTAGGGGGGTTGAGTGTAACGGAGGCCAGCTAGTAGTTGTTGTGCGAGTAAGGGTGCGTTCACACCTGTCATGTTTGGTTCGATTAAAACGAACCCTGGTGCGATTGCTCGGATAGTGCGGTTCATTTGAACATAGCCTATGTGAACGCTGCCATCCGAACCCTGGTGCGCACCAAACAAGCGGACCGAGACCACTGAAAAGATGGGTCTCGGTCCGCTTCCAAATGAACTCTGGTGCGGTTCGAATGATATATGAACGCAACACGGACCAAAGACATGTAACCGAACCAAAAACAGGAAGACGAGACCCTAAAAAGGACAGAATCCTCGTACATGACCGCAGTAAAGATAGTTTGTGGTTTGATATTCAGATTTCTTTTGGCTATAAATACGCAGTGCGCTGTCATAGACATGCAAATAATACCGAATATCGTTCTCCATGATTTGTGAATTAAGGTGACGCTGTCCTTTGGGCCGAAATCAGGTTTTTTTTTCGTAGCGACTCTTAATTTTATAATGGCTATAGCTCCAAATGTTGGACACTTAGAGGAATGAAACTGGTGTCATCTTCACCAGCTTGATCTGTGATTTTTTTCACAGCAAAGCTCTTGTCCGTAAATCCCTTGGTAAGTCCGCCAGTAAGGAATGTGAAAGAAAGGCGTTCTTCATGTTTAACGTCTATTACCAATGAACACGCAGACTGCTGGAATAAAATAACATTGTTTTAGGTAGAGCTCGATTTGTGAAAACTTTCACAATAGCATTTTATCTCGTGGCCGTGTTTCTCTTTGCTCTGCCCCCTGTTTTTTGTATAATATGATATATATATATATATATATATATATATATATATATACAAAATATATATATATATATATATATAAATGACCTTGTACAGATAATGTACATCACTTTTCTGATCTGTGAAAACTTTCACAGTTCAGTACGGGTCAGCTGACCCTTCCCTGGGTCACTAAAATCACTTTTCTGATCTGTGAAAACTTTCACAGTTGAGTTTTGGTCAGCTGACCCTTCCCTGGGTCACTAACATCACTATTCTGATCTGTGAAAACTTTCACAGTTGAGTTTTGGTCAGCTGACCCTTCCCTGGGTCACTAACATCACTATTTTGATCTGGGAAAACTTTCACAGTTGAGTTTTGGTCAGCTGACCCTTCCCTGGGTCACTAACATCGCTATTCTGATCTGTGAAAACTTTCAAAGTTGAGTTTTGGTCAGCTGACCCTTCCCTGGGTCACTAACATCGCTATTCTGATCTGTGAAAACTTTCACAGTTCAGTACGGGTCAGCTGACCCTTCCCTGGGTCACTAACATCGCTATTCTGATCTGTGAAAACTTTCACAGTTCAGTACGGGTCAGCTGACCCTTCCCTGGGTCACTAACATCGCTATTCTGATCTGTGAAAACTTTCACAGTTCAGTACGGGTCAGCTGACCCTTCCCTGGGTCACTTTTCTGATCTGTGAAAACGTTCACAGTTCAGTACGGGTCAGCTGACCCTTCCCTGGGTCACTAACATCGCTATTCTGATCTGTGAAAACTTTCACAGTTGAGTTTGGGTCAGCTGACCCTTCCCTGGGTCACTAACATCGCTATTCTGATCTGTGAAAACTTTCACAGTTCAGTACGGGTCAGCTGACCCTTCCCTGGGTCACTAACATCGCTATTCTGATCTGTGAAAACTTTCACAGTTCAGTACGGGTCAGCTGACCCTTCCCTGGGTCACTAACATCGCTATTCTGATCTGTGAAAACTTTCACAGTTCAGTACGGGTCAGCTGACCCTTCCCTGGGTCACTTTTCTGATCTGTGAAAACGTTCACAGTTCAGTACGGGTCAGCTGACCCTTCCCTGGGTCACTTTTCTGATCTGTGAAAACTTTCACAGTTCAGTACGGGTCAGCTGACCCTTCCCTGGGTCACTAACATCGCTATTCTGATCTGTGAAAACTTTCACAGTTGAGTTTTGGTCAGCTGACCCTTCCCTGGGTCACTAACATCGCTATTCTGATCTGTGAAAACTTTCACAGTTCAGTACGGGTCAGCTGACCCTTCCCTGGGTCACTAACATCGCTTTTCTGATCTGTGAAAACTTTCACAGTTCAGTAGGGGTCAGCTGACCCTTCCCTGGGTCACTAACATCGCTATTTTGATCTGTGAAAACTTTCAAAGTTGAGTTTTGGTCAGCTGACCCTTCCCTGGGTCACTAACATCGCTATTCTGATCTGTGAAAACTTTCACAGTTGAGTTTTGGTCAGCTGACCCATCCCTGGGTCACTAACATCGCTATTCTGATCTGTGAAAACTTTCACAGTTCAGTACGGGTCAGCTGACCCTTCCCTGGGTCACTAACATCGCTATTCTGATCTGTGAAAACGTTCACGGTTCAGTACGGGTCAGCTGACCCTTCCCTGGGTCATGTACATCACTATTCTGATCTGTGAAAACTTTCACGGTTCAGTACGGGTCAGCTGACCCTTCCCTGGGTCACTAACATCGCTATTCTGATCTGTGAAAACTTTCACAGTTGAGTTTTGGTCAGCTGACCCATCCCTGGGTCACTAACATCGCTATTCTGATCTGTGAAAACTTTCACAGTTGAGTTTTGGTCAGCTGACCCTTCCCTGGGTCACTAGCATCGCTATTCTGATCTGTGAAAACTTTCACAGTTGAGTTTTGGTCAGCTGACCCATCCCTGGGTCACTAACATCGCTATTCTGATCTGTGAAAACTTTCACAGTTGAGTTTTGGTCAGCTGACCCTTCCCTGGGTCACTAACATCGCTATTCTGATCTGTGAAAACTTTCACAGTTGAGTTTTGGTCAGCTGACCCTTCCCTGGGTCACTAACATCGCTATTCTGATCTGTGAAAACTTTCACAGTTCAGTACGGGTCAGCTGACCCTTCCCTGGGTCACTAACATCGCTTTTGTGATCTGTGAAAACTTTCACAGTTCAGTAGGGGTCAGCTGACCCTTCCCTGGGTCACTAACATCGCTATTTTGATCTGTGAAAACTTTCAAAGTTGAGTTTTGGTCAGCTGACCCTTCCCTGGGTCACTAACATCGCTATTCTGATCTGTGAAAACTTTCACAGTTGAGTTTTGGTCAGCTGACCCTTCCCTGGGTCACTAACATCGCTATTCTGATCTGTGAAAACTTTCACAGTTCAGTACGGGTCAGCTGACCCTTCCCTGGGTCACTAACATCGCTATTCTGATCTGTGAAAACGTTCACGGTTCAGTACGGGTCAGCTGACCCTTCCCTGGGTCATGTACATCACTATTCTGATCTGTGAAAACTTTCACGGTTCAGTACGGGTCAGCTGACCCTTCCCTGGGTCACTAACATCGCTATTCTGATCTGTGAAAACTTTCACAGTTGAGTTTTGGTCAGCTGACCCATCCCTGGGTCACTAACATCGCTATTCTGATCTGTGAAAACTTTCACAGTTGAGTTTTGGTCAGCTGACCCTTCCCTGGGTCACTAGCATCGCTATTCTGATCTGTGAAAACTTTCACAGTTGAGTTTTGGTCAGCTGACCCATCCCTGGGTCACTAACATCGCTATTCTGATCTGTGAAAACTTTCACAGTTGAGTTTTGGTCAGCTGACCCTTCCCTGGGTCACTAACATCGCTATTCTGATCTGTGAAAACTTTCACAGTTGAGTTTTGGTCAGCTGACCCTTCCCTGGGTCACTAACATCGCTATTCTGATCTGTGAAAACTTTCACAGTTGAGTTTTGGTCAGCTGACCCTTCCCTGGGTCACTAACATCACTTTTCTGATCTGTGAAAACTTTCACAGTTCAGTACGGGTCAGTTGACCCTTCCCTGGGTCACTAACATTGCTTTTCTGAATCACATCACTTTTTCATCACTTTTCGCTTTTCATCGTTAGTCCCTGGGTCACTGACATCGCTATTCTGATCTGTGAAAACTTTCACAGTTGAGTTTGGGTCAGCTGACCCTTCCCTGGGTCACTAACATCGCTATTCTGATCTGTGAAAACTTTCACAGTTGAGTTTTGGTCAGCTGACCCTTCCCTGGGTCACTAACATCGCTATTCTGATCTGTGAAAACTTTCACAGTTGAGTTTTGGTCAGCTGACCCTTCCCTGGGTCACTAACATCGCTATTTTGATCTGTGAAAACTTTCAAAGTTGAGTTTTGGTCAGCTGACCCTTCCCTGGGTCACTAACATCGCTATTCTGATCTGTGAAAACTTTCACAGTTGAGTTTTGGTCAGCTGACCCTTCCCTGGGTCACTAACATCGCTATTCTGATCTGTGAAAACTTTCACAGTTCAGTACGGGTCAGCTGACCCTTCCCTGGGTCACTAACATCGCTATTCTGATCTGTGAAAACGTTCACGGTTCAGTATGGGTCAGCTGACCCTTCCCTGGGTCATGTACATCACTATTCTGATCTGTGAAAACTTTCACGGTTCAGTACGGGTCAGCTGACCCTTCCCTGGGTCATGTACATCACTATTCTGATCTGTGAAAACTTTCACGGTTCAGTACGGGTCAGCTGACCCTTCCCTGGGTCACTAACATCGCTATTCTGATCTGTGAAAACTTTCACAGTTGAGTTTTGGTCAGCTGACCCTTCCCTGGGTCACTAGCATCGCTATTCTGATCTGTGAAAACTTTCACAGTTGAGTTTTGGTCAGCTGACCCATCCCTGGGTCACTAACATCGCTATTCTGATCTGTGAAAACTTTCACAGTTCAGTACGGGTCAGCTGACCCATCCCTGGGTCACTAACATCACTTTTCTGATCTGTGAAAACTTTCACGGTTCAGTACGGGTCAGCTGACCCATCCCTGGGTCACTAACATCACTTTTCTGATCTGTGAAAACTAGGAGCAGGAACTGGAGCACTTGTCAGGATAGAAGAAAAATGGATGGGGAAAAATACGGTCAAATTCTTGAGGAAAATCTGCTGCCTTCTGCCAGAAATCTCTCAACGGGAAGAAGGTTTACCTTCCAACATGACAATGACTCAAAACACACAGCAAACTCAGGTGAAAAACAATTGTACATTTCTGTAATATACTTAAAGTACTGTATTTTCATGCACTAATTTTGTACTTAATATACTAAAAAAATCATCTTTAGTACTTCTTAAGATCATCTTAAGAACATCTAAGTGAACTCAACTGTGCTATTTTGAGACACCAGGAAATATGAACTTAAATGTGCTTTTAATATACTATCTCTGCATTTTAAAAATCAATTTAGTTACCACTTGTAGTACACTATGGGTTCAAATGTACTATAAGTGATATCTAAATACATTTCATGCTGTCTCAAAATAGCACAGTTGAGTACACTTAGATGTTCTTAAGATGATCTTAAGAAGTATTAAAGATGATTGTTTAGTATATTAAGTACAAAATTAGTGCACAAAAATAGAGCACTTTAAGTACATTACAGAAGTGTACTTTTTTTTTCACCTGGGGAAAAAAGGACTGAAATCCCATTGAAAATTTGTGGAATGACTTTAAGACTGCAGTTCACAAATGGTCACCATGAAATTTAACTGAACTCGAGCAATTCTGCAAAGAGGAGTGGACAAATATTAAAGTAGATGTAGAGACATATCCTAACAAACTAAAAGCTGTAATTAAAGAGAAGAGAAAACACCCAAGGGGTTGATCCTTTTTCCAACTTTGTGATTGTGGTTTGTTTGTTTTTTTGTTATTGTTTTCTCTGAGATGTTGGTTTTATATCTTACACTTGGATGTTATAAATTGCAGTGAATAAACAAAACAAAAACTTTCAGGCTGCAAAGCAACAAAATGTGAATGTATTAAAAGGGGTGATTCTTTTTTATACCCACTGTACATACATACATAAATACATAAAAAAGGATGAGGGTGAAGAAGAAAAAGAAAATGTAGTTAAGCAATTAAAAGAATATTAAATAAACAACAATAATAAAGAAATAGGGACTGATTTATAGAATATATTTTTGTAGATACATTGCAAGATAAAATAGTAATAATCAAGAAAAGAAAAACAGAATAAGAATATATAAATAACAACAAAAGAATTAAACAACATATGCATACACTTGTGTGTATATATATATATATATATATATACATGTGTGTGTCACAGAGGCTCTGCACCCAGCCAATCACGTCGCACTCCCTCAACAGAGTACTGATTACACGCACCTGAGACTCATCACCAGTCCAATCAGCAGCACCATAAAAGACACTCACAGTCACTCAGTCATTGTCCGGTCTTGTTAATGCTTTAAGACTCCTTACCTTACAGACTCCTTACCTTACAGACTCCTTACCTTACAGACTCCTTACCTTAAGACTCCTTACCTTACAGACTCCTACCTTACAGTCACTCAGTCTTACCTTACAGACTCCTTACCTTACAGACTCCTTACCTTACAGACTCCTTACCTTACAGACTCCTTACCTTACAGACTCCTTACCTTACAGACTCCTTACCTTACAGACTCCTTACTACAGACTCCTTACCTACAGACTCCTTACCTTACAGACTCCTTACCTTACAGACTCCTTACCTTACAGACTCCTTACCTTACAGACTCCTTACCTGTCTCCAGTGTGTCTCCAGTGTGTCTCCAGTGTGTCTCCAGTGTGTCTCCAGTGTGTCTAGATCCTCTGTGTTCTCCAGTCCTCCATGAGTGTCATTGTGCTGTCTCTGTTCCAAGTCTCCTCGTCATTGTTGAATCTGGTGTGAAGATCAAGTTCAGTGTTCCTGTCTTGATATATCCTCTGTCTGGCTCCTCGTCTCTCTGCCTTCATTGAACCTGGTGTGAAGATCAAGTCAAGTATCACTGTCTTGATATATATTCTGTCTGGAAACTTCATCTGAAATACTCACCTGTTCACCGCTCTGGGGTGAGTTTCCCGAAAGCATCGTTGGTACATGGTCGTAACCATTGAACTCTATTGGTAACGACGGAACTTGCGACCATAGTTCCCTTTGGGAAACGCACCCCAGGTTGTCTCAATAAACATTGTAAACTTACCTGTGTTTCTGACCTCCTGTGTATCGTAACAGTGTGTGCGTGTGTGTGTGTGTGTATATACGGCCACCTTAAATGTGCACAAGAAAAATATAAAATAATCATAGTAATAACAATAATAATAATAATAATAATTTAATCTACAGCTATATATATATATATTATATACACACACAAATGTATAAATCATATTATATGCATTTAAAGGCATTATAAGAAGCTTAAAATTCAATGTATTTACAACATTAAATTGTATTACAGATTAGAAAAATATTTACAAAACATAATGACATAAACTGGCAGAACTTTGACACTTCACAGCAAGGATAGTGACTCTTTATGGCCATGATAAATCAGAAAAATGTGCAAAGATCAAAATGAAAAAGAAGATTAATTGCCAGTGGGTTGCAATAATTGTGCTCAACATTTTGTCCCATGCGCAAATGCACTGATGTACACTGATGCACACACAAATCATAAGTTATGACTGAAAATATTTGCATAAATTAATTTGCTCATATTAGCTATTTAAAAATAAAAAAATAAATATTAACATCTATATAAAAAAATCTTCAATAATAATATCATTTTTTTTATTTTATTTTTAAATATAATGACATTAAAACGACGCTGGCAGTATTTCAGCACTTCAAAGAAGGACAGCGACTCCTAATCAAAGCACAAAATGCCAAAATGTCACAGTGCTTAAAGTTTACTAAAGTGCTAAATTATTTTTGCACATAAAAAAAACTTATTTTCAAAAAAAATCTATGATATTCTGAATGAAAAATGAATTACAATAAATATTTTTTATAATGCTTCCCCTCTTTTTTAATTACATTTCTTGCGGTAATTCAGAGGACATAGTGATCCATCACACATGGAATAGAGCGATTGCATGGATATTACATTGGCATATTGCTTTAGCTTTTCTGGCTTTATTTATATTTTTACCACAAGCTATCAAAACTATACTTGCTGAATACCTAATTTCGCTAAATCCTTGCACGTTTGATTCAGAAATGTCACGCTAGATTAATCACTGAAATAGGCCAGCATGGTAAAAGCACGCAAAAAAATAGGTCTAAGGCATGGTGCTCCTGACCTTTGGCGTGAATGTGGAGGGGTTGAAAGTCTAGTTGAAAAGTTTTTACATTCTGAGGTTAGTCTAGAGAAAAGGATACCATGGAATTCCATCATATGGAGTGAGGTAGCCCAGAATGTTTTTGGAAGTGACACACTTAAATACCGAAAGTGGCTCTCAGTGGTATGGCACAGTAACCGGAAAAATGTGCGGTCAAGTGTTTTTATACATTTCCGAAAAAAAAGTAAGCACCACCTGGAAAAGAATGAGGAAGACATTACAGAAGCAGAATCAGATCATGATTCCCTGTTCAATGACATGGCTGAGGAAATCAATGAACCTGACTGCTGCTTTGAAGAAATTCTTCCACATGAAGACTTTGAAGAGCATGAAGGTGACACCAGTGTACCAGACAATACAGGACAAAACAAACAAAGCCAGTGGAGACCAACAACAACAGGTAAAAAGAGATTCAAAATTCACATAACCAGTAAAGACTGGAGAAAAATAGCGCCTAAAAAAGGACAACAAAAACTCAAAACACCTTGGACTCACATAATTTACAAACAGTTCAAGAAAATAAAACCATCATGTCCAATTGCATTTAAATATCAGAGAGTTAGATGTCTTCACAGTCGGAAACATGGACCTTATATAAAATTAAAGGCAGAGTGTACATTCTCTGATTGCAAGGCCAAATATGTATTTACATGTAATGAGCCACCACAACACAACAAAAAAGTTACCATCTGTGTCACCCAATTTGGGCATGTCAGACATGCAAAAGAAGAACTAAAATTTCGTAGGGCAAGTTACACGCGCAGAGGCAAAATAGCTAAGGCACTAAAAAATGGAATTTCAAATTTCTACTACAGAAAACTGAGTTCCATTCCAACGGCAGAGCTCATTGCTGGGAACATTTCAAAATGCCTCACAAAAAATGTTCTAAAAACCATATCCTCTGAATTTAAAAGGAGTCTCCGGTTCCATGACAATGTTGTCATGGAACTGATGATAGCTCAGAAAATACTCAGAGAGTGTGACACAGGATTTTTCAACTTTCCTGGGTACATGCAGCATTTGCAAGTTGATCCTTTTTCAGTGCAGATGTACACAGAACAGGGAATGGAAATCCTTGTGACACACCTGCAGGACAACCACAACACATCCCTCTATCTGGATGCAACTGGAGGAATAGTGAGCAAAATACCAAATCAAGTTAAGAGAGTGCTTTATTATGCTCTGGTTCTCCCAGGAGATGGTACAAACAAACCACCACTTCCAGTTACAGAGCTGCTGACAAATGAACACAATGTGCCAAATATTTCAAGCTGGCTGCTGAAATTTGTGCACAGTGTCAGCAAATTGACCTCTGTTCGAGTACGTCGCATCGAGACAGATTTTAGTTGGGCACTGATCCAAAGTGTTCTCATATCATTCAACAAAGAAAATGTTGATACGTTCTTAGAAAGGGCACACAAAATATGTCATTTCCAACTTCAACGGAAGGATGTAATGAGGTTCACAGTTGTGCATATCTGTGCTGCACACATGGTGAAAACCTTTTCAAATGCAGCCAGAAAACAAACAAAAGACAAAGGATTGCACAACTTTGCTGTGTTCTGTTTTGCACTTTTGCAAAATAGCATAACTCTTCAGCAGGCTAAGGCAATCTTTTTGCAGATGTGCTTGGTCTTTTTGGCTGAAAAAAATACACCAACTGTGGAAACTGCTGTTGTCAAACTCAACAATTACATAAAGCAAATGGCTTTAGATGTTGAGGATGACATTTTCCTTAAGGCAAGCATCCCTGCAGAAGATGATATTCAAATGTCCAAAAATACAATCATTGGACGCTCCAAGTTTACCTCTGAAGTTTCTCGAAGTCAGGGAGGAGTCCATGGAACTATTGGAGAAAGAAGAGATGTCTAGCAGCTTGGAAGACAATGTGTACAGATGTGAAGGGATTATCAATCTCCTGACAGGGCACTACTTGGGTCTTTTCCCACTATGGAGTGGCATTTTCCTTGGAAATATGGAAAAGTATGCCACAGAGTCCAAAAAAACACCTGAACCAACAGTACAAAACACGAGAACCAGGGATACAAATAGCCATGTCGAATGTTGGTTCGGCATCGTGAAAAATTCCATTTTACAAAGAAGAAGAAAAATGAGGCCAGCAGATTTTATTTGCACACTTCATTCATCTTTACGAGGGCGCTACCGTGAACACATAATTGGACATGGTCTGTCTGTTGGATCCAAACGTTCAAAAGCAAAAAGAAAAAGGGAAGCAACAGACCTAACTGAAGAGCAGTGGGCAAGAAAAGGTTAACTGCTCCCAAAAAGTCCAAGTACTACAGTGTCCCTGTAATCATGCCTGTCCCCAAAAAAATAAAAAACAAAAAGGCAGTCAAAAGGAGAAATAATACCAAAAATGGTAAAATTGACACAGATGTCAAAGCCACTACAACAGCCATTCAAGCAATGGTATGTGATGTATCGAAGGAAGATGTACAACAATTGCATAACACAAAGCAGCTAAAGACATGGTCAGAAACAGCTCTAATCAAAGATCCCCAGGAAAAGGTACAGTAATCCTTTTTATGTATATAAGCACACACATAAAAATAAAACGTCTTCTAGATGCATGCTCTATGTGAGACAGACATTGAAGAAGCTGTCATTGCTGCACTGCCTTTGAGTCAAGGAGACAAAAAACCTATGGTTTTGAGAGTTACAGACTTTAAAACACTGTGCCCTCATCAATGGCTATGCGGAGAGGTAAGATGTTTTAAATAAAATACTTAAAATGAACATCAATCATAACTCCTTTGTTATTATTATTTTTTTTTAAATGCCTATTCATATTACAGTGACTACAATAAGAAAATTGTAAACACATTGTTATATGTATCTATGTGCATGTTTTTTTTTTTTTTGGTTTTTTTTTGTACTACTTTGACAAGTGTAAAAATTCTGTGCAAATCCAATTTTAAAAATCAGTACAAAACTGACACTCAACAACACTATTCATTCTTTAAAAACCTCATTTTATTCTTTCCTTAGATGTTCATATTTTTATTGGAATAATTTCAAGTTGTAATATGACAACATTTTGTTTGATCAATAACATTAATGTATGAACGTCTTCGGTAGTCATTTTAACAATATCTTAATTAAGCAGCAGACAATGCAACATACATATTTTCAAAAGGCATACTGTAATGTAAAAATCCTGTATTTGATAAATGATTCATTTAGATATATTATTAAATATTTACCCATTTACATCTGTAAATTACCCTTTTAGCTTCAATTTTATTAGGCTGGCTTGATGAAGGCAACTTAATGATATGCTTGTAAATGCTTTATTATTAATTGTATTAATAATTAATTTTTGTTGCACCCACTATACAGACCATTGAATACTACCTCAGGATGGTGAAAACTCGACATGACACTGCAAAAAAAGTACTGATCATAAATCATTACACAGCTGGTGTAATAATGAATGCAAAAGATGAGGTCATAAACAGACATTTAATGCCAAAGGTAACAACATTTGTACTTATATCTCTCTTTAATTAGCAACACATTTGCATGCCAATGCATAAATGTAGCACAAGATTGTGTTAACACTTGTCATATTAGATACTAAGCAATGCCTGCTTAGATGGTGTTTGTTACTCTGGTTTTATTTATTTCTTTGTCTCCTATATTTTAGCACACAATACCTTGACTAATTTATTAATTTATTTTAATTAAATAATGTGTTTTGTTTAAATTTCATTTAATACTTTTTACACAGGTGAAATTTGATGATTTTGATGCAGCAGTTGGGGCACTTAATGTACATTGTACCCACTGGACCTTGGTGGTAAGTGTTGTAGTTGGTACAATAATTTCATCCTGATGATAGGCTTCCCTTTTTCACTATTAAACTTCAATCCTTTTTAGAATGAAGAAACTGTTTGGACATTATTTATTTTTAACATTTTGTGTAAATGTTGTTTTTTTTTTTTTTTAAGTGAAATGTGTATTGCATGTAGAATTTATAGTCATTACTATGAATATATGTAATTGTGAGTTAAACAGGAAACAGAAAATGTTGGCATACTACAGGTAAATAAATAGAAAATTTTTTATGACGACAAAAAGTGACATTTCCAGCCATACTGCTCTTCATCAGACAAGGCCAAACACAAGTAGTCCATTACATAGTGTAAATCAGAGTAATACACAAAATTATAGACCATACGACTATAGTAACATTACATGACATAACCTGAACTAAAAAATAAATAAATATAGTACAACAGTGATATAAACAATGGTATGTAACATAAACAAACAAACAAACAAACAAACAAAAAAAGCTAAATTAAAATTAAATAAAACCACAAGATAAATGAAAGACCATCATGAATAAGAGTTATTATAATAGGTATTATAAATTATTAAAGAAAAGTGGGTTGACTTAAATTCTTTCAAAGTCCTTCAAAGCTTTCCATATATTTCTCTACACCTTGTATTAATCTGAGTATATCTGGCTACATCTGGATACATACAATAATAATTTTTTATTATTACAATTTCTTACAAATCAGATATAAGGGTGGACACATACAAAGTGCAATGACACAGAAAAGGTGGATGTAACCAAGGTAACAGTCATGGTTATAATTTTGCATTATGTAAATATACACAACATCACACTGCAATTGAAAGCAATAGTCTATCTTGGCTGTTTAAGAAAGGTTCTTTAAAAATTCAAAAATAAGACATGTTGTCATGCATTACTGTGGATAAAAAATATTTTGAAAACTGAAACTAATGTAAGACGAATAAGGACAAATAGCTGTTAAAAAATAAGATGAATATAGTTGTGTTAAAGACTTTCAATGACCTTCAAACTCTATTTTCAACATCTTGTATCAATCTGAAAGGTTGACAAACTTTACTGTGAAAAAAGGTACAAAAAGTAAAAAAAAAAAAAAAAAAAACGATTTATGAAAAAGGACAAATATGATTAAAGCTGCAAACTTTAAATGTGAAAGTCAATATTATTTGTTAATTAAAAAGTGTGTTTGGCTAATTTTTTTTTAAGAATTACTACACTTCATATGTACATAATTTAAAACATAAGTACTGTTTTCCAGTTAAGTTACATATATCAGGGAATGGCTTTCTCAGCCCTGTAACACTACCTTTTCAATAAAGCTGTTAATTAAAATGTTTCTGACTGGTGAATCAAAAATGTCACAGATCAGAATAGTGATGTTAGTGACCCAGGGAAGGGTCAGCTGACCAAAACTCAACTGTGAAAGTTTTCACAGATCAGAAAAGTGATGTTAGTGACCCAGGGAAGGGTCAGCTGACCCGTACTGAAGCGTGAAAGTTTTCACAGATCAGAATAGTCAGAAAAGCGATGTTAGTGACCCAGGGAAGGGTCAGCTGACCAAAACTCAACTGTGAAAGTTTTCACAGATCAGAATAGCGATGTTAGTGACCCAGGGAAGGGTCAGCTGACCAAAACTCAACTGTGAAAGTTTTCACAGATCAGAAAAGTGATGTTAGTGACCCAGGGAAGGGTCAGCTGACCCGTACTGAAGCGTGAAAGTTTTCACAGATCAGAATAGTGATGTTAGTGACCCAGGGAAGGGTCAGCTGACCAAAACTCAACTGTGAAAGTTTTCACAGATCAGAATAGCGATGTTAGTGACCCAGGGAAGGGTCAGCTGACCCGTACTGAAGCGTGAAAGTTTTCACAGATCAGAATAGTGATGTTAGTGACCCAGGGAAGGGTCAGCTGACCCGTACTGAACTGTGAAAGTTTTCACAGATCAGAATAGTGATGTTAGTGACCCAGGGAAGGGTCAGCTGACCCGTACTGAAGCGTGAAAGTTTTCACAGATCAGAATAGTGATGTTAGTGACCCAGGGAAGGATCAGCTGACCAAAACTCAACTGTAAAAGTTTTCACAGATCAGAATAGCGATGTTAGTGACCCAGGGAAGGGTCAGCTGACCCGTACTGAACTGTGAAAGTTTTCACAGATCAGAATAGTGATGTTAGTGACCCAGGGAAGGGTCAGCTGACCCGTACTGAAGCGTGAAAGTTTTCACAGATCAGAATAGTGATGTTAGTGACCCAGGGAAGGATCAGCTGACCAAAACTCAACTGTAAAAGTTTTCACAGATCAGAATAGCGATGTTAGTGACCCAGAGAAGGGTCAGCTGACCAAAACTCAACTGTAAAAGTTTTCACAGATCAGAATAGCGATGTTAGTGACCCAGAGAAGGGTCAGCTGACCAAAACTCAACTGTAAAAGTTTTCACAGATCAGAATAGTGATGTTAGTGACCCAGGGAAGGGTCAGCTGACCCGTACTGAACCGTGAAAGTTTTCACAGATCAGAATAGCGATGTTAGTGACCCAGGAAGGGTCAGCTGACCAAAACTCAACTGTAAAAGTTTTCACAGATCAGAATAGTGATGTTAGTGACCCAGGGAAGGGTCAGCTGACCCGTACTGAACTGTGAAAGTTTTCACAGATCAGAATAGCGATGTTAGTGACCCAGGGAAGGGTCAGCTGACCCGTACTGAAGCGTGAAAGTTTTCACAGATCAGAATAGTGATGTTAGTGACCCAGGGAAGGATCAGCTGACCAAAACTCAACTGTAAAAGTTTTCACAGATCAGAATAGCGATGTTAGTGACCCAGGGAAGGGTCAGCTGACCCGTACTGAACTGTGAAAGTTTTCACAGATCAGAAAAGTGATGTTAGTGACCCAGGGAAGGATCAGCTGACCAAAACTCAACTGTAAAAGTTTTCACAGATCAGAATAGCGATGTTAGTGACCCAGAGAAGGGTCAGCTGACCAAAACTCAACTGTAAAAGTTTTCACAGATCAGAATAGCGATGTTAGTGACCCAGAGAAGGGTCAGCTGACCAAAACTCAACTGTAAAAGTTTTCACAGATCAGAATAGTGATGTTAGTGACCCAGGGAAGGGTCAGCTGACCCGTACTGAACCGTGAAAGTTTTCACAGATCAGAATAGCGATGTTAGTGACCCAGGGAAGGGTCAGCTGACCCAAAACTCAACTGTAAAAGTTTTCACAGATCAGAATAGTGATGTTAGTGACCCAGGGAAGGGTCAGCTGACCCGTACTGAACCGTGAAAGTTTTCACAGATCAGAATAGCGATGTTAGTGACCCAGGGAATGGGTCAGCTGACCCAAACTGTGAAAGTTTTCAATCTGTGTATATATATATATATATATATATAGGCTATATATATATATATATATATATATATATATATATATATATATATATATACATACATACATACATATATATATCATATTATACAAAAAACAGGGGGTAGAGCAAAGAGAAACACGGCCACGAGATAAAATGCTATTGTGAAAGTTTTCACAAATCGAGCTCTACCTAAAACAATGTTATTTTATTCCAGCAGTCTGCGTGTTCATTGGTAATAGACGTTAAACATGAAGAACGCCTTTCTTTCACATTCCTTACTGGCGGACTTACCAAGGGGATTTACGGACAAGAGCTTTGCTGTGAAAAAAATCACAGATCAAGCTGGTGAAGATGACACCAGTTTCATTCCTCTAAGTGTCCAACATTTGGAGCTATAGCCATTATAAAATTAAGAGTCGCTACGAAAAAAAAAACTGATTTCGGCCCAAAGGACAGCGTCACCTTAATTCACAAATCATGGAGAACGATATTCGGTATTATTTGCATGTCTATGACAGCGCACTGCGTATTTATAGCCAAAAGAAATCTGAATATCAAACCACAAACTATCTTTACTGCGGTTCACACATGTCGTTTTTTCTCGTCACAGACGCGAGTTTGCTCATCACAGGCATCAGACGCGCGTCTCCACGCAGCAGATTGTTTGTGTGTGTGACGGATGGATTCCCGCCAGTGTTTTGACTAGTTTACACATTTTATAAGCTCTTCACGAGTTCCCAGCTGGCCAAAGTACCATCACATGCAGGCTACGCACACACAACGAGCGCATTTACCTCAGAAAACACCACTGTTTTGGATCGATAAGTTCCGTCTCAAAATAGGCAATACGTCATAAAATCCGACCAATCACGTTGTGAATGTATCCCTATGCTTTAAGGTTCGGTGATAAAATTGCCAATGTGAAAGCTAACCGGACCAGGACTAAATGTTATTTTTTTCTTCTTTGGTCCGGACCAAATGAACCAAACGAACCGAACTACAAGTGTGAACGCACCCTAAACCTCACTCCTCTGATCTCAAGAGATGCTCTAGCGACTGATGCTCCTAGCAAGCTGTGTTTGTTGTCAGATTTGATAGGCTTTGGGTGTGCGGATTTGGCCATATTTGAACTGAGACTCGGCACATTTAGCCACATTCAGCCCGATTATGGACCATAAGGGCTGGTCTGATTTTGGGTGAGATATGGCCATACAGACCGGGGCCAGTTTAGGTTGAGTGCTGGGGGTATCCTTTTACAATGTGGTAATTTGTATGTATCAGTGAGCCGTAAACTTAAATGTAATATCCTTTCCCTGTCAATGTTACTATTAATCTTTTTGCTCCACGTTCATTTACGGCTGCAGTGCTGTCCTATTTCCAAATTTCATTTTTCTTTTTTGTTAATTTTCCTCCCGTGCCTGTTTTACATTGTTTCTGCTAGCTCTTTTCAGTTGCATTATATTTTTTGTTTCTGAAGTTTGAATTGTTTCTTACTTTGTTTTCAATTCTAATTATATTTTTGTGATTTTTCTTTAGTTTGTTCCTGCTTGCTCTTTTCAGTTGCCTTAGATTACTGTTTTGTTTCTGGAGATTGAATTGTTTGTGATTTTTCTCTAGTTTGTTTCTACTTGCTCTCTCCAGTTGCATTAGATTTGTTTTGTGATATATATTGTTAGATAAAATAACTTGGAGATCAAGGAGTTCGAGAAGATCTATTCAGGTTGAGTGATCTAGCACAGAAAAGCACGTATACCTTGGTACCAATGACTAGACAGTCACATAAAGTGCAGTTCAATCATTGGCACACAGTTTATTGTCCAGGGGTGCATATAATTAGAATACAAGAAGTGAAACTAACAGTTCAGTAACTGAAGTACATATAAGGACTATAAGTTCACTATGACGTGAGGCCTGACTCCTTTTAGGGTGAACAGAAAAAGATCACATGATGAAAAGAGACAGGGCACAAGATGTTTCTAGAATCTCACACTGCCTTTTTAGCCTTTTTTCGTGAGCAACTAAAAGTTTTTTCTCCAGTTATGAAATCAGGATGATTCTTGTATTGATCTTTCTCTTCCATTTCATTCAATACTTCACTCTCCTTTTTCAGCACCATCAGGTCTAAAGCAAAAAGAGACAAATATAAATTAACACTAGTTTAATGGCACAAAGCAACAGACAACAAAACATTTAGACACGTAAATCATAAAAACCAAGGGGATCAATGTTTTTGTGTTCTCTCAGATAAGTTCCAACGTAGCGTTCACTCCAGAAACTTTGCATTCGCTTGCTAAGAACTTTTGACAGGTTCATCTCTTATGATTGTGCCAATGTAGCTCACAAACAGTGATAAAAATACTTTGAATCAAATATTTTTGTTTTCTTTTGTTTACAGCTGTTTGGGGATTATTTTATGGCACCAAGTCTTTTTTACTTTACAGTAGGTTACCAAAAGACTAAATATGTAGCCTAATGTCTACCTCTAATTTATTACTTTAACAGATAAACTAATCAAGAGCAAAATAAAAAATGTGTGTATGTATATTACATGATAAATATGTTGTATTATTTTGACCAGTTTTAAAGTTTTATTACATTTTTGTTCCTGAAATCCACCCATCTGTTGGGATCAGTATAATCCAGATTTTTTGGATCAAAGGTATCCCAATTCGCACTAAAAAGTTATGAACAGCACAAACTGATGATTTTATCCAGATCAAAACCAAGATTGGATTTTGTGATCTAATCTGATTTCAGAATCCTTTTTTTTGCCTTTTGAACAACCCATTTTCAAGATTTGATCCAATCCGATAGTCGAAATCGGATCAGATTACTTTTGAAAAACTGGCCCCAAATTACCATGTTCCCTTTAAGGGCTCCGTAGCCCCTCATCTGACCCACAATAAATAAATTAAAACAAATATACAAGCAATTACTTAGAAACAATAAGTTAATGCAATAAGTTAAAATAAGATGCAATTGTTAGAAACTACTTTTGAATGGTTAATCTCTAATGATTGTGTCACTTTAATTAATATAAAATGATAGGGAAAAAAAAAAAAACAACAATTAAAATTAAATATATTCTCAATCATAAAGAGCTTTATTGCCAGAGGCCGGTTGCATGAATCTACCTGAACAAACTCTTGAGTTTCAGAGTAGGTTTAGAGTTGCCAAATCCAGATAAATCCAACCTGGTTTAGATCAGTTTCAGTGGTCTCACAACGCTGAGTATAAAAGTTCTCTGTCAACTCAGGTTTGACCCAGAGTTTGTGATTAACTCGTAAGCGTGTGCACCAGAAAGTGCAACATATACGGCAAACGCCCAATCCAGGGGTAGGCAAGTCTGGTCCTAGAGAGCCGCTGTCCTGTAGAGTTTAGCTCCAACCCTGAAAAAAACCCTCACCTGCCTTTAGCCTTAGTAATCCTGAAGAGCTTGATTAGCTTATTCAGGTGTATTTGATTAAGGTTGGAGCTAAACTCAGCAGGACAGCGGCTCTCTAGGACCGAACTTGCCTACCCCTGACCCAATCACACGGAACATGAAGAGCGTCCGTTTGATTCACTTCTTCGACAGAGAGACGCCGCAATTCACTTCTCTTCTGAAGACTAAAGGGCCGGGTATACTTCACCTTGTCCGCGCCATCTAATGGCCTGCCAGCAGAATACAGTGTTTTTAGTAATTTTCACAGATTTGTATGAATGGGCATCGTTTTGACAAAACGTGTCGTCTGCACATGGAAAACTCAAAAGAAAAATGTCATCGTTTTAACCATTTCGTTGTTGCGTAAACGTACCCCGAGTCTGCTGCTCAGTTATTTTGAACTTCTTCTAACCCCTAAGCAAAGAAAGAAAAAGTACTTAGCCTGAGTGTATCAGGATGCTTATGTGAACCTCAAGGTTTGCTTTACTTCTGCAAGTCTTTCCAAAGTTGATGGCTTATGAAAAGTTTCTTTCTGGTGGTGAGTTATAATTCCTAAGATGATTCCTGTAAATGAAACTCATTCCACACTGATGACATAAAACAATTATCTCATACAAATCTCATAAAAATATCTCATAAAATGTATCATTAATTTTTCACAGTGACAACACTTCAATTGTGAGAATTTATTTGTGTCTGGTAAAGCTTCCTTTGTGAGTGAATCTGTTTCCACACTGTTGGCAGGTGAAAGGTCTCTCTCCAGTGTAAACTCTCTTGTGGACTTTAAGGTTCCCATTTTAAACTATACTCTTTCCACACTGAGGGTATGCATAAGGTTGTTCTCCAGTGTGAGTTCTCATGTGCCTATATAGGTTTCTTCTTTGGTTGAAACTTCTCCCACATTGTTTGCAGGTGAAAGGCTTCTCTCCGGTATGAATTCTTTTGTGGTCTTCAAAGTGTCTTATTTGACTGAAACTCTTTCCACACTGAGAGCATGTGTACGGTTTCTCTCCAGTGTGAATTCTCATGTGGACTTTAAGTTTTCCATGTTGATTAAAAGTCTTTCCACATTGAGAGCATGTGAAGGACTTCTCTCCATCGTGAATTTTCATGTGTCTTTTAAGGCTTTCTTTTAGAGCGAAACTTTTTCCGACATTGTTTGCAAGTGAAATGCTTCTCTCCACTGTGAATTCTTTTATGGTCTTCAAATCGTCCTATCAGATTGAAACGCTTTCCACACTGATGGCATGTGTAGCGTTTCTCTCCAGTGTGAATTCGTATGTGCCTGTTAAGGCTTCCTTTTTGAGTGAAACGTATCCCACACTGTTGGCAGGTGAAAGGGCTCTCTCCAGTGTGAACCCTCATGTGGTCTTTAAGGTTTCCTTTTCTATTGAAACTCTTTCCACACTGTTGACAGATGAAAGGTCTCTCTCTTGTGTGAATTCTCATGTGGGCTTTAAGGTTTACTTTTCTATTGAAACTCTTTCCACACTGTTGGCAGATGAAGTGACTTCTAGTCCCTGCATTTTGAGCTCTTTTTCGTGAGGAAGTCTTTTCAGGTTGTGAGCATCTAATATATTTTTCTGCAGTTGAATACAAATCATGATGATTCGTATATTGATCTTTCTCTTCCATTTCATTCACTTCAGTCTCCCCTTTCAGTGCCATCAAGTCTAAAAATGACAAATGCAAGTTCAACACCACTTTAATGGCACAAAGCAACAGACATCAAAACATTTATACATGTAAAAACCAACATACAAGTAGATCCTTTATCCACTAAGCTACTATAAGAGGTGTTGATCTGAGAAGCCTTCTCAATATTGCTAACTCTTCACTTGCTTTAGGGAATGGCTCAAAATGTCAAGCTGGTAGTTAAAACTTTTATTTACAAAACCCATTTTGACACAGGAGATCAGATAAATTATAGATTGACCTCCTAGAGAAGGGATAGCCAACCCTGTTTTTGGACTACCTTCCTACATTCTTTATTTCCAACCCTGCTTCAACACACTTACCTGTTATACTTTGAACACCTTGATTGGCTAGTTCAGGGGTGTTTGACTGGGTTGGAGCTAAATTCTGCAGGATGGTAGCCCTCGAGGAGCAGGGTTGGAGAACCCTTGTTTTTTTTGTTTGGGAGCAAGCATAATATGTTTGTTATAACTTTGGAATGACCCAACAGGACAGTCCAAGCATCACTTACAGGTGGAGTTACAACTCCCAGGCCCGGTTTCACAGACAGGGCTTATGGGTCGTTCACACCAGACACGACTTGTGCGAATAAATTGCGCTATTCGCGCTTAGTTGGACGCTTGAACATTTTGAGTTTACTCACTTCATTCGCACGTGAAATTAACTTCATATCAGACCTTTAAATGTGTGTCCCAGACTCTTCCACTTCTTTCTGCACACTTCCTCTGAATAAACACAACTCGTCAGCGGAAAAGTAGTTGTAAAATACGGTGAATAAGCTCAATTTGCCAGCTTTAGCTAGCTTGTAGTCTCAATATGTATATACATGGGCGTCGGAACCATTGTATGTGGGTGGGACAAGACCCACCCACTTTTTAAGACCAATGATATTGGACCCACTCACTTTTACCGTCTCTAATTCAGCATAAAAACCAACAGAGCATAAAAAATACCAAAAATAAAAATATTTTTTAAAACATCGCCAAGTAAAACGCTGCATTTATAAATGTCTCTTTACGACCACAACAAACGGGACACTTTTCAGACGCGCATTCCACCTTCGCCTCAGCGCCAGGCGCAAGTCAAACGAGCGCGGAAAAGGTAGCTTCAGTTGAACAACAGTGAACTGCGGTCAGATGAGATGTTGTCAGGCTATATCAGTAAAGCTCCAATCAGCCGTTAGGCTATAGCCTACTGTGCTCGAAGCATGAATTTAAGAATTGCTCGCGCAAATGCGCCGGCGAGCGCTGCATATTACTTTAATTATAGCTTAACTAAAGCGCTAAAGAAACTACGGGCATGCGCCATCATTATTCTGGAGGTAAATTAAGTCATGGAATTACCAAACATGCGATTAAAGCTGCCTCAAAACTGTGTGCATGTATGTATTTGTTGACACGGTTTTAAAGCTATTTTTATCCAATTTGTTAGCCTTAAAACGTCTTAAAATGCATATATGTACACCAAGGAAATCAAAATTTTCTATATATATATAATTGCATAAAAAAAAATTTGGAGGGAGGACCCACCCCATGTGTATATATATAGCTCAAATTGAGTAAAGAGCGTTTTTTACAACTTACTAGATTGTCCGACCTCCTCACTCACTTTCTTCCAAGCAAGATCCTTTTTATTCCTGTTTCTATAAAAGTATGAAGATGTATCGTACAGTGAAGATGATTTATCCTCCATTGTTGTTTCGGATTTCTGCCTCCGCTTGCTACGTCGTAATCACGTCACTACTAGAGCAAGCTCCTGATTGGTTAATGCGGTGTGAATATTTGCCAAAGTATTCATGCAAACCGCACGTTACGCGTGTCAAATGCCCGAAACGCTCAATTCGCGCTAATCTGGCTACAGGATGTCTATTTGCATCTTTGCATTGACTTAACAAGTAAATCACTTGTGCTTAACGCTTCATTCGCCCTGGTGTGAACACACCATTAGCCTAAGCCAGGATTAAAGGGATAGTTCACCCAAAAATGAAAATTTGATGTTTATCTGCTTACCCCCAGCGCATCCAAGATGTAGGTGACTTTTTTTCTTCAGTAGAACACAAATGATGATTTTTAACTCCAACCGTTGCCGTCTGTCAGTCAAATAATTGCAGTAGATGGGAACTTCATCTATAAGAGTAAATAAAGCTTGCTTAGACAAATCCAAATTAAACCCTGCGGCTCGTGACGACACATTGATGTCCTAAGACACGAAACGATCGGTTTGTGTGAGAAACCGAACAGTATTTATATCATTTTTTACCTCTAAAACACCACTATGTCCAACTCCGTTCATGACTCCTTTAGTGATGTCTGATCGCGCTCTGACAACGGAAGTGATGTCTCGCGCATATACTTCAATGAGTGTCAGACATCACTGCCGCTGTCAGAGCGCAATTATTTGACTGACAGACGGCAGCGGTTGGAGTTAAAAATCATCATTTGTGTTCTACTGAAGAAAAAATGTCACCTACATCTTGGATGCGCTGGGGGTAAGCAGATAAACATCAAATTTTCATTTTTGGGTGAACTATCCCTTTAAGCCTAAATTCAATTAGGGTATTTAAAGCTGCAGTCCATTATTTTTGACCCTCTAGCGGTAACAGAACTGCACGTGTCTTGTGGAATAACATTGTAGCCGGAGCTACTTTTCTCCGTGTATGTCTATGGCAAGTCACGCAGTTACTGTGATACTCTGCGGCGGGTCCTTCCAGTCTGGTCTGAAATAGTCTGAATATAAACACTTATTATAAGTGTACCATAATGATTCAGGGAAAGACAAAAACACGGTTTGGAAAATGGATTCATGTTGTACATTCTCATTATATAATTTTTGTAAATTTCGAACACAAAAAAAGTTACGGACAGCAGATTTAAGTAGCTTTAATAAATGTACCCTGACAAAACAATGGATCTGGCATATTTTAAGATATCTCAGTGCAAGTTACTTAAAGTTAAAAAATTTCAAACATGCATTTTAGTCTAGGACTAGACTAAAATGCATGTTTGAATGCCTTGTCTGTGAAACCGGGAGCCAATCGACCGAAACTGAAAGCTAAACACTGAGAGAGGACAGCAGAACACCACAAGAAAAACAAGACAATGATATATAAAAAAACAAACAAACAACATAACACTATTTGTTTAAAAAAACAGAAACTGTATGTGACGAATTTCAGTTAAGATTTAAGCCCCATTACAGACACTGAAAATTCATATTACAAATTACCTGCTTTTACCATCTCACCAAACAAAAAAAGCATGTTGAGCATGTTTAATTGCACAAAATAAGCATTACATTATCAGTGGGGCTGATAATTACATTTTTACATGCATTACATTATTTTGGAGGGGTTCAATTTCTACATGGTTGTGTATTTAAGCTGTGATTTCAAATAAAAACATTTCACACAATTTTAATATTAAAAATATCAATAATCCATATTCACCTTCAAGACTTACCACCTTACCACCTCAATTCAGTTCTTTTTAAAGTGGACTCAGTGTGAAAACACTGCCCGTTTTGGGAAGAGCGCATTTAACAAGAGTTACACTTTCTGACTACCAAGGTTGAGTTGTGCATTCACGTTTCTGGAAATGTAAGATATGATGCTTTTGTTGTCTATATCTGAATCTCATATAGGATATGTTCGGTTGAGCTTTTCCAAAGCGCATCAGTTAACCAGTGTTCATCCATTCTTCAGCTCAAACTGCAATGCATTACCGACATTATTGACTGATTGGATTTTTTTTTTTTTTTTTTAAACAATCATATTACTTTTAACTCTTTACCCACCAGTGTTTTTTTTTGTTGGTTCCACCATTGGACATTTTAATAAGGATCTTTGATAATGCAACCAACCTGTTTGTTCCTCAGTTTCTTCTTGTTTCACTCTGAATGTTTCTTTGATTTTTATGTCTTCACTCTCCTCTTTAATAAACACCATCTTTGTTTGTTCATCAGTTTCTTCTTGTTTCACTCTAAATGTTTCTTCAATCTTCATGTCTTCCTCTTTAATAAATGCCATAATTACAAGTTTGTCACAACAAGGATCTCAGTCTCTTCACCAGGAGTTTTCTGTGTGTTTAAGATGATTAACAGAAACAGAAATAAATCCAAACTAAATCTCACGGTGCGTCTCAATCAGCTCTAGTTTAGTAGTTCAGTGCACTTTTAAGGGAGTCAGTCAGAGTTAGAGTTAATGGACTTAAAATAACCTGAATATTTAAAAAGAATAAGCAATAAAAAATAACAGCATGCAGAACATACAAACTTTTTTTGTTATTTACATTTGTTGTTTATTAATTTGTAACTGTATTTAATACTACACTTAAAACATTTGCAGTTGCTTTGTAAAAGTTGTCATTACATGTTGTGTTTGTTGTTCTTGTTGTACAGCGTTTTGAGCAGCTGTGGTGATTCGATCGCTTGTAAAACTATAAAAAATACCTGAACGGTTTATATCTATTTAAACACTGTAAGATGCTTAAAAACACAAACCTTTCTTTAGCTGAGTCTCAACAGATGCAAGAGTGCGGCGCTGCCTTATGACGTCACACCACCACACCAAAATAAAAGTCCCGTTCACACTCTGCTGTCTACAATCACAAGGAATAGGTCTTATTCACATAAATCTGAAATTAAGTCAGCACATGCTAAATTAGTTCTGCTACAGGTCTACGCCTATTATATTAGCATGCTCTTTTCTTAAATAACACTTCTTACCAATTCTGTTTTGTCTGTTTTCCAAGTTAGAATCACCACAACATGATTAGTTATTTAAAAAGGCTAATTGACTTGAATATTTAAATACATGGTGAAATATTTAAATGCATGTTGTCCAATGATTTGATTAATATAATAAGTATTATCAACTAATGAAAGTTTGTTAAAACTTAAAAACTTGGTGTTTAAAAGAGTCTATGAATTAATAAAGCAGAGTTCATTCATTTGTAAAACTGAAAAAAAAAAAAAAAAAAAGTATATATATATATATATATATATATATATATATATATATATTGCAGTATAGCCTATAATAATAGATATCTGAAGTACAACTGCAGTATTACTGCAATACATCTAAAATACAACTGAAGTATTACTAAAATAACACTGCAACAGCTACAGTAGCTACGACTAATACTAATAAAATGCTGTACAATACCATTGAAATACAACTAGAATATCCAGTTTTATTTTCACACATCTGCAATATAATGAGAATTAAATTAATGCACAAAACAACAGTGAATGTCTCAAACTGCAAAGGAGCAATAAATGTGATTTTATATTGTGATTTAACTTTAAATCACAGGTTGAGAGTTTAACTAAATGTATTTAAAGTGTTTATTTGCAAATCATGCATTTATTCCCTCCATTGTCTATCCACATTATTTAGGGATTTTATTTATTTATTTATTTATTTTGAAGATCTTGCCCTCATTGAATCATATTACTGCCTTTATCTCAGATGTAGAAACACTGAATTTCTTTTGGATGTAGTCTGAGGAAAAAGAAGAGGAAATTCAAATATGGAAGTAAATTAATGCCAAATGTTTTTGAAATAAAAAGCTTGTTGAATTGCTCTAACTGAAAAAAAATATGCATTACATTAGCTGTACTTGCATTTAGATGCACTGTATTTTTAAGGCTTGCATTTTTATGGGATGAAATTCAACACAGTCGTATATTTAAGCTGTGAATATTTCAATTAAAAATATTTCACACACATTTTCATTATTAAAAATTAAATAATTCATATTCACATTTCAAATTTCACTTCCAAGATATTTATTCTGTTTAAAAATACAACCTATAAAATTCGACTAGCAATTTTCAGTCCATTTTATTTCACTTTACAAATTCGCTTCCACAAATTCAGTGGCTCAAATTCGGCAGAAAATTCAACATTTCACATCCGGGAACTGCAGGAAGAGCAGTAGAGTGCCGATGCATCATCTCCATCTGCTGTTAGTCGACTTCACCAGCAGGTGCTGCTAGCGGCTGTTTAGGAAGACCAAAGCAACGCTAGTAAGTCATTCATTCATAAAAACGGATTTACAGAATTAGAGCAAGCGGTAAGTGAATGTGTGATGATTATCAGGGCCAGTATAAATGCAGAAAAGCTGATAAAGACACAAAAGCTGCATTTATGTTTAATTCAGTGTCTTTACGCTTACTTTCCCAGTGTAGCTACAGCTTTCTCTACAGTGAACAAGATAACGTTATTGCCCGATGCTGGTGTATAGATCAAACGTTAAATCTGAGATAGACATATATTTCTCTCTGTTGTTTAGTTTCCTTAACTTTATATCGCAGCGCTGTGTTGTAATACTAGGGCTTCCCTCATCCGTCATAGCTGCCATCAGGACATATAAACTCTTAACACAGCTTAATGGACTCATACAGTGATATAAAAGACCAAACTCGCACCTCATTTGTGATGTAGGTTAGACTATATAGGCTCCAAGAAAGCAGATACTGGCATAAAGTTGATTTGACGCTGAACGTTTGATTATGATATTCGCAAATTTAGGGACTGTCTCTAAAGTTACAACATTCTGTATTCACGTTTCTACCTTCTACTAAACTCTTGTAGACACATGCACATATACATATTCAAACACACCTCACTCAAAGTACATGCATATATACTATTTCTTTTTTTTTTTTTACACGTTCATCACACAATTTTTTTTACTTTGTTCATTTTTTATTTTACCTGATCATAGATTATCCTGCTTATACAAATTTTAAATAAAATTTAGAAATAAAATTAACTAAGTAGAACTAATTGTGTGATGAATGTGTAAAAAAAAGAAAAAGTATATGTGCATGTACTTTGAGTTGAGTGTGTTTGAATATGTGTGTGTGTGTGTGTGTGTGTGTGAGAGAGAGAGAGAGAGAGAGAGAGAGAGAGAAGGGTGCATCACTCTTCGACCTGGCACCTATAGATGAACACTTCACAGGTAGTTTTGGTGATTGTAAATCATTCTCATCAAATGCTATTGAGCTTTAAATTATGGCATTTTTTTGTATGATCCAATACAGTAGTGAAATACATAGCAATCTTTACATATTACTTGACAGTTTATTTGGAAACACTTTACAGTAAGGTTCATAATGTATTAACTAATGTGAACTATCCATGAGCAACACATTTGTTGTTGTATTTGTTAATCTTTGTTAACGTTAATAAAAATACAGCAGTTCATTGTTCATGTTACTTCACTGTGCATTAACTAAAGTTGACAAATACAACTCTTGATTTTAATAATGTATTAGTAAATGCTGGAATTAACATTAACAAAGATTAGTAAGTGCTGTAGAAGTGCAGTTCATTGTTCGTTCATATCAACTATTTAATATAAAGTGTTTATAAACTTTTATTTTAATAAACATCAAAAATCTAAAAGGTTTGCATTATACCTGACACCTAGATGAACAATTTACAGTTGGTTTTGTGACTAAGTCATTCTCTTTAAATGCTATTGAAGATAGAAACGTGAATACAGAATGTCGTAACTTTAGAGACAGTCCCTAAATTTGCGAATATCATAATCAAACGTTCAGTGTCAAATCAACTTAATGCCAGTATCTGCTTTCTTGGAGCCTATATAGTCTAACCTACATCACAAATGAGGTGCGAGTTTGGTCTTTTATATCACTGTACGAGTCCATTAAGCTGTGTTAAGAGTTTATATGTCCTGATGGCAGCTATGACGGATGAGGGAAGCCCTAGTATTACAACACAGCGCTGCGATATAAAGTTAAGGAAACTAAACAACAGAGAGAAATATATGTCTATCTCAGATTTAACGTTTGATCTATACACCAGCATCGGGCAATAACGTTATCTTGTTCACTGGAGAGAAAGCTGTAGCTACACTGGGAATGTAAGCGTAAATACACTGAATTAAACATAAATGCAGCTTTTGTGTCTTTATCAGTTTTTCTGCATTTATACTGGCCCTGATAATCATCACACATTCACTTACCGCTTGCTCTAATTCTGTAAATCCGTTTTTATGAATGAATGACTTACTAGCATTGCTTTGGTCTTCCTAAACAGCCGCTAGCGGCACCTGCTGGTGAAGAAGACTAACAGCAGATAGAGATGATGCATCGGCACTCTACTGCTCTTCCTGCAGTTCCCGGATGTGAAATGTTGAATTTTCTGCCGAATTTGAGCCACTGAATTTGTGGAAGCGAATTTGTAAAGCGAAATAAAATGGACTGAAAATTGCTAGTTGAATTTTATAGGTTGTATTTTTAAACAGAATGAATATTTTGGAAGTGAAATCTAAAAGGTGAATATGAATTACTGAATTTTTAATAATGAAAATGTATGTGAAATATTTTTAATTGAAATATTCACAGCCTAAATATACGACCATGTTGATTTTCAGCCCATAAAAATGCAAGCCTTAAAAATACAGTGCATCTAAATGCAAGTACAGCTAATGTAATGCATATTTTTTTCAAATAGTGCAATTCAACAAGCTTATTATTTCAAAAACATTTGGCATTATTTTACTTCCATATTCAAACTCTCAAGTTTGTTACACTCTTCACCACAGGCATATAGTATGCTTAAACTGAATCTTGAATTGTGGTGTCACCAAGTGTTTGGGCATGGTATTGATACTGTTCCCAATTCATTTCTTATGGCATATTGGTCAGCATTATAATAGTTTTGAACATTTCAGGTAAAAGAAGTTAATACTAGGTTTCAAATAATTATTTCATTATTACCATGAAAAACGCAGGGGAAGTGATTTGCATTACACCCAATGCAAATATTATTTTCTATCACAGGAAAATCATGATAACTGCTGCTGTAAATTTAGACTACTTCTTCTTTTTTTCTTTTTTCAAAGAATTTGTTGTTCATAATTTATCTGGGTCCAGCAGTCACTGGAGAAGTACTTTAGCTTATTTGTACTCCTCTCAAACAGCATTTCTCATCCACCCGGTGCAATTAAATTAGTCATTTAAATATCTCATTTGATGACAAAATATCACATGATATTTAGTTGAGAGATAAATCTAGATTTAATACCCACCTTATTCTTACAACTATTTATTTATCAATAAGAAATTATTTAAAACTTAATAATATAATGTTGTTAAAAATCCTAGTGATTTATTAGAATGCAAATGGGAAATGTTATGGACATTATTGTCAAAGTTCCAGTCATTCCCGGACTCCATTTCCCATAATCCTCCCTGCGCTCACTCCACCAATCAGCAATCACCCACACCCAGCTGCAGCTCATTATCTGGACTATTTAAAGGTCCCGTTCTTCGTGATCCCATGTTTCAAACTTTAGTTAGTGTGTAATGTTGTTGTTAGAGTATAAATAAAATCTGTAAAATTTTAAAGCTCAAAGTTCAATGCCAAGCGAGATATTTTATTTAACAGAAGTCGCCTACATCGAACGGCCAGTTTGGACTACATCCCTCTACCTCCTTCTTTAATGACGTCACTAAAACAGTTTTTTGACTAACCTCCGCCCACAGGAATACACAAGAGTTGCGTTTGTAGAGTGTGTTTGTCGCCATGTCGTCGAAACGCTGTTATTTTCATCCCGCAGTCCAATCACCGGGTCTGATTCCGGCTCAAATTGATAGGGTAAAATTAAAGACGTTTACAATAACACTGAGCGCGTGCATCTCCACGTTATGGTAAGAGGCGTGACCTTTCCGGGCACGGTGCGCTCAGAGCTGTCGAATCACAACACAGGAACCGCTGGCACAATCAGAACTCGTTACGTATTTCTGAAGGAGGGACTTCATAGAACAAGGAAGTCATCAGCCCGTTTTTATGACAGTGGAAACAGCGGTATACAGATAAGTAAATTATGTAAAAAATACTGTGTTTTTTTTACACGCGAAACATGAACACATGTTATATTGCACACTATAAACACAATCAAAGCTTCAAAAAAACACGAAAAACGGGACCTTTAAGCCACTCTCATTCTCACACTCATTATGAGGGCTTGTACTACTACGGTTTGCATTTCTGAGCGTTTCTTTTTGTAATTGTCTACCTGTAATTGATCCAGTCTGTTATCCGTGTGCGATTCTTTGCTGCCTGCCCTTTGGACTATTTGCTCTATCTTGGACTTGTGACTGATATCTGCCTGCCCTGACTTACTGCCTGTTATACGGCCACGATCCTGTCTATTCCCTGTTATACCTGTTTGCCACTGTTTTACCGTTGCCACTGTTTTACCGTTGCCTGTTTGACCACAAGATCTGCTCAATAAAGCCTGCAGATGGATCCCATGTCGTGTCCGGTCTCATTAGAATTATCATGGTCATGTTTATAATTTATTTTTACACCCAATCCTTGTCGCCCATACATTTTTATCCAGAGAGACGCAGCTATTTGCATTGCATTTATCAATTTGACATGGAAACACAGTTAGAACCTACAACAAACATCATAAATTATACACTAAACTTCATGTCAGCATCCTCCTGTATGGCTTGTGATCTTCAAGTGTCATACTTTAAAGCAAGCTTCGAAGCAGCACTAATTATGTGCCCAGTAACATATTTTTTTTTATTTTTTATCTTCAAACGTCAGTGAGTGGTGGTTCACGTGGTGACAAAATCTCATTAAACTGCACTGACTGCTGTAGACGGCACGGTTCGACCAATCAGATGAAGGGGCGTTTCAGCACCGCCCACATGTGCGAATGAAATATCAAAGCCATAAACCGATTTGTGAATCACAAACGAAAAATTACAAATTGAGCCAAAATCTCATTTTCCGTTTTATTAAACTAAATGACCAAACGAATAAATTGGCCATCTTTTAATTTCTTCTTATTTCATTCCAAATAGGAAGTGAAATGATCAAACATGAACCATAAATGAACATCAACCTGAACTTTGTTAATGTTAAAAACACACATCAAAATGACATAAGTATCAAAGCAAGTTCAGTAATATCTTATTCAGCATGTATCTTTATATAATTATATTACTGTTAATCATACTCAATACCTAATAATTTTTTATCTAAAACTCACTTTTCATAGACTTTCACAGTACTCAGACCATGTTAACAATTCATTAAAATTCAATAATTGTAATTGAACTGTTCAATTCATATTAGTTTTACAATCACTTTATGAACTTTTGAAGCGTCAAAGTGGTAGTTGCGTAGCTGTCAATGGAGGGACAAAAGGCTCTCAGATTTCATCAAAAAGATCTTTGTGTTTCAAAGACGAATGAAAGTCTTACAGGTTTGGAATGACGTGAGGGTAATTAGTGTCAGTTTTCATTTTTGAGTGAACTATCCTCTTAATGCTGCAAGATGTCTAATGCAGTGGCATGTTACTAGCATGACAGTATATACAAATGCCACTCAAAACGCCAGCTTCCCTTTAAGGACTAATGCTGCTTTACGTGCTATAGGAATGATCGTAAATACATTTATTTACTGTGAAGTACAATTGAATGATATTCAGACGAACAGTACTCTTCGTCATGTGATCTGGATTAAATATTGGAGACATGACGAAAGCAGGAAGATCCAGACCTATAGGTGTAACGATTATCGACTGGAAAGATCCTCAGAGAGTAAGAACTAAAACAACAACAGAAGAATGGAAAGAGTGGGCGAGTGAAGGTGGTTATGAATGTGTGTAGATGTGTGTGAGTTACAGGATCAGAGAATGACACCGTTCCTCTGTCATAGTCCAGATACACTCTCACACGATCAAGATCCTGTTCAACACGAAAACCAGATTCAACAACACACCCATGCTCCACACTCCAGACATCAGTCTCATAGAAACCCATTCCCTTCCTCGGGTTTAATGCTGTAGTTACTCCAAGTTTCCAGTCTGAACACTCTTTAAGATCCACATCCCAGCGGTGTGTTCCTGAGTTAAAACCCTCTGAACCCAGAACACAGCCATAATAGTCAAATCTCTCTGGATTATCAGGAACAGGTTGATAGTATCCATTGTTTCTCACACTGGTCAGATCATCAGACAGGATGAGAAATGGATCTGCAGTGTTTGGATCCAGAATCACAGGAGCTGATGAGACACAATCAACAGATGCTTTTATTCTGATGTTCATATAATGATCAAGAGTGAACCAACACAGATTATTATGAATTATGACACTCGTCCTGTTGATCAAACACATGTTCCTCTGATCACTGTCAGTGCTGTTATTAGTTTCACACTCATTTTTATCATCAGCGTGCAACCAACTACAAACAATAAATGTGTGATTTGTGTTTCCCTTCAATAGAAAATGATACTTTGGGAAAGTATCTGTTGAAATTTATGCTGTAGAAGAAAAACTGTAAGTGTGTGTCTGATCTTCAGCAGAATCTGATCATCTTCATTTCATTGGCTCTTATAGTCTGTGTGTTGATTTACAATAGCTTATTCTTACTGTCTGTTGTTTAACTTATGTTGTCTTGAGAAATTATTATTATTATTTTTATGAAACTAAATTTTCTTATTGTAACTCTGAACATCTGCCTCAGACCTTCAGACTGTTCTTCTGACTGTTGCTTTATCTTTTATATCTGATCAGACTTTAAGTTTTCCTAAACTCTGAGAAATCCCATGGACATTCATTGACGAACTGTTCAAACTCCAACTGAAAAAAATTCTGATTTAAACAGACAGAAACCCAACAGACTCAATTAAATAACTCCTTTATATCCATCATTTCCAGTGTGTGTGTGAGAGCTCAGATCTTCTGCAGTCAGACTCACTGTATTGGATGATGTCCTGCATCTTCTTGCAGACTCTGAACTGCAGGTTGCCCAAGTAACATGGCACTTGAATCAAAGCTCCAGAAGGCATCTGTGGATCCGGCTGTGATCTCTGGACTCTGGAAGAACATTCAGGAGTCAGAACTGCAGTGGCTTTGGATCAGAACCAGAGAGACCAGAGACAGGAGCAGATCACTCACCTTTCCTTTGAGACTGGAAACTCCTGCAGAACAAACACACCATTTATCACCAAGAACTCAATCAATCAGTCAATCAACCAATGATCTGAAATCAGACCTTCAGAAAGCAGACATCATTGGCTTTCATCATCTCCTCCATGTCTTTGATTGTGTGTGAAAGAGCTGAGATGTGTCTGTTCATCTCCTCCAGCTTCTTCTTCATCTTCTGCTTCTTCTGCTCCTCTTCCTCCCTCAGTGCAGTGATTGTAGCTGCTTCTTCATCTCTGAGAAACCGACGAAGCCTCTTAAACTGCTGTTTAATCTGACGCTCTGTGTGCTCAGCTTGAGACTGAAATCAAATCACATTCACTTCAATCATCTCAATCGACACACATCAACACTTCACATCATTCATATCAGAGAAAAACTCGGATACCGACATATAACGGATCCGGAAGCAGATCGCTGCTCGTCATTTACAGAAATAATACCCTGGACTCCATTATATTAAATATATCAGATCATAATAGTGATCCTACAGCTGAAAATGACTCGATTCTGTTTCCTCACCTTGATGTGTTGAACTGTTTTCTCAAACTCTCCTTTCTTTTTTTCATTGTGTTGAAGTTTCTCTTGTAAGGACTTCAGTGTTGTATTGAGCTCTGCCTAGAACAAAATTACATAAAACACCAGATTACAGTGAAGACAAGAAGAGAATACAGTGATACGATCACACAATGCTGTGATAAAAGTATTTGACCCATCCTGATTACTTCCGTTTTTGTATCTCGTACTAAATTGATTCACAATAAAAGGTTAATGGTTTTGTCAATGACATACTGTTTTATTCATACAAACACTGTTGATCTGTCTGCATTCAGGGATCAGAGATCATTTCAGGAGCAGCAGCAAGAAGCAACAGGAACAAGATCTAGGAGGGCCTTGGGAGAAGAAGAGAAGCAGAGGCTGTCTAAAGAGGTATAGGAAAATGGATGGTAGCAGTCTTTTTACAAGATGTAATATAAGTCTAAGGTGTCCCCTGAATGTGTCTGTGAAGTTTCAGCTCAAAATACCCCATAGATTTTTTTAATTCATTTTTTTAACTGCCTATTTTGGGGCATAATTAGAAATGAGCTGATTCAGGGTTTGTGGCCCTTTAAATCTCGTGCTCCACGCCCCAAGAGCTCGCGCTTGCCTTAAACAGCATAAACAAAGTTCACACAGCTAATATAACCCTCAAAATGGATCTTTACAAAGTGTTCGTCATGCAGCGTATCTAATCGCTTAAGTACAGTGTTTATTTGGGTGTTTATATTTGATTCTGAACGAGTTTGATAGTGCTCCATGGCTAAAGCTAACATTACACACTGTTGGAGAGATTTATAAAGAATGAAGTTGTTTTTATGAATTATACAGACTGCAAGTGTTTAAAAATGAAAATAGCGATGGCTCTTGTCTCCGTGAATACAGTAAGAAACGATGGTAACTTAAACCACATTTAACAGTACATTAGCAACATGCTAACGAAACATTTAGAAATACGGTTTACAAATATCACAAAAAATATCATGTAATCGTGGATCATGTCAGTTATTATTGTTCCATCTGCCATTTTTCGCTGTTGTCCTTGCTTGCTTACCTAGTCTGATGATTCAGCTGTGTACAGATCCAGACGTCCTGCCCTTGTCTAATGCTTGAGCATGGGCTGGTATATGCAAATATTGGGGGCGTACACCCCGACTGTTACGTAACAGTCGGTGTTATGTTGAGATTCGCCTGTTCTTCGGAGGTCTTTTAAACAAATGAGATTTATATAAGAAGGAGGAAACAATGGAGTTTGAGACTCACTGTATGTCTTTTCCATGTACTGAACTCTTGTTATTTAACTATGCCAAGATAAATTCAATTTTTGAATCTAGGGCACCTTTGATACTACACCAACGATTCAGCTAATTGTATTATATGTCGCCACCTAGTGGAATCTTTAATAATAGACTGAACTATCTGAGTGGATTGAGAAGACATTTGCTGGTCAAAAACACTGGTCAAACTCCATTTGAACTTGAATTTGGTAAAACGTTAATTAACCTAATAACATACACACATCGTTACTGTCAGATGGAAAGCTTTGTATGTCCAAAACTGTTACTTTTCAGGAAACAGGGAAAAAAAACTGTTTATTAATAATAATAATAAAAATAATAATAATAATAACAATAATTTCCAATGGAGTTAAGAGATTTAACACAAGCTCTTTTAATGCTTTTCAAACCCACTGACGGGTATAAAGGGTGACCAATAGCATTGATTTATGGAAAAAAAAAAAAAAAGACAAAATATGGAAATACAAGATTTCTGCCTGATACACTGTCGCTGAAACCTTATATCTCCATATTTATATTATAATATAATATTTTATAACTAAAGTACAAATATTTTTGTCAGATCTGCGATACAATCCTGGTCCACGCCAAAGAAAGGTTTTCCTTCACTGACCACCTTGTGAGTGCCACGCTACTACAAGGAGAGATGTTTGAACAGCATTGCCATACATTCCCTGTTGAGGCTCTAAACATCACTGTCCGAGCATACCCCATGTTGCATAAGGCGAAGCTGAAGACCGAACTGTCTCTTATTTATGAGAGTCCAGAATTCAAGGGCTGCTGTGGTGCACTGGCACTGTACCAGGTTTTGCTGAAGTACAACCACCAGGATACTTTTTCTGAGACTGTGGCTCTGTTGAACATCCTCATAACCACTCCCATGACAACTGCTGAAGCTGAGAGGTGTTTCTCAACCTTAAAGAGAATCAAGACATTCCTGCGAAATGTAATGGGACAGGAACGTCTGAATGCACTGGCCATGCTTTCCATGGAGAGGGAACTAGTCAGGAGCATGCCTGGTTTCAATGAGAAAGTAATTGATCAATTTGCTGCTTTGAAAGAGAGGCGAGCAAAATTTCAATATAAGTGAGCAGTGTAATATAGGTGAGTAGTGTGAAGTAAGCAGTGTATCTAAGGGTAATGTGATGTAAGCAGTGTAATCTAAGAGTAATGTGAAGTAAGCATAATGTAAGAGTAATGTGAAGTAAGCAGTGTAATCTAAGGGTAATGTGATGTAAGCAGTGTAATGTAAGGGTAATGTGATGTAAGCAGTGTAATGTAAGAGTAATGTGAAGTAAGCAGTGTAATGTAAGAGTAATGTGATGTAAGCAGTGTAATGTAAGGGTAATGTGATGTAAGCAGTGTAATCTAAGGGTAATGTGATGTAAGCAGTGTAATGTAAGAGTAATGTGATGTAAGCAGTGTAATCTAAGAGTAATGTGAAGTAAGCAGTGTAATGTAAGGGTAATGTGATGTAAGCAGTGTAATGTAAGGGTAATGTGATGTAAGCAGTGTAATGTAAGGGTAATGTGATGTAAGCAGTGTAATCTAAGAGTAATGTGAAGTAAGCAGTGTAATGTAAGCGTAATGTGATGTAAGCAGTGTAATGTAAGGGTAATGTGATGTAAGCAGTGTAATCTAAGAGTAATGTGAAGTAAGCAGTGTAATCTAAGAGTAATGTGAAGTAAGCAGTGTAATGTAAGAGTAATGTGATGTAAGCAGTGTAATGTAAGGGTAATGTGATGTAAGCAGTGTAATGTAAGGGTAATGTGATGTAAGCAGTGTAATGTAAGGGTAATGTGATGTAAGCAGTGTAATCTAAGAGTAATGTGAAGTAAGCAGTGTAATGTAAGAGTAATGTGATGTAAGCAGTGTAATGTAAGGGTAATGTGATGTAAGCAGTGTAATCTAAGAGTAATGTGAAGTAAGCAGTGTAATCTAAGGGTAATGTGATGTAAGCAGTGTAATCTAAGGGTAATGTGATGTAAGCAGTGTAATCTAAGAGTAATGTGAAGTAAGCAGTGTAATCTAAGGGTAATGTGAAGTAAGCAGTGTAATGTAAGAGTAATGTGATGTAAGCAGTGTAATGTAAGGGTAATGTGATGTAAGCAGTGTAATCTAAGAGTAATGTGAAGTAAGCAGTGTAATCTAAGAGTAATGTGATGTAAGCAGTGTAATCTAAGAGTAATGTGAAGTAAGCAGTGTAATCTAAGGGTAATGTGATGTAAGCAGTGTAATCTAAGGGTAATGTGATGTAAGCAGTGTAATCTAAGAGTAATGTGAAGTAAGCAGTGTAATCTAAGGGTAATGTGATGTAAGCAGTGTAATCTAAGGGTAATGTGATGTAAGCAGTGTAATCTAAGAGTAATGTGAAGTAAGCAGTGTAATCTAAGGGTAATGTGATGTAAGCAGTGTAATCTAAGGGTAATGTGATGTAAGCAGTGTAATCTAAGAGTAATGTGAAGTAAGCAGTGTAATCTAAGAGTAATGTGATGTAAGCAGTGTAATCTAAGAGTAATGTGAAGTAAGCAGTGTAATCTAAGAGTAATGTGAAGTAAGCAGTGTAATGTAAGAGTAATGTGATGTAAGCAGTGTAATCTAAGGGTAATGTGATGTAAGCAGTGTAATCTAAGGGTAATGTGATGTAAGCAGTGTAATCTAAGAGTAATGTGAAGTAAGCAGTGTAATCTAAGGGTAATGTGATGTAAGCAGTGTAATCTAAGGGTAATGTGATGTAAGCAGTGTAATCTAAGGGTAATGTGATGTAAGCAGTGTAATCTAAGGGTAATGTGATGTAAGCAGTGTAATCTAAGGGTAATGTGATGTAAGCAGTGTAATGTAAGAGTGTTGCAGCATGTACGTCACGTGACATACTACCTGTCCATTCCCATAGACCAGGAGAAACACAGTCGAAATAATAATTAAGAAAACAAATTAAGGATAAAAACAAAAAAATGACAACTCAAAACTGTACAACATAGGAGTGTCATTACACCAGAAAAAACTTAACCAAAAAGGGCAGATTACACAAGCACAAAAAACAGGAGAGCCAAGCTAAAAACCCCGCGTCCATCCAGCCGCTCTTTTAAAACCCTAGCGCCCGTACAGGATTGGCAGCGGGTAGCGTGTCATCATGCGAGCTGATGACGATTGGCAGCCTCCCGAACCAATAACCGTCCCGTGTAGGCGTGCCTAAGAAAAAGGAGGAGGGAAGAAAAGAAACACACAAAAGGCACAAACTACCAGGACGTAACAGGTAATGTGATGTAAGCAGTGTAATCTAAGAGTAATGTGATGTAAGCAGTGTAATCTAGTGAGTTACGTGATTTAATTATTTCTTATTAAACTGAAATTGGAGTATAAAGTTTTTGGAAATCCACATCCTTGCTGGTCTTTGAATGGATTTTGGCTTGCTGCTAAATTAATACATATAGAACGTTTATTTTTCATTAATACTAAAGTAGTTCAGTTGCCTCTATATCCTTAACTAGCTGTTAATTTATCCATTGAATGGGTGACCTTATCTTTATCAATCATCCAAACATTTGCCCCCCCTGAGAGATTTGGCAGGAGCCGCCACTGGATTCTACGTCTTGAAAGTATGACCAATATAAGAATTTTCACTGGAAAATATCATCTGAACAAGTAAGTAACTTTTGTTCTGACTGAGGAGACTGAGGAGAAAAGCATCAGGCCTACAATAAATCACGCTGCCAATGATGATTAAATCTAACGATCGCTTAGCTCGGATCATGCCAAACCGTGCATATTATTATTACTGTTATATTGTTCTCAAATTGTTATTGTTAACAACATCAGCATTGCGTGACTATGTGTATTAGTGTATTACCTGTAGATTTCAATTTCTGTATCCACTCCACAGTCCGAAGTTTTTTGCTTTTGACTACGGGTGAATCTCCAGTTGTCACTGATGATTTTCATTTGGATCTTTCTGGATTACAATCCGCCATCAAAATGAAAAGTTTAATTATTTCAGGCTATAAATGATCCGCTACAACAAGCATCCTCCCATGATAAAACCGACTAGCCTGGACTCCTTCCTTTCTGTTTACGGACGTGACGTAATGACGCACAGACGAACTGCTGCATGCTCAAATTTACCGCGGAAATCCACCATATCGCTCTTATTATAAAACATTATTACAAGCTTACTGTTGTGAATCGAGCTAAGATAATGAGTTATTGGTTATGTACTTGCTCAAAAATTGATTTTGGACATTTTTTAACCAAAAATGTTCTGGACTGCAGCTTTAAGAAGGCTGTTTAGTTTTGCAAAAAGCAAACATACGTCTGTAATTTGTCTTGGTCACCTGAGTGACTTGGTTACTGGCTAGTAAGAAGCTAATTTTGTATATTGTAATTTTGAAAGTTGTTTATTTTTGTTTATATTATTTTTTTATTTGACGCATATGTCAGTTTTGTTTTCTGTTTAGAAAGGTTTAGCCATTTGTTATGTCTTTAAATGGATTTTTGCTTTGCCTTTGGCCTTAATTGGGAAAATTAAAGTCCCATCATCCTTGAGTTTGACTCTCCTCGTTTTTAAATGTGCTATAACATCAACCTCTTGATGCCTAAATATGACCATCCTACAACACTGACTCTATGGCCTTGATCCCATTCACTTACATTGTATGTACTTCACTAACCAAGAAATTTGTTTGTGAAGATTATAATGATTAATTATTATTTTGTAAAACATCATTGCTATAAATGCTCTTGAATGAGCTTAAGTTGTTTATCTTTTGCACAAAAATATACATTTTGTTGCAATATTTCTCTGTATTCTTGCTCTATATCACATATCCATCTTTGTAAATAACATTTATTTTGAATTGTTTTCCTTAAATCATGTTTTTTATTACAGAAGGCATGATAACATCAGCACAGAAAAAACAAGGACAAATACAATAAAAGACAGATGCAAATGAAATAAACTGCTTTAAATTTTCCATGTACAGCAGGTATACCTAAAAGTGGCATATTTATACATACAATGTCCTGGGGACAGAAATGTTGCCCATTTGGTGCAATGGCTCAAAACATAATTTGTGGACCAGACAGAGGTGTTGATGATTCTTCCTATTGTAAAGTCATGCAATGTGTTACCCCATCGCTGATCCATCATGCAATGTGCACACAGCAGCGATATAATGCTCCCCCAGAAAATCGTGAAGGGGGAACTCTGCATTACTCGACACAGGTAAATTGCAATTGAGAATACTTGTACTTATTTGAGGAATCATGACAGCCCTACTTTTAAATCATGTGATATTCATGGGTCCTGTCTGACTCAGTGTTGAAACTCTTTATACAAACTTACATGTATATACAGCTCAGAATTTTATAATCTATTACAAATTCCAAACACACATCAGTCCTCATTAATACAGGTTCATATGTTAACAATTCTTCATGATTTTCGTCTTAAATCATACACTGAAGGTTCAGAACTATTGGAATCAAATCTCCTGTTATCTTAAGGGAAACAGCAGATAACCACTGAAAGTGCTGTGGTTATCCTCGCTATCAAATATCTTCGCCAAAGGCCAAAGTCTCACATAGACAACATCTCCAACCTCCAGGATCAACACAACTCCATTTGAAGAGTTTAAATCATACTGAGGCTGATTAGCATATGCTAAAACCATACGCTCTGAATTCTTATAAATGGAGGCACCTGCTGCAATTCCATTACGACCAAATACAGAGACTCTGAACATGTACGCTCCTTTCAGTGGGGCTGTGAAAACACCTAAATCAAATAACAAGAGATACAGAATCAGCTGTTTCCTGTATGATTGATTAATTACCAAACACACTGTGTAATAGTTTTGAAAGATGGTAAATCATTTCAGGCTACGTTTACACGACAACGATGTCCTAAAAACAGACACGTTTTTTTCTTTGCGTTTTTCGTGTACCAACAATGACATTTTCAAAACGATCACCGTTCACACAGATCCATGGAAACAACTTTAAAACACTGTATTCTGCTGCCAGTCCAGTAGGTGCACGTCACTCAGTAAATAAACACTACACGCCTAGAGATTGAACATGTAATATGCATGACATCACATTTTTCACAAATTCACATTTTTGTAGTTTACACAGGAATAACGTTTTCCACTTGATCTAATAATTTTCAGGTCCCCAAAATGCTGTTGTCCTGTAAATTATGGGGGTAGGATTGTAGCAAAATTACAAATAAATAGATTATGATCCACAAATAAATGTAAAAATAATCATATCCACAAATTAATAGAATGAGATCCACAACTATATGTTAGGAGTTTCACAAAAAATAATTGAATTCACAAATAAATAAAATGAGATTTGCTAATAAAAAACATATTCACAAATATGTTTTTATGTCACAAGCACAACTCTGCCTGCATTCATTTGTGAATCACCACCTGTATATTTGTGAACTGCTTTCTGTGCATTTGTGAATCTCCTCACACATTTGTGGATTCTGAAACAATTCTAGCATCAGGATCTCCAATAAATCCACAAATAGGTCGACTCCACCCACCGACTACTGGGGCAGAAACAGACTCTGAGCTCCATATTTCACCATAAGTGCTTGTTCGGATTGAGCTGAAGCTGTGTGCGTGATAAAAACAATCCGTTTACAAAATGTAACAGACTTTATTGTGATTGATCTTTTAATTTGTTTTGTACATATTTTTGTGGGTGTAATTATATATAAGATCTGCATTATCCATCTTACAAAGAGGGACTCTCTTATTTTGATGGGTATTACGGTCTGAGTGTTACTCACTGCAGTAATGAACAAGAGAACGTGTCGTGCACATTATTACAGTTAATCTGAGTTTTCTTACTGATAGAAAGTTTAACAGTTTGTTAAGCAACCCTGAAAAGGCATAAGCTCTTACAGTGATTACCTGGAGTTAAAAACGGTCATTTCATGGTAGATAACGTACAATAAAACGTCATGAAACTCATCAGTAAAGTTTCAGCCATCATTCGGACGGGGATGATTTTTGGAGTGTATTCTTTATATTGCCATCAGAATCAGTGAATCAGGATAAAGGCAATGCATGAATTATGATCATACACAGATCCCCAGCTATAACACCTCTACCTGACGCGAGCGGCGCGGCACGGCGCGATGCAGCAAATAGAAGGCGTTATAAACAAACAGATTACATTAGTGTCCATGTCCATGCAGCTATACTGTCTACAAGCGGCACGGTGAGAAACGACGAGTCAGTGGCAGTAAACGGGTGTCCCGTTTTACAGTAGCTATAATACCACACTTGCACAATACCATGTATAATACCAAACATGAGCATGAATGAGCTTCAGTGATGTACCAGTAGGCTACAAGCCTCGGCATCACTGCAGCTATGGATTTGGATAATGCAAATAAAGACGAGGTTGCAATGCTGAAGGGAAAAAAAAAAACTTTTAATAACGTTTTCTAAATAACTTTTACAATAAAAAATATATATATATATATATATATATATATATATATATATAAAGTCTGATTCATCTGAAACATTTTCGTGATCGTTTGACTGCTGGACATTTTACTTTTAAAGGAAATGCATAATCTAGGCTATGTAATGCAATAAACTGTCACATTTAAAAAGTATATCTTCTCTAAAAACAGCGGTAACGCTAAAACATTTAACTAATGTTTAAAATATTATTTAAGGGCCTGTTACTGTTTAATAGCTGGTTTTCTGCTCATATCCCTCGATGTTTGATTGATAAACTGGGAAATGCTGTTGTTATGTGACGACAGTTTCATCTATTTTACAAACTCGCATGTTTATCACAAAGTTATCCGATTAGATAAGTTACTAGCTAATAATAGGCTGTTCAATCTTTAATAACGTGACGCTTCCATAACGCATCTGTATCCATTGTTGTTCCCATAAGAGAGCGTTTTTAAATGGCACATAAAGTATAATAGTTTGGCTTGGCTTGAGACACAGTCTAATGGTTTAACGAAATATACATTTTAAACCTCTTTTTACTGTAACATTGTTTAAGAACCCTCAATGCAGGACGAGAGCGCCCCGATTGTAAAGCAAAACGTGATTGGTTGTAGCGAAAGTGTGCTGTGATTGGTCAGCGCCACGTGGTCGTTATCTGATTGGTTTGAGTAGTCGGTGGGTGGAGTCGACCTATTTGTGGATTTATTGGAGATCCTGATGCTAGAATTGTTTCAGAATCCACAAATGTGTGAGGAGATTCACAAATGCACAGAAAGCAATTCACAAATGTACAGGTGGTGATTCACAAATGAATGCAGGCAGAGTTGTGCTTGTGACATAAAAACATATTTGTGAATATGTTTTTTTATTAGCAAATCTCATTTTATTTATTTGTGAATTCAATTATTTTTTGTGAAACTCCAAACATATAGTTGTGGATCTTATTCTATTAATTTGTGGATGCGATTATTTTTTGTGAATATCTATACATTTATTTGTGGATCTTAATCTATTTATTTGAAATTTTGCTACAATCCCCCATAGTAAATGAATGGCCAAAACACAAAACTCAAAGTTTACTGTTTTTAGTTGACACTGTTGTCGTGTAAACGGCTCCTAATTCTCTTATACACATTACACAACTTCAGAGAGGTCTGAATGGAGCAGAAGGTTTTCATTACTATAAACTGAGTTTTATGACTCCATTTCATTGATAATTACCTGTAATTGGGTTGTAGGCGTTCCCTATGTTTGTGAAGACGTTCTTGTAGATCAGTGTGATTTCACTGAGAGAAGGACCAATAAATCCACGGCCAGAATCCATCAGTGAAGCTGAAAAAGCTATTTCTCTGTCTGTTATAGAAAAACATAAGCAATATTGTGATATATTACTGTATTACACTGAGAATGAATACACTGAATTTAACATCATTCAAGCACACTTTCACCTCTATTTTCCTTTATCAACTCCACTTGACCCAGAGTAAGATTTGTAATTTCTGTGAAGGAATAAAGATTCTGTTAAATGACATTTACACTGATTATTGTAATAGATAACATACTTTACACAGTATACACTCAACTTTACACTAACATTTACACTATACAATGTATTGCATTGGTGTTTTACTTTGAGGATCATTGATAAAAGAGTGAATGTTTTGGTGAAGTACCTTCATTTTTCTTGTTCATCTCATCCCTCAGTTCTCTGTTCTTTTCTTTCTGCTCTGTAACGGTGGCGGTCAGTTCTCTGATGTTTTCTTTCTGCTCTGTAACGGTGGCGGTCAGTTCTCTGATGTTTTCTTTCTGCTCTGTAACGGTGGCGGTCAGTTCTGTAAGTAGTGAACTAAATTTAAACTTCCATAACTTTTTCATAATTTTTTGAAGTGCTTTCACTTGAGCAATAATCTGCTGAGTATCTTCTTTAAAACAAACTTGTGTCTATATTTCAAAGCATTCTTGAAGAGCTGAAGAAATATAGATTCACTTTCTTAATCTTTGTCAGACTAGTAGATTCATCACAGTATGAGCAATATGGTGTTATAAATATGTAAATTATTGCATTTCATTTTATTCTGGATCTACCCTGTCATGTATGTAGTGTCCATCACATTACCTTTGTTTTCTGTTCTTAGTCGCTCCATTTCAGTCTCCAGAAATTTCATTATTGTTTCAATGCTCTTTATTTTCCCCAATTCTTCAAGAATGTTTATTTTTAATGAAAGTACCTCATCTGCCGATATAGCCCACACATTGAGCATTAAAACCGTTATAAAAATCAACATTATTGTGCTCTCGGTTTCTAGCGATGTATTGAATCAACTGAATTAATGTTCTCTTACTTTTAAAGACAACTTGCGTAATTGTTTAAACTGTCCAACAGACTTTAGACTGCAAATATGTTTTGGGTTAGGACTGTAACCTTTGTTCCCTCAGGAGGGAATGAGATGTGTCGAATGAGGACACTATGGGGAATGCCTCTGCATTACTGCATCTGAAGCACATATGCAACTAGTCCAATTCTGATTTATCACCATGTGACGTGTGACCGCGAACTACACAAACCACGTAGGGAAGCTGGTACATATTAGAAGCAAGGTCCTCACAGGCATTCGTGAAGTATGCCAAAGGGACTCAGTGTCTTGTTCTCTTCTCAGTGAACAAAGGTTACAGTCATAACCTGAGATGTTCCCTTTCAAGAGAGCTTGCGCTGCATCAAATGACGACACTGTGTGGAAGGAGATGCCCACTGCGTTATACTGACTAATTTCTGTCCTTGAGTGAAACTGTACAGGCACAACTCAGGACGAGAGCACTTGAGCGCCAGGTGTAGAAGGAAGATCCAAACTGTAAAACCTTATAAAGATGTTTGGGGAGGCCCATCCCATCCCACAGCATCAAATACTTTCTGAAGGGAGACCCCTGACACTAAGGCTTTAGAAGTTTCCATACTTCTTATGAATTGAGCCCTTACCAATAGAGGTGAAGACAGACGCTCACCTCATAAGATGTAGAAATTGCCTCCACATGTAAATGTTGAATATATAAGTCCACACATATTATGATCAACTTTTGGTGAAGATTCAAGATGTACATTGCTATAAAAACCACATCATAAGATACATTTCAATTAGATCGCTAATCATCCACATGGTCCATTACTGCTTGGACCCAAATAACTTGTTTATTCGTTTTAAATTATTTAAATATTTATTTAAAAATATATATATATAAAACAATTTACAGCTGGCTAAACTATGTTTCTTAAAAAACATTAATTTATTTAAAGGTGCCATCGAACGTTTTTTTTTCACAAGATGTAATATAAGTCTAAGGTGTCCCCTGAATGTGTCTGTGAAGTTTCAGCTCAAAATACCCTCATAGATTTTTTTTTTTTATTAATTTGCCTTCTTAACTGCCTATTTTGGGGCATCATTAAATATCCGCCGATTCAGGCTGCGCCCCCTTTAAATCGTGCGCTCTCTGCCCCACGGGCTCTCGACTATAATATACAGTGCATAAACAAAGTTCACACAGATAATATAACCCTCAAATGGATCTTTACAAGATGTTCATTATGCATGCTGCATGCATGCGTCGGATCATGCAAGTATGGTATTTATTTTGATGTTTACATTTGATTCTGAATGAGTTTGAGGCTATGCTCCGTGGCTAACGGCTAATGCTACACTGTCGGAGAGATTTATAAAGAATGAAGTTGTGTTTATGAATTATACAGACTGCAAGTGTTTAAAAATGAAAATAGCGACGGCTCTTGGTCTCCGTGAATATAGTAATAAACGATGGTAACTTTAATCCACATTTAACAGTACATTAAGCAACATGCTAACGAAACATTTAGAAAGACAATTTACAAATATCACTAAAAATATCATGTTATCATGGATCATGTCAGTTATTATCGCTCCATCTGCCATTTTTCGCTGTTGTTCTTGCTTGCTTACCTAGTCTGATGATTCAGCTGTGCACAGATCCAGACGTTAATACTGGCTGCCCTTGTCTAATGCCTTGAACATGGGCTGGTATATGCAAATATTGGGGCCGTACATATTAATGATCCCGACTGTTACGTAACAGTCGGTGTTATGTTGAGATTCGCCTGTTCTTCGGAGGTCTTTTAAACAAATGAGATTTACATAAGAAGGAGGAAACAATGGAGTTTGAGACTCACTGTATGTCATTTCCATGTACTGAACTCTTGTTATTTAACTATGCCAAAATAAATTCAATTTTCAATTCTAGGGCACCTTTAAAACCTACCATAAAACAAAGGCAGCCTGAGAAAACACAAAGTACACTGTGTAAATGACAATGTTATTTATTGAAGCAAAAAAGTTATCCAGTACCAACTGAGCCTGGGTAAAAATATATATATTTGCCTACTAATTCCTCAAATTAGAAACTATACAGTAACTATACAGTTTCCTTCTATGAAACTCTATTTGTAATGTGGTTCAGCTGGACCGTTCAATCAAATTAAAGTCGGCATGAAATCAAAATTGACCCTATTAACTTTGTTAGTGTATATTACTAGTCTTGTGGTGAACAATTAATCCGTGCAAGTTAATACACTGAAAAAAATAGTTTGTCGCTGTAATCTTTAATCAAAATCTGAAAAGTTACTTCCGGTCTGGAATGGCGTTCCTGGCGGCTTGGGTTGAAAACACTTAAACCACTCCTCTCAACGGTTTGTCTGCTATGAGCGAGATATGGAGAGGAGGAGCGCTAAAGTAAAACTCTGCCCTCTATTCAATATTCCGTTTCACTAGGAAATGCGTCACAACACTGGAGAAAAGACGTTTGCAACTTCCGGTTCACGTGGACTTTTACACTTGAATGGGACCTTTTCAACAGCATAAAGTTGGTTATTAGGTCTTAATCAGTGACACACAATGACAAAGGTGAAAGAAACTCCAGAAATGATGAGGAGGAAGGTGACTGAAATACATCCATCTGTGAAGGATTACAAAGCTATTTCAAAGGTTTTTGAACCACAGGGAGAGTCATTATCTCCAAATTGAAACAACTCGGCACAGTAGCAAACCTTCCCATAACAGGCTCATCCAAAAAGTCACAAAAGAACAACATTGAGGAACCTGCATTTTTCTGCTTTCTACCAGAAAATCCTAAAGGAGAATATACAATCTTAAGTCTGTATGTTGAAGCTCAAGCAGCAATACAATGATTCAAAGCACAGGAGTAAATCTACATCTGAACGGCTCACAATTCAAGTTTTTGGAGTGTCCTCGTCAAAGTCCTGACTTGAACCCAATTGAGACGATGTGGCAGGAACTTAACAGGTCTGCAAAGATGTGTGTGTCAAAATTCACCACAGCACTGTGAAAGACTGAGCTCCAGTTTTCACAAGCATTCGGCTGCAGTTATTGCTGCTAAAAGGGGCGATTATTTTTTACATGGGTGATAGGTGTTAAATTTAAAAATTTAAAAGTTAAGACTTTGTTTTATATCAAAAAACAACAGCCCGATCCGGGAGTGGATTGCGCTACAGCGCCCCACTGGTCAAACCTCGTTATTGCAGGCCCTTCAAAGGTCATATGAGATCAAAAGACTATTCGACAACAAAAATACTTGTTGACAAATCATTTCAGCCCTACATGCCAATAAATGCTGGTTGATTTTAATTCACTCCGAGAGTTGTCATGACTAAATTGTATTTATGACTAATAATTGTTCTTTATGTGTGAAACAAGAGACATTTGTCTTACCTTATATGATGAAACCATTTCACTGATGGGTCTGAATTTGTGATTGTCATGTTTTTGTGAGTTAATACACACTACACACACAGGCTGTTTGTCCTTCAGACAGAAGAGTTTGAGTTTCTCACTGTGTAAACTGCAGATCTCCTCAGATCCTGATGAACGTGTCTCATTTCTCTCCGTCAGAAATGACTCACACAAGTTTTTTAACACAAGATTATTTGGAGGTTCATCTCTGGAGGATCTTCTCCTGCAGACAGGACACTCCTGAGTTTTCTTGATTCTCCAGAACTGCTGAAGACACTCTTTACAGACACTGTGACTACATGATAAAAGAACAGGAGTCTTGAAGATTTCACAGCACACGGGACAAGAAAGTTCGTCTGCAGATACGTTTAGTGAAGCCATTTTCACAGTTTAAGCTCCAGCAACTTTACTTTCACTTTCTGAACGATGGTTTTAAAAAATATCACAAGAATAACAAAGATCTGCTGTGTGTTCAGAAATAAACTTCTCAAAAATCCTTCTGTAAAGTTTTTCTTTTTGTTCTCCACTGAACGCTGATTCTTTATTGATTTTGTCCAGACAATGTCAGTATGACAAAGTAGAAATAACAAGTCAGTTTCTTCCTGGTTAGTGTTGTAAGAGCCACCCTCTTACAACACACCCACAGTTTATGGTTAACTGTGGGTGTGTGGAAACAGGTCAAACTGGAACACAAGGATTTCTTCGGTATTCAAAATGAACTTGCATTATTGAATTGTGTTGCATTGAAATGTTAAAATATAATGCTATAAACCTTGGATAAACACATTGGAAATACACATATTAATAATAAAACACCTCAAAACCCTTATGTTGAAAAGAAATTAAGGTTTTTGAGGAAAACATTCCCGGATTTTTCTCCATATAGTCGACTTCAACTGCTACCAACAGGTTGAAGGTCCTGTAACCTGTAAACTACATTTGTCTCTACCAAAAATTAATTTTCTGTCACCCTTTCAACATTTAATTTTTGCCATAAACAGACTCTCACACACTTTAACTATTAATTCCTAATATTTTCATTAGTAGCATTTAATATGTTTATGTTTACATTTCTTTTCACGTTCGTGATTCAGACTCGGCAGAATGTGAACAGGACTTTTATTTTGGTCAGAAGTTGTGACATCATAAGGCTGCGCCGCGCTCCTGCCTCTGTTGTTGTCTATTTGGCTGAAGAAAGGTTTGTGGTTTTATGCATTTAAAGCAATGCAAACTGTTCAGTCAATTGAATCGTTTTATACATGCTTGTAAAGTAAATTAATTGTTTTTAATGTAAAATTGTAATGCTTTATTTATTGTTGTTTTAGTGAAGCGCATTCACATGATTAACAGAAATAGTTCGTCTCATTTCGCTCCCTCAATCGTGAATCAGTTCATTATAAACACGAATTCTCTCATTGACAAGTTGTGACGAGAGAAACTGAGCATTTTGAAACTCTGAATCATTTGAACCGAATGCTTTGCGAAACGATTCAGTGATTCGAAGCGCCTGAATAAACGCACGCTGACGAGAACTGATAGTTAAAACAGTGTAAATGCAACGAGAAAACAAACACTAGCATGTGTAATGACGAACTGTACATCCAGCTGTTTTCATTAAAGTGTAATATTAATTATAATATCCAGATCCATAAAAATAGATCATAAGTAACTAATTATATGAAGTGTTTGTGTAGTGTTATTTTATTCGTTTGTAGTGCTAGTTTTGAGTGTTTTGACTATAATCAGGTCATTTAAGACCATTAACTCTGAACTTAGGTAAAGTTGGTTTTATATTCGCACATTCGGACTTATGATAAATTCAGACTTTCCAATAAATGTGCAATAAATTAATGTTTGCTCATTTTAAGCAGCGACATGATATTGACAACCAACGATTGTCAACTTACAACATTTTTCACAGTCGATCAAAATAGGCAATATTGTTTTAATGGCATATTTACTTGTGAATGTCCAATGTAGTGTGATTAAGAAGACTATTGAATACGGATGTCCGAATGTGCGAATATAAAACCAACTTTACCGAAGTTAACTCTGACTGACTCTCTTACCAGTGCGCTGAACTACTGAACTAGAGTTGATTGAGACAGTCTCAGAGATTTAGTTTGGATTAATTTTTCTTTCTGTTAGTTATTCTCTTACTTAATTATTCTCCAAACACAGAAACACTCCTGATGAAGTGACTGAGATCCACGTGACACTATTATAAAGATGGCATTTATTAAAGAGGAGAATGAAGACATAAAAGTGGTGTTTATTAAAGAGGAGAATGAAGATATAAATATGGTGTTTATTAAAGAAGAAACTGAAGAACAAACAAAGATGGCGTTTATTAAAGAGGAGATTGAAGACATGAAGATTGAAGAAACATTCAGAGTGAAACAAGAAGAAACTGAGGAACAAACAGGTTGGTTTCATTCTCAAAGCTGAACTCTGTAATTTAATCCTTAATAGATACATGAAGTGAAGTGGAAATATAGTAAGCCTAAATAAAATACATAGGCCTATAATATCTATAATATAAATATAAGAAACCATCACTGAATGGATTTAAAGGTTTTCACAAGATGTAATATAAGTCTAAGGTGTCCCCTGAATGTGTCTGTGAAGTTTCAGCTCAAAATACCCCATAGATTTTTTTTTAATTAATTTTTTAACTGCCTATTTTGGGGCATTATTAAATATGCGCCGATTCAGGCTGCGGCCCCTTTAAATTCTCAGGCTCCCCTCCCCTGAGCTCGCGACTGCCTTAAACAGCATAAACACAGTTTACACAACTAATATAACCCTCAAAATGGATCTTTACAAAGTGTTCGTCATGCATACTGCACGCATACATCGCATCATGTGAGTATATTTATGTGAGTTTTTATTTGGATGTTTACATTTGATTCTGAATGAGTTTGATAGTATGCTGTGGCTAAAGCTAACATTACACACTGTTAGAGAGATTTATAAAGAATGAAGTTGTGTTTATGAATTATACAGACTGCAAGTGTTTAAAAATGAAAATAGCGACGGCTCTCTTGTCTCCGTGAATACAGTAAGAAACGATGGTAACTTTAACCACATTTAACAGTACATTAGCAACATGCTAACGAAACATTTAGAAAGACAATTTACAAATATCACTAAAAATATCATGTTATCATGGATCATGTCAGTTATTATTGCTCCATCTGCCATTTTTCGCTGTTGTCCTTGCTTGCTTACCTAGTCTGATGATTCAGCTGTGCACAGATCCAGATGTTAATACTGGACTGCCCTTGTGTAATGCCTTGAACATGGAGCTGGCATATGCAAATATTGGGGGCGTACATATTAATGATCCTGACTGTTACGTAACAGTCGGTGTTATGTTGAGATTCGCCTGTTCTTCAGAGGTCTTTTAAACAAATGAGATTTATATAAGAAGGAGGAAACAATGGAGTTTGAGAATCACTGTATGTCATTTCCATGTACTGAACTCTTATTATTAATTATGCCAAGGTAAATTCAATTTTCCATTCTATGGCACCTTTAAACAAATTGTTTTCTTGTCTGTCTAAATTATTTTCTGTTCTTATATATTCTTTCAAGTGTATACTGATGATAACAAATAGTTGGAAATCTTATTCCTGGATTTCTCCTTGGAGAAGATCCTTATAGGCCCTCCTGGCCTCAGAGCCCCCTGTACACAGTCCCCTTTCTCAAACTTTGTAGTTAAAAATTGCGAAAATTATAATATTCTCATGTAAAACTGATATTATTACATTTAGTTGACTATGTCTTTGCATTTTTAACAAGATATTTTCTTGCAGAGTTTCACACAGATAATTTTATGGTATAACTACCGTCCTGCAGAGTTTATCTCCAACCCTGATCAAATACACCTGAAAAATCCAAACAAAGTCTTCAGGGTTACTTATAAAATGATAAGCTGTATCATGAATTACATTGTATAATTGATTTAGACCTTGGAGGTCCACTGTCCTGGACCTCCAAGGTCTAATCAATTATACAATGTAATTCATGATATGTTTCCCACACCTGAAGTTGAAGACGAAACAGTTCAGCAGTGAAAAAATAAAAGAAATGCGTATGCTTCAATTTTAGGACATTATAGGCATATAATACACTGCCCTCCAAAAGTTTGGAAACACCCCTGGCAAATTGTGATTTTTGGACGATATCAGCATAAATCATTATCATTTTTTGGTGCAAATACATTAAAGTAACTTGACATTATCATTGAAGACCAGCAATAATAATTTTCATTTTGATTACGTAATAATGGCAATATATAAATGTCAAAGTCAGACATGCCCCTTTGCCAGCTGTGATGCCTGGTTACTGGTTTAAACTTGGCCCAGGTTTGTAAAAGATTTTTGGGTCAGCACACCGTAATAGCTTCAACAATTGATTGCCAATTAAGTTTAGAATACAGTGAACCGATTAGAACCCAGTTTAGATCAGATAGCTGCTAATGCTGGATATTTTGATGAATCAAAAAATTAAGTTTTTTCTATGTATAAACAGTTTATATAATAAAATATGTTTTCGTAGTTTGTGTTATCCCTTTATCAGTGCAAAATTATAACAAAATTAGAAAGGATTCATGCCAATATTGTCCTAGAACCCCACTTTTCTAGGGCGTTTCCAAACTTTTGGAGGGCAGTGTACATGCAATATATTTTGCATATTACATACATTTTGCATAAAAAAAAATCACAGAAATATTGGGGAATGCTTTTCTTACTTAGTTTAGTCTTGTTTCCAGTCTAAATCTAAAAATTCTTAAATCCAAATGCTTTTACTAGATAAGACATTTTTCAACTCAATAATGGTCAATTATGAACATTTACACTAAAAATGCTCCATTATGGTACAATAACATGTTACTGCATGTTTAATAATAATAATAATAATTGAAGAAAATTTTACTGAATAGTTTGCAGTTTCATCAGCAGAAGCCAGCTTCAACACTCTCGAGGGGTTTGTAGGCTGCTTTGCGTACACATTCAATACAGCAGAAATCATACTCTAACAGAGTCCACTAACTACATCATTACTTCAGGTTGAATACAAAGGATGCGTAGCTTTTCCAAGGCTGAAGTTGGTTGAACTTCCCAAAACACACTGATAAGTTGAACTTTTCTCTCAGTGAGAGGTACAGAAAATTTTCATCATTATTCTCTGGTGTTTGAAGATGAAAAGTAAAATACATGATTTAATATACATTGAAGTTGTTCAAATAAGTAAATATTTAGAATGATAAATGTTGATTAATAACTTGATTACAAATCATTTAAAAGATATATATTAAAGCGGTAATGGATTCCAGAATCCACCCCTTCAATTTCAACAGCTGAGCCCTCTTTTTACATGAAAACAAGCAGAATTTTCACTGCATGAGTTTAAGTCCTCCTAAAAAAAAGCATATACAAAATGAAAAGAATAGTTAATAAAGATATCATCTTGCATACATTTTTACATGAACAACGTGCACCACATATTCTAGAAGAAATGTTTAAGTATAGTTTGCACGGTTTTTAGGTATTATTATTGATAAACCACAAACTTACAACTGATTAAAATAGTTTATAAACTGTATGTAAAATCCAATGTTCAGTAAAAATCAAGGTTTTTAACCTAGTTGGCAAGCCAGTGGTCTGAACTGCTTGGTGTGTTCCTGTCTTAAAACTGAGTTTGATTGTCATAACAATAAAAACTAATAAATGCCCCTCAAGGAAAGTGTATAAAAGGAGAAAAGTATAGGACCCAATATTGAACCCTGTGGCACTCCACACTTGTTCAATGAGAAGTCTTCATTTTGTGTGGCCCCAGCATTACTAAATATAGGATCTAGCATAAGTGTTGTTGGCTTTCTTATTTTAATGCAGTCTTTTAATGTCTGTTGCTTTATGCCATTTAACTGTTTGTCTTCTTTCGCTTTAGACCTGATGGCACTGAAAGAAGAGAGTCAAGAACTGAATGAAATGGAAGAGAAAGATCATGATTTCATTACGGGAGAAAAATCCACACAGACTAAAAAGAATTCCTCACAAAAAAGAGCTCAGAAAATCATATCTGACAGTTGTTTTACCTGCCAACAGTGTGGACGCAGCTTTGCTCAAAAACAAAACCTTAAAGTCCACATGAGGGTTCACACTGGAGATAAACCTATCACCTGCCAACAGTGTGGACAGAGTTTTACACGTAAAGGAAACCTTTATGTCCACATGAGAAACCACACTGGAGAGAAGCCTTTCACCTGCCAACAGTGTGGAAAGAGTTTTGCACGTAAAGGAAACCTTAATGCCCACATGAGAGTTCACACTGGAGAGAAGCCTTGCACCTGCAAACTGTGTGGGAAGAGCTTCTCACGAAAAGAATGTCTTACGACTCACATGAGAATTCACACTGGAGAGAAGCCGTTTCTATGTGGTCAGTGTGGAAAGAGTTTCAGATGTAAAGAAAACCTTAATCAGCACACGAGGATTCACTCGAAAGAAAAACGTTTTGTGTGTCATCATTGTGGAAGGAGTTTCAGAAACGGCCATCACCTTAAGAATCATGTAATAACTCACACTGTAGAGAAGCCTTTCGCCTGCCATCACTGTGGAAAGAGTTTCAAACATAAAGGAAACCTTAACATTCACATAAAGCTTCACACTGGAGAGAAGCCTTTCACGTGTCCTCAGTGTGAGAAGAGTTTCATGTATCGAAGAGACCTGAAACGTCATTTGCAAACTCATTTTGGAATGCAACTGTAGTGTTCTGTATGTAGTAAAATGTTTACAAAAAACAGCAGTTTCAGAAATTACTTGCATATTCACTATGGGCAATGGCCATTTAGTTTTGATAAATTTATATATAAAATAACACACTCAACAGACACCTGAAAAGTCACACAGTTGTGAGACCCTTGAATTTACTACTGTATGTTTTTGGTAATGTTTGAATAGTGTAACAAGAGTAACTTTGTAGGCATTTCCAATGTATTTGTCATTACAGGTTATTAAAATATATAAATATATATTAAAAATACCATCATTTAGTGCAAAAGTTTAATTGTAATGGACATATTGCACGTTTTTGGAATTAATGAATCTGTGGCCGATCATTCATGTCTAGCATAGAAGTAACAACTTAACATGGGCATCAATTAAACCATAACACCAACTTTTTTACTGCCAGAAGACAGACTCGTTTGCTTCCGGGACAAATACTACACTGACCAATCAATCATCCTTATTGCACAATGACTGAACAACAATGGAGAAGGTAATATTGCTGGTTGCTGCATTTTTATATTCAGTAATATTCTTCAAAAGGAGATACTTGTATCATGTTGCTGCCATGTAGATATTCTAAAATACATCAACCAAAAGCATCTTAGCTGGACAAATGCTGCACCTCCAAAGCTAAATTTTAATGAATGAGGCCCAATAACTTCACTATAAGATGGAAGATTGTGTACAGACATTTTTCATTGATACGTTTGTCTTTCTATTGACAGAATAAAGGTATGCTTTGTATTAAGAGATATAAACCTGTACATCGCTCTTTCTGTCTTGTTTTTACAGCAAATCTCATCATCTGCACTTTGTTCGTTTTATAGTGACCTTTTACCAGTTTGGTGAACTGTTGCATTGCCATTTTGAGCAAAATCAGGCAAAATGAACTTTGTTTGGAAATTTGTTTCGGGAGTTCAAAACAGCTTGGTGATTACATAATAGGTAGGCGTGCATGGAGGCTCCGCCTTCTTTCACGCTGAAATCTTTTCCAGTTCATTTCTTCTCATGAGTCCGTTGAGGTCAGACATCCGTGAGTAAAGATAAGAACACCCTAGAGATGAAACTACTTCTGATGAAACGAGACACTGTTTTTCACGTGTAAGATGGTAAAGCTGCTTGATTGTAAGCAATCTATTGTATTAAGTGCTATATAAATAAATGTGACGTGACTTTACTGAAGTGCCAAATTACAGAGCTTTTGCAAACATATCCACGGTGCTATGATGAGATTAAAAATGCTTTATTAAAAAAAAAATGCTTGCCGTTTTCTCAATTTTGTTATTGAGAGGAAAGCACCTATTTACATATTTCATAACGTTCAATAACAGTATAATCGCTGCTCACATATTTCGAACAGTTTTAAAGTCGCTCACAACCTCTTTTGGAGTCGGTGCATCTGCGCAAATCCATTCTGTCAGCCAATGTGTTATTGCATTAACATCATGTCACACTTTAGCTCCTATCCCCTGCCGGAAAACCCTGATATAAGATATGGCCAGACATGCCACTTGGTCTCATAGTGGGGTTAGTAAACATTTTTGATAATGATTTGTACAAATACATTTGTGTTTGACTACAATAGTGACAGAAAAACTTGTCCAGTCCAATGTCTTTAATGCTACCACTGTGAGGTGCACTCTATTTTAACATCTGCAGTGACTAAATAGGATCCTTGTTGCCTCATTCAAAGTCATTTCTCTCTTGCTTTGCTTTGCGCAGAGTGGTCAAATTAGGCAGATGGCTTTTTTGCTTCTGACACCTTTCATACATTTCCATTCCACCCTCACATTTTTTGGCTATCTGCACATGCAAGTTACCAGACATCACACGCTAGGAGCAGCCAGTGTGCAGGTGGTCATCAGTGTTCTTAATTAATCTCTGTCACATTTTATGTAAATGTGGCCACAACACTCCTTACAGTTGCCTCTGATTTCTATGTATTTCTATGTGGCTGAAGGATAGAGCTTGGCTCTTCTAAAGGCAAATGTGCAAGAGCTTTTCACTTCTTGCCAAATGTTACGATTTATCACATGCGTCCAAATGCCAGGCTTCAAAATTGTGTGTCCTTTTTTTGTGTTTTAGAGAACTTTAACTCTTTCAGGCATGAATTCAACCCATTTCTGAAGTGGAACTTCAAGATCAGACTAAAAATCAGTGTCATTCACTACTGCCACTTGTTTCATGACCACTTTCATATGTAAATTCTACAGCAGTCCATGTGTTGTGTCTATTTAATTTTAACAAAGTGTATAGAGCCTTTGAGGTGATCTTGTTTTCTAGTTGATCACTAAGCTTTGTCCAGATGCTCTGATAAGGAATGCCTGTCGACTGCTGGTTTCTTGGGCATCTAGCATAAGCAAAACATAATTACCCACTTAAATAATTCTGACTCAAAAAATGTCATGTATAGTATAAAAAAGCATGGTTTGACTTTAGCTTTGTGAAATTGTTACATAAGACACTTACACAAAACAAAATCAGCAGACGGACTGAATAAAAATGTGCTTCTGGAACAGCAGCGGTATAGCTTTTCCATGGTTACGGCTATACACAAAGCAGCGCTTGCAGCGGACTGCCTGCACCAGCACTTTGTCTGGATTACAACCCGTGAAGCTTTGATGTGGCAATGGCTACATTTGTGATCATTCAAGGCTGATTTCTACACCGTTGTGCACCTCCGGAGAAAACCGTTACTCATTTTAGCTTTTCTACAGATGTGGCAGAACATTTTGCCACCTTTCCTCCTCAGCCACAAGAACTCCTGCTCCCACTGAACACGGCTTTCTCTCCTGACCTACGTACTGCCACTTGGTTGACTTGCCTGTAACAGTGTGTAACTGTTTCAACTTTATTAACTATTCAGCAGTTTGAAGTAACTTCTCACACTCAGGTGCCGTGACATTTTTTCAAACTGTATGCAGTGACAAAGAAAAAACAATACAAGATAACTGCCAATTATTATGCACAATCATCATCAACTGGACAGGAGTGGAAATTACAGTTACAAATTACAATAGATTGCCCTCTACGTAACCTGTCAAAATCTATTTGTCAGGGTCTGATGTATCCACCTAAACTTGGAAACATTTCTGGAACAACTGTTAGATTTGAATGTTTTGAACAATATAACATGTAAATGAAAACATTACAAACATTATAAACATGATGATTAATATTTTCCACCCTGCTCATGCCAGTCATTGTAACAGTCATGTTTAAGCCGAATACACAGAATTGCACACATAACTGGTGTCTTCTGATGGCAAATCTCGCACTTTCGCCATCCAGCAGTAGCCTGGTAATACCAGACTCTGCTACTTCACTTTGCTTCGTAGACAGAGTCTGGAATGGCATAATAGAGAAGTGTTTTCTCTCTCGCTAGGGGACGCTTGTCTGAAGTTTAAAATCATTGGTTACCCGTAAGCCAATCAGATACGTTTAGTTATGACGTATGTTATCCGCCTGTACAGCCGCATCGAAGCACAGACATCATGCATCTAATTCAAATCTATGATTGAACTTCCACTGTAAACCTGTTGTAAACACATGATGATGTGAGCGAAATACCGGAGTGAACATGGCTGTAAACGACTTTTGCAGATTATGCGAAGTTAATGCATCCCGAAGTTTGCATCCCGTGTCTCGTTTCCCATTTCCGCGGTCGTTTCGGTTTTCGATTTCTCTAACCTACAATGTAAAACTCGGCGCTTAGCATCTACGTCACGGCTCTCAGCCCGCCCTCTGTTCGTTGATTGGCCCGGCTGTTTCCAGACCGGTGGCAAACACAAAGCTATGACGCTGTATCAGACTGAGTACAGAAGCGAAATGAAATTGAGCGAAAGTAGGAAGTCTGACGTAGTCAGGCTAATCCAGCAGTGCTGTCGTCTGTAATGTGCTTCGGGTTGTGGCGACCAACATTTGAAGCCTGATGAGCAATTGTGCTTGATTCCAAGCCTGTAAGTTCCAGAACAAGTGTTTCCCTAATGCTTTCTGGGTCAGGTTTTTTTTCCTTACTTGCTCTAGCCATATGCTGATGCAAAATGAAGGCATTAGCAACAGCAATATTCACAAAGTGGTAAAAGAAGGATCTGTACCACTTCTGTGTCTTTTGGAGCACTTTGTAGTATCCAATGAGGGCATCGGACAGGTCCACTCCCCTATGAACCTGTTGTAGTCCAGCACAGCACCTTTGCAATGTGTCACCTCCATATGCTTTGTAGAAAGTAGAGCACATCAGCACTTTCCGGGTGTCTTTCCATTCCGAAAAAAACAGCCCATCCTCTCTGTGCCATTGCATGGACCTTCATGGAGCATTCCACGGTAGTATGTTGGTGGTTTTGGGAAACCAATCCTATTTGGACAAATGGTGCCACATGCCCAAATCATCTTAGAAAGGAGATCTCTGAAAAGCATGGGACTGGTGTAAAAGTTGTCGACGTACAATATGAACCAGTGACCAATATCTTTTCATCTCATAGCTCAGCCCATTCTGAGATGGCATGGACTTGACTTCATAAAAGAACTTGCGGGTGTAGCCACTCATGGAGTCTGCCAAGACAAAAAGCTTTTAGCCCCATTTAGTGTGTTTGTTCTTCATGTACTGCTTGAGTCCAGACCTCGGCTTGGATGCCACCATCCTCTCATCTATTGAAGATGTTTTGATTCGGAACAGTCATCCCTAATGTTGTGATAGAGAGGCTTGATTGTGCCCAAGCAGTCATTTTCATTTTCTTCATCATCCTGAGGATCGCCAAGATGAAGAGTGTTTGTGATGGACAAAAACTTCCTACAGGACATGATCTAACCAGGAAGGGCAACACTGTAGATTCAGGACCTCCTTTAATAGTCAGTCACAGCAGAGACCAGAGATTTGTCTGACTTCTGTGACGTGAGACAGCTAGCAGATGGTTGGTTTAGCCTGATAGTTTGCTAAGTATCTCATCACTCCAACAAACAGGAAGGGGGCCTGAGCAAATTACAGTGTCTGACATCATACTTGCAAGTTCACACACCTCTTTAATATTAATTTTAGTGATCTCTGACTGGCAAAGTCCTACATATTTGGTGCTGACGTGAATAATATGACATCTCGCAGTCACCCAGTTGCCCTGCTGCAGGGGCTCTACAGTTGGAACCAAATAATGTAAGGGGTTTGCTAAGATAGTCACATCCAAAACAGCATCTAGAGTTTGTATGCGTGTCTCTAATTCTGAAATCTTTTCTGTCATCCTGACTATTTCCCTGCATTTATGACATGGAAAACACTCATCGCTGACAGACAAGACTATGCTAAACCTATGACACGCAGTGCAAGTGACAATAACGAGAGAATGACATGAACTCACCGTGTTTGTTGACTGATTTCGGCTTACCACAGTTGTTTGGTGGACTCATAGAAAAGGACGGTAGGCACGGATGACAAGTTAACAGGCTAGTGAAATGCAAATGCGTTGTGCTAATAATAGCAGTTTAGATTAAAAGCTAGTGACGTCTGAGCCAAAGTGAAAACAGTTCAGACAGGCCAACTTAATTTTAATGTTCAATGACAAAATGTATTATAACATGTATTAATACATAAAACATTAATACATAGACTCCCCCCACATTATTTATGTGTATGTGCTTGTGTTTTGTATGAACGTAGCCATATACATATATACTCTTCCCCCACACATATTATTTAATCCCCCTCATGTGGTTTTATAAGTGTAAAGGGAACATTTATTGAACTAGCTAATTTTAAAACTGCAGAGTTTTCTGTGGAGCAGATGTGAATTGTGTTTGTGTTCACTCATTATTGGGTGATTTGAATACATAGGCAGCAACTCACACAAATTACCCTTGACGTTGAAGACGACGTAGTTTTGATTTTCATTGAAAATCTGTTTAAAAAAAAAAATAATAAAAAAATATATATAATATATATATATATATATATATATATATATATATATTTTTTTTTTTTTGGTATTGAATGAATTAAATGTATACTTTATAAGTTTTATTGCTTCTTTTACTTATACTGATTCTTTAGATAACCTTTTTAGACTCATTTTTAGACTCAAATTAACTTTATATGTCCAGATTTCTAATGTTGGTAAAAACATACTGACTCTATATTTCAATTCGAACACGTGTATGATCTCATACTCTTTATTATCATGTTTGTTTTTAATTCCATTTGTCAATATAATTTTTTTTCTTAATACAGGGAATATCCTGTTAAAATAGAGAGTACATTTCTATGCACTTTTGTGTTATTAGACAGCAGCGTGTGAAATGGACTTTTATTTTGGTGTGGAGACATGACATCATAAGGCTGCGACGCACTCTTGCATCTTTTGCGATTCGGCTGAATAAAGGTATGATTAACAGTTCAGTGTTTATGGTTTTTACAAGCAGTGTGAAATTAGTTTATTTACTATTGAATGCAACATTCTAATGCTTTATTTAACTTCAATGAAGGATATTTTGTGTGAGTAATGCGCATCCACACATGAGAAACAGTAAACCTGCGTCTCATTTCGCTCCCTTTATCGTGAATCAGTTTATCATAAACACTAATTCGGTCACTGGCTAATAGTGATTGAGATACTGAGCTTGTCGAAACTCCGAGTCAAATGAATAAAATACTCCACAAACAAGAATCGATTGGATCACGTGCTGCTCAAACAGTGTAAATGAACAACAAACAAAAACACGTGTAATGACATCTTATACAAACCAACTGCTAATATTTTCATTAAAGTGTAATCTGTTAATTGTTATTTATAAATGAAAATATTTATCATAAATGTTTAAATATGAAATGTCTGTGTTGTTTGTACTTTTATTTGCAGCATTTTTGTCTAATCAAACTGTTTAAGGCTATTAACTCTCACTTTGACTCTCTCACCAGTGCACTGAACTAAGTTACTGAACTAGAGCTGATTGAGACACAGCCAGAGGGTTATTTTTCCTTCTGTTAATTGTTCTCATCTTAAACAGGACAAATGCACAGAAAAACTCCTGGTGAAGTGACACACTATTATAAAGATGGCATTTATTAAAGAGGAGATTGAAGACATGAAGATTGAAGAAACATTCAGTGTGAAACAAGAAGAAACTGAGGAACAAACAGGTTGGTTTCATTCTTAAATGTCCAACTCTACAGAAATGGAGAATAATACAGAAGTAGACTAAACAAAACAATTATTTTGTGTAACATTATACCTAATATCTACTTCTGAATAGAGAACAATGGGAAAGCAACAATTTATATTCAGACTCAAAAGTGCTCTACTAACATTTTAATATACCTGAACATAAATGGCAATAAATATATATAAAATGAAGCAATAATTAAGTCAAACTTGAGTGGATCTTATTGAGCCTTCAGAGCTGCCGATAAACCATCATATCCACCTTTTGATTTGAAATTTCACATCCTTTGCAAAAGCAACACAAAATCAGAGTTTAATATGTTGTAAGTAGAACAGAGAGAAATGAAACGCTTATTACTAGATCAGAATTTTCTATCCTCAGTGATTGTACACACTGTAAGTACAGTAACAATGGTGTTGATTTTACTATATCATCGGACTCACGGTAGGATTGATGAAACATTGGAAGAACTAGTTATTCAACCAGTTATTCAGTTCTACAGATGGTGGTACTGAAGGGGTTGGGTCTTATTGATTCCTTCATAAACTACATTAATAAGTGCAGTTCTTAATAATATTGCATGTTTATTTCTTGAAAATCCAGATTTGACAGTAAAGCACTGAGTTGGAGATTCAGAAATAATTAAGTTTTAACAACAATATAATTTTTAAATATTCTACTCTTATAAAATGTACCATTGTCCTTCTATAGTATCATGCTGAACTGACAGACAGCTTCAGTGATTATATTTACATATTGATGCAAAAACTTGGGAAAATGAGATCCAGGCTGTGATGACGTTGATGAAAAATTATTTATTCATTACAATTAAATTTAGCCTCACACGCAAACTTTAATCAATAATGAAAATACTTAATAAAACCAAAAGGTAAAATAACCATCATAAAGGAGTAGTCAGTAGTTAATAATTAATTTAGAATATTGTAAAATCCAGAGAATTGTATCTAATAGATGAAAATCAAAAATAATTAAAACATTAAGACATTTGCAGATAAGAGAGAAGAAGCAGAAGCCCAGGAGAGCAAAGGAGAGAAAAAGCTCTATTATCAACAATTCAGTCCATATTATACTATAAGCATACAGGGAAATTCCCAACCCACTCAAACTGATGATTTTGTTAAAATGAAAAAGGTTAATTTCACCCATTACGTCGTCCACTGGTCCAGTGTCAAAAATAGTTGTTTTAACCCTTAGGGAATTTTGCAAATGTTAAAAACATCACTTCTGCAGTACTTGGCAGGCGTCCAGTGTCTGACCACAAACGTGTCAGCGTGACCTGTCACACCAGAACACTTGAAGAACAATTGAACATAACAATCATACTCTTATGGTTATTCTTATTTTATATTTAAGAGTACAATAACAAGTAAATACTTGAAAATATATAAGAATTAATATATATAAAGTATGAGTACATAAATATAGGAAATCAAAAGTGAAACTGATAAATCATAAGCCATAAACGATTAACATAAATATTAATAAAAATGCATGAATATGAATATTGACCATTACGGATCCACCAATATAAATTTGAAAAGCAAAGTATGTGAAAAAATATAGATTGGGGGTGGAAATGGCCAATAAGTGCTCCTCTGCTGCCATCTATTGGTTATAGTGGTAATTTCATATCTTTTTTTATTTTAAATAAAAGCATTTGTTTGCCAGGTGTTAGTTTTTCTACATCTTGAAACTTAGTTTTACAAATGGGAACAATCTTCAATTATTGAACAATTAATGCTTTTCGGTCATGACATTAAAAATATCATTTAAATTGGATAATATTTAGAGATTTAACCTCTTAACCTGCGCCCCTATTTTTGAGAATTTTCTGAAAATAACATACCCAAATTCAAATGTCTGTAGCTCTTAAACCCTATGGTCTATATTCATAAAAATGGTCTTATTTTAAACTAGACACTTGAAATTGTGTTACCCAAGAGTCACAATAACTCAAAGTAGTATAGGAACAGAGTAAATCAAGGTAAAATATACATGAAAGTGACTAACGTTTTCTTTGAATGAGACTTTGATGTTAAGGGCCTGAAAATACCATAAATATAAAACTGAATGTCTGATCATGTTTTGATTCAAATTTGAGGATGATACTCCCAAAAATGTAGTTTCTGTAAGCTTTTATTCAAGAAAAGTCCTTTCCAAAAAGGCCATTTGGAGGCTCCAAATGGACACCGGGTAACCAACTGGCATAAAAAGTAAACGCTACATACTACATATATGTATATCAATTCAAAACTGCTCTGCCCATTAAACCACACAAGAAAAACATATTTCAGCACAACATTTTAACATTTTAACAAAATAATATTTATTTTGAACAATTATAATAGCGAAAACAGTGAAGGGAAAAAACAACCGTCTCACTGTATGTATAGACATTCCAAAAGTGATCATTTTACAACTAATGAACACAAAAGATGATTTTTTTTTTTTTTTTACATTTATTTTAAACAGGTTTTCATTCAAATAAATTATAATAAACTGCTAATTATGAGTATACAATTACTGAAAAACTAAAGCAACTCTATGGTATTTACAAAGTGTATGAAGACATGTTGATCAAGGCAGTCACTAAAGATTTGTTCTCTAACCAACTGGAAACCAAAGTCACTGAAAGACAGAAGAGAGAAAGTGTGTAAGCAAAAAAAAAAACAAACAAACAAACAACAAAAACTAATTTGCAACAAAATCTATGCATCTATGTGAGAGTACTTACCTAGTACTGCCTGAAGCCAGCCTGTCACATTTGCTCCAACTGTGCCAACTCAGAAGACACCCACTGCAAATAAGAAGGGAAGAGAGAAAAGGTGTGCAAGTAGAACAAAGAAAATTTCAAAGAGAAGTATATTCTGTTTCAACTGTAGAATTTGTTTTTACTGTGATAACAGTTCACTATCCTAGTGAATTCACTTACTATATCAGGATGAAAAACAAATTGCAACAATGTTTATGCATGTGTGTGAGAGTACTTACCTTGAACTGCCTGACACCAGTCTGTCACATTTGTCCAACTGCGCCGACTCAGAAGACACCCACTGCAAAAGAGGCAGAGAGAGAGAGAGAGAGAGCAAACAAGCAGAACAAAACCAAGCAGAACAAACACAAATTCCAAATGGAATAAATCTAACTGAAGGGTTTTAAGCCTAGGAAATATGTGTGATATGATGGAACACAATAATTCACTAAAACAGGAAGAAACAGGATGAAAACTTATTGGTCATGTAAGTGTGAATGCATCCCTAACCGTTATTCTCTCACACCAGCGATGGCTTCTCTGCCTCTTTCCCTCCTCGGAACTGCAAATCCACCTAAACTTGGAAACATTTCTGGAACAACTATTAGAATTGAATGCTTTGAACATGTAAATTATAAACATGATTAATATTTTCCACCCTGCTTATGCCAGTCATTGTAGCAGTCCCATTGAGGCTGAAAGCACAGTGGCACATCACATGTTGCACAGATGACTGGTCTCTTCTTGTGGCAGAGCCTGCTGTCTTCTGTAATGTGCTTCGGGTTGTGAGGAGCAACATTTGGAGCCTGAGGAGCAGCTGTTCTTGAGTCCAAGCCTGCAAGTTCCAGAACAAGCGTTTCCCTGAATGCTTTCTGGGTCAGGGGTTTTTCCTTCCTTGCTCTGGCCAGATACTGATGCAAAATGTAGGCATTGACAACAGCAATATCCACAAAGTGGTAAAAGAAGGTTCGGTACCACTTCCGTGTCTTGTGGAGCACATTGTAGTACCCAATGAGGGCATCGGACAGGTCCCCGCATGAACCTGTTGTAGTCCAGCACAGCACCAGGAATAGGCACATGCACTTGAGACCACTGCCCATCATTGTCCTTCACCCTCCTTTGCACTGTGTTGCCTTCATATGCTTTGTGGAATGTGGAGGACATCAGCACTTCCCGGGTATCTTTCCATTCCACAAACAGCAGCTCACCCTCTCTGAGCCATCGCACGGACCCTCGTGGAGCATTCCGCGGTAGTCTGTTGGTGACTGACTTTGGGAAACCAATCCTGTTCGGACGAATGGTGCCACATGCCCAAATCTTCTTACCGAGGAGGTCTCTGAAAAGCTTGGGACTGGTGTAAAAGTTGTCGACGTACAGCTTGTAACCAGTGCCCAACATCTTTTCATCTACAAGTGCCATGACAGACTCGTAACTCAGCCCATTCTGAGATGTCATGGACTTGCCTTCGTACACAAAGAACTCATAGGTGTAGCCACACAAGGAGTCTGCCAAGACAAACAGCTTGTAGCCCCATTTAGTGGGTTTGTTCTTCATGTATTGCTTGAGTCCAGACCTTGCCTTGGATGCCACCATCCTCTCATCTATGGAAATATTCTGATTTGGATGAAAAAATGACCTGCAGGCATCCCTAATGTTGTCATAGAGAGACTTGATCTTCCCCAAGCGGTCATAGTTGCCTTCTTCTTTTCATTTTCTTCGTCTTCCTGAGGATTGCTAAGATGAAGAGAGTTTGAGATGGTTATAAACTTCCTACAAGACATGATCTCTGCAGGAAGGGGAACGGTGTAGATTCGGGACCTCCTCCAATAATCAGTCAAGGCAGAGACCTTCACGAGACCCATGTACACCAAAAGCGCCAGGTAAGACTTCAAATCTTCCACGGAGATGTTATTCCATGGCTTCTGTCCTTCCTGCTGATTTTTGGCCCCATAGGCATTTGTGTGCTGAACGATGGTCTGCATAACAGACATTGAAAAGAACAGCTGAAACAACTGCAGTGCGGTGTACGATGCAGTTGTCACCAACTGTGGCCCAGGTATACGCGCAGGCCTAAACACAGGCTGTGGAGGTCCAATATCCTCATCATCTACATTGTGCCATCTTTCCTGTGGGGTGCTAAGGACACAGCAGGCACTGACTGGCTCCCTCTCCCTCTCCCTTTACCTCTACCTCTACCTTTACCTCCACCTCTTGTAGCCAAAGTAGATTCAGATGGAGATGAAGATGCCGATGATGACTGCCGTGGTCTCTTACGTCGCTCAGGATTGGACTCCGGATTCCATTCCTCATCTGTGTCTGTTGAAGGCCTATTTTACAGCACAGGAAAAAAAAAACACAAAAAAGCAAAATAGGATTTCAGTTTGAGTCAAATACAGACATACAACCATTATCAGCATCAATATTCCTTCATATTACAATAATAAATGCATGTTTGCCAAATACCTTATGCTTATAATTCTAATAATTATAAATGCTTTGTAAGAATTATACATTTTTCTCCACATATCTTCACCTGACTTCTTGTAACCCTTTCCTTCCATTATTGTTATATTCATTCATACATGTACACACACACACATGTGTGTGTGTGTATGTGTATATATATATATATATATATATATATATATATATATATATATATATATATATATATATATATATATATATATATATATAAAAAACCCTATCACCTACTCATGTTGCCTCGTGTCTTGCTAGTCACCTCCACTGTCATTTTATGCTAACATGATAATGAGCTAACATGAAATAAAACTGCAAATACATGATAAACATATATACAAATTCAAGACAATGTGTTGAAACTTACCGATCTAAAACGGGATAGAGTCCATGATCAAACATCTCTTGGAACGAATCGACGCTCGACACCGTGCTGTCCCTGTCTGAGAAGCATCTCTCCGCGTCTTTCTGCTGCTCCTCGTCACTACTCCTCATTACTCCTCCAAAACACTCTCAACTCACGAAAACTTTTCTGTAGTCTACGAGCCATGATGCAGAAACTCAGACAAAATTTACTTTGGAGAAAAGCCGTTCGTTGATAACAAATGTGTAGCGAAGCAAGGCTAATCGGTGCGTTCCGTGCGTAAAATGGCAAGAGCGCACGAGTGAATGGGATGATTGCGCACATGTATTTGACACCCCTGTTTGCAAACTGTCAATCACTGCAATCGTGTTTTAGTTGGTCAATACCCCCATCCATCAAAACATTGCAGAATATGCATTGGCTGGCTTTATCCAGTCAAAAACCTAGGTACGGTGATTGACAGGTTGCTCAACCTGTAACGCGCTTCCTGGATATTTTGGTCGATCACAAAGTCTGTGATTGAAGGAGAGAGACGAGGGATGGCCCATTTTATCCGTAAGAGTCTAAACTACGGGGAGAGATGGCTTTTGAACGTTGGAATACGGGTTAGAATCAACATTTCATAAAACATTAACACGATCGATTACTCTAACTCGAAATGCTCATGCAAACAAAGGAGGATTTTTAAATTTTTTCCATATTTTTTCGTTGTTTTGGATAAAAAACGGATGCATTTTGAAGAGTGGACCCTTACACTGACATGTATGCTGTATTTTCTTGGATTCGTCCGATCTGATCTGAACGAGAGGAGATGAAAGATGAGTACCGCTAATATTATGCTAATGTTTAAATGTCCGGTCCTTTATTATTTAATTTAACCCTTTCCTCTCTGGGGTATTTATTGCAAAAACAAGTTCAGAACATGAATCTTGAGTGTTTTAGCTTTCAAATGATGCATAGATTGTGATAGTTGATTGAATATTTTCTATAAAACAAAAGTTAATAAAAGTACACAACTGCAAAAAAACGTGATCCGGTGCGGGTTAAGAGGTTAAAGTGCTTGAATTTCACTCTCAAAAGGTTGTACGAACCCTGAAAATTAATAATGTAAAACATTCGACTATTTATGCCACAATACCATGGTTACAGTTAGCTTTGCTACATTAAATCCATGGTGAATGTTGGTGATTTGTGAACTGAAAAGTCTTTTTTAACTTGTTCATTCATGGCACAAAGTTTCTCATGGTTTTCTCTAGTGGTGTAACAGTTCAAAGGTATGTGTGTTGGAGCAGGGTTGGAACTAAACTCTGCAGGGCTGTGGCCCTCCAATAATTGAGTTTGACACCCCGGTTTTATTTCAACACAGTTGTTCTTTTCATCAGTGTTTCAGCAACGATTAGCAGTGTGATCTCTGTGGAGCATTTGCTTATGAAGCCAGACAAGTTGTCAGGTAGGCCATTCTGTGAGAGAAAAGCAGAGAACCGATTGAACACAAATCTTATATTAAAGGAAGCTTTAATGCGTTGGGAAATTTGTCAGTAGGGCAGGATGTGTTGATGATGTGAGCGAGCCGGTAGCAGTGTTAGGGCGATCTGCTCCAGGTTCATGTTCACGGTGTGCATGTGTGTGCACTTGGATGGGTGAAATTGTTTCTGACTTTCTACAATGCATTGTGATGAAAACCAAATCCCGCCTCCTATTTCCTTGATCAACTAACCACATTACACGGGTGCTAAAACCTGGGAGGAAGGAGGGGACATGCTATCTGAGAACCCTCACTGCTGAGGGGGATTGCGGTGCTGAGGAAGCCGAGGATGTGGTGCTGGAGCAATGGCAAAACAGGTGGGACCGAGAGCCCGATGCTATGCTCCTGGGTTGAGGTGGGGGGCTGCCATCCGAGAGGGAGCGGAGGAGTTGCCGCCATTCACCATGCGCCCGGAGCCTGCTGTCGTCTGCTATGATGGGGAGATGACCGAAGTGATCAGGTGGGGATGTAGGGAAGTAGATTGCAGAGATAACTAGGAGCCAAGCCATGCAATGATTTGAAAGTGAGCACAAGTATTTTATACTTGATACGATAGGCCACTGGAAGCCAGTGAAGATCAAATAGAATAGAGGTGATATGGGCAGAATTCTTGGTGTGGGTAAGTATTCTTGCAGCAGAGTTTTGAACATATTGCAGTCTGGTGATGGAGCTAGCCTTACTTCAGGGGGTCAGTCGGAGATCTAAAATTCTGCATTGAAATGTAAAACTGTCCTATCAAAGAGATAGGAGGAAAGCCAAGAAAGAGCAACAACGGAAATACACACATCTTAGAGGAATGAAATAAGTAAATCACGACAGTGTCGAAGGTGGAACTAAGATCGAGTAACAGAAGTATTGAGAGAGAGTCAGAGTCATCAGTGAGTAGTAGGTCATTCACTACCTTGACACAAGGGCAGTTTCGATACTATGGAATGGGCAAAAACAAGATTGAAAGGGATCAAAGAGAAAAGACTGAAGCTGAGAGGCAGCAGTTCCCTTTTGAAAGGGAACTTCTACTCTGCGCTAGGGGAACGTCCTCCGTGACCCGTGCTCGAAATGCCAAAAATCACCACACTCCAATCCTATTGGCCGGCAACAGCCTATCACGTCAAATGGCGCGAACCGTGACGTATAAAGGGAGCGCCTGGGGAAACAGCCGACATCCTTTTGTCTTTTCGCGACTGCTTTTGCTCGTGCCTTTTTCACTCTGCCAAAAGAAAATATGTCTGCTAAATCGTTCAGGAAGTGTGCTGATCCTTGTCCCAGGTTTTCTGACACCGGAGGACACACACAACTTGTGCGTTTTCTGTCTGGGCGAGGAGCACGCACGGTCAGTACTCGAGGTTGCTGCCTGTGCTAACTGTGAGCGTTTTTCTATGACAACGCTCCGTTCTCGTTTGGCCCTCTTCTTGAGGGGAGAAGTGCCACCACCGCTGCCTGGTGGTTCCGGCCCCGCTCGTGCTGAGGCTCAGCGGCGATTGAATTCATGGGGCTCGCAGGTGGAACTCGCTGAAGAATTTGAGAGGGGTGTCTGTCTTTCTCAAGCTGAAGCGACTGACGAGGACGCGCTTCTGGCGGATGACGACGATGTTTTATCTTTAACATCCTCGGACCCAGGAGCGAGTGCTCTCTTGGTCCAAAGTCCCGGAGAGCAGAAGATGGCCGAGGTGGGAGAAGCGGGCGAGCCCGCGGCTCCCGCTTGGCCTCCCTGCGCGGCGTTTTTCGGAGTTGCTGGAGGTTATGGAACACGCCTCGAGCAGACTGCAGCTGCCCTGGGAGCGTGTGAGGAGGGAACCCGCTCGCAGCAGGTTAGACGATCGGTTTCTCTCTACCCATGACCCGGCAACTCCGGCGAGGGCCCTGCCATCCAAAGCGTTAAAGGTGACGTCACGTTTGAATGGCAGGGCTTGCGCCGCTGCAGGTCAGGCTGGTGCGGCGTTGCACACTATGATGGTGCTTCTGGCGTACCAGGCTGATCTGCTTTCGGATCTTGATCAGGGAGGCGAAGACGCGCTAGATTTTGCATCCCGGTCAGATCCAGCTCTGGGCCCAGACAGCCGGGAGATCCCGGGCCGTCTCGAGCCGAGGCTCAGAGGGAAAGTGTCGCCGCTCGTGCGCCTTCTCCTCCTCGGAGTAAGTCGCAGAGACAGCGAGACGCTAGAAGGAAGAAGCAAGACCTGAGGGAGGTGATCGAGGAGCGGCGCCAGCAGCGCCGGTAATCGATCCCCTCTCTCGCGAGGGCTTTTTCTCGCCCTCGCTCTTCCTTCGCCTCCCGGTAGCGTTTGTGACATCTATATGCTGCGGGCTTTACAGTCGGGCTGATGTTGCGGGCCTATGATGAATATATTCCTGACAGCCTGCTGTCTGGCTTGATAGTGAAAGTGCTTTTGGGCTTATGGGACTTTGGATTTTCCCCTCCGTGTGACGAATCGGGGAGGAATCTGCATTCTACGAGCCGCAGGAGGTAAGCCAGGTCCATTTTTCATTCTCAATATAGACCGTGCTTTTCCTGTATAGCTTCCCGTGCATATAGTTGTCATCTGTTCATGTTTTTAAGGGGTTATTTGGGCAAATAACTGTATGTTAGGCTGACTGTTTCAGGCAGGCCCTTTTGTTGTTTAGCGTTGGTTTAGTTTTTCGGCTGATATTGTGTACAGTTATGTGTTGGCCGGTTTTTCGGCCACCTAATGCTGTCGCTCGCGCTGCTTTCTCCGCGTGTTTGGGAATTTGTAGCCCGAGTGTAGCTTGGTCTACATACAGTCCTTAGCTAGCGGCTAGGCTAGAACTAGGTTAGGTGTGTGTTTGTTTACATCCCCCTGTTATAACTATCCTCCTGCGGTTGTATAGTTCCTAGTTCTGGCCTCCTTCTGAGGAAGTTGCTGGCCGTTTTTTCCCCATATTTCCCCTTCATATGTTTATGCAGGAGTGTTATGTGAGCGTGCTTGTGCTGCCACAGGTTACACCTGTTTTTTATGATAGCAGGCTTTATCCGGCCTCTATATATGAATACGGTGTTGTTGTACTCCCCAGTTAGGGTTTGTGTTTCACTGAGTGCATCACCTGTTGGATCGCACACTCAGGATGAGTGTAGGGAATTTTGTTTACCCGACCTCTCCCGGTCGTTTGCACCACAGCATCTGGGGTTCATTGCTGTTTGATTGTTGGCTATTTGTTTTTAGCATCTCTGTATGCAGCTTGTTTGGATACAGCGCTGTTGGTCTATGATGCTGGTTACGCTCACGCTGTTTAGCATGATTTACATTGCCTGCTGGAATGTGTATGCCTAGGCTCAGGTTGTGTAGCTAGTTCCCTTAAATTTGTCATTTTAGGTTATACTGGCCCTTCCTTGTAGCTAGGGCCCCGTCATGACCACGGGCCGGTGCCACATGGTTCTTTAAGCAGCAGGCCTCTCCAGGCTTCTCTTATAGCTTCCTGTTGGCCCAGCTACACTGGTCGTGTACGGGCATCATTCCATGATTGAATAAATGCACTAGCTATCGCCGTGCGCTTTTAAGGTTACAGGCCGCTTTCTGGCCTTCCCTTGCTAGCATGTCGGAGTTTAGCTTGATACTCCTCTCGCTGAGAGTAAAAGATGTTTTTACTGAGTATTTTGTGCGTTTATCCCCTTTAGCTCTAGTCGAGCTAAAATATTTTCCCTGTCTAATTAACGGGTTCTATTTTTGCTCCTAGAACTTTAGTAGCCGCTGGTTGATGTCGCGTGTGACGGGTAGGCCGTAAAGGCCTCCTGTGGAGCGTGCTGACCTTCGACAGCAAAAGGGATGGTTTTGCCGGCTGGCCGGGTCTCGGGTTGACTATGACCTCCTGTGTAGTCAGTCTGTTCAGCCTGGACCCTGATAACACTGCCACGAGCTGATGCCACATGCCTGCTGGGATTATAGGCCCACAGGGCCTTTCCTTAGCGCATGATGGCGTATGTTGTACTCCTCTTGCTTAAAGAGTAGAAAGGTACTTCGCAGAGTGCACTGCTCGTTGGTTTGTGTTGGACGTGGGCACTTGCAGCTGTTATGTCTTGGTGTTTGCCCCACCTTGATATGCAATAGGGTGTGGCCCTACAGGCCATCCTGGGCTACCGCCGTCTGCATTCAGTTCTCTGGTGAACTCTGGTTATGTTGCAGGCCCTTTTTCCCGGCCTCCATGACTATGTGCCCGCTTTACGGTCTGTCTGTTAGGTTGAGCTTTGTACTTCCCCTTGGGGTTAACTGCGTAATTGTGCTTAGCTCCCTAAGCTGGTTTGGTTGTAGACTTCTATGAAGTCTCCCGTTAGACCAGCCCCCAGGCTGGTTTGTGCTCCCCTGGGTCAGGGGTCTTTAGCGCACAGCCTCCTCAGCACCTTGTTAACGGCTGAGTAGATCCTTGGATGAGTGGTTGTACTCCGCTCTCCAGGATGCCCATCTCTGTGTGTGGGTTTGAGTTGCTTACTGCCTTTCACAGTCGCTCTTTCCTGCTCTCCTCTTTGGAGTTTGCGCTTGGAGATTCTGTATATCAGACAAGGTTGGCTAGGCCAGATTTAGCTTCGCTGGATCTGGCTAGGCCTCCTTGGTGGCAGCGGGATGGTTTTTCCCCCCGAGTGACTGGCTGAGGTTCCTTTGGTTCCTTGGCCACATTCCCTTAAAGGGACCACCCCCTCTCGGGGTGTTGGTTCCAGATGCTCGAGCAGCCTTGGTAGGCTTTTTTTGGAAGGCCTCTTTTAGGCTCAGCTTGGGCTGTTGGCCGTAGGGAATGCTGTTACTGACAGACTTGGAGTTCTGCCCCCGGTTTTTCCCTGGAACTGCCGGATATGTGTCCAGACATTTGGACTGGCATTCTCCTCTAGCATGGCGGCGTGGGTATATCGTTCCCCTAGCGCAGTCAGCGCAGAGTAGAAGTTCCCTTTCGAAAGGGAACGTCTCAGGTTACGTATGTAACCATGGTTCCCTGAGAACAGGGAACGAGACTCTGCGCTTTCATGCCATGCTGCGGGATGCCTGCTACAGTCGCTCAAAGACAAGAAGATGTCGGCTGTTTCCCCAGGCACTCCCTTTATACGTCACGGTTCGCGCCGTTTGACGTGATAGGCTGTCGCCGCAGAGTCTCGTTCCCTGTTCTCAGGGAACCATGGTTACATACGTAACCTGAGACGTTTTTTTCCCAGTCATTTAGCAATAAATGTATTTGAAATTGGACAATAATTAGATGGAACTGAGGAGTCAAGGTTGGGTTTCTTTAGAACTGGGGTAACTGTGGCAGAGGGATTGAAGCAGTGGTAAGACATGTATTAATGAAATGAAAAATATATGCAGAAATGACAATGGCATAATTTCAGGAGAGAAGTGGGGGCAGGGTCAAGTCAACTAGGATAAAGAGTTGGATTTCAAGGAGAGATTAGGCAAGAAGCTAAACTCACAGGACCATGGCATGTCTCTTATCCAGTATATGATTCAAGTAGGAACAGCAAAATTAATCTGAAACTAGAGCATCATGAGATGGAGGTTTGGTGATCTTGTGTGTTGTTAAATAATGCTTTTGGCTTGTTGCTTGATTTGTTAATCATAGCAGTGACAAAACCAGAAGGAGCAGAGTTCAGAGCAGATTTGTAATTTTTGAGGTGTTCAAGAAAAGCTAAATAATGAACAGTGAGGCTTGCTTTCCTGAAAGCAAGACATCTACCGGTAGCCTTTAAGATGCATAGCTCAGGAGTGTACTGTTGGAAATCTCAGAAGCATAGACCAGGAGACTTTGGGATCTCTTGAAGCAGAAGTTACTCTTTATTGAGAAACACGCTGTGCGTCGCTGTGGTCATCCAAAATCTAACTAAGGCAGTGACTTGGTAGTTCATATACATTCAAGGGGGAGGGATACATAGAGTAGAGGTGTGGACAATCTAAACAAAAGATGCAAATGCAGTACAGGAATCAGATCATTGCCTACATTTTCCAGCCATGATCTAATCAGCATAACTGTGTCATTCAAATGCATAGGGGCTAATCCAATCAGTCTGGCAGTATCACCTATACCTTTACATTATCATAGAGACAAAAGCACAGCTGTATCTTGAGCTGGTCATGCCACATGGTCAGGATGTAGGATCCGCAGATTTTAAACAGATTCTTAAATTTGTAATTCCACAGTACCAAGGGGAAGTGTAGGTGAAAGGGACTGATCTGATCCTAAAAGGAGCATGCTCATGCAAGATATCAAAGGTAATGGAGTGGTATTTAGAGAGTGGTATTTAATGGAGATGCAAAGATGCATGGAAGAGCATCAGGCTTGGAGCATCGGATACTCATATCATGGACGACTGATTATTCCTAGACTCCGGCAGAATTCATACATCAGAAAATCAAGATGCAGGTGGCAGTTCAAGGCCCTTAGTTTAGCCAGAGAATATCCAAATTCCATAACATATAATAGATAAGGCAAAAAAGACAAACTGAAAAACTGTTGATTGAGGCATGTTTGTATTGTTGGAGCAATGCCAATCCCTAGCGAAATCCACGTTAGCCAACCCCATACATCACATCACCAAAAATAGCAGGCTAAGAAGGAGACAACACATCCAGATAGCAAGCAGTTAACAAACCACACAACTGATAGAGCGGTAACTCACCCATTTGATGAGCCGAAAGTGGTGGAAGACACAACAGGGTAGAGAGCTCGCAGCAGCCTGATGGCAAAACTTGCAGGCAGCAAAACTTGCTGTCAACAATCAAGTCCAAAGCACCAACAGTTAGATTGGAGTAATCCAATAAGCACAGTAATCAAAATGGTGATTAAAGAAATCCAAATGAAGCAGTAATCTTTTCAGTGCAGCAAAACATACATACAAACAAACAATCCAGGTACAAAGCGGCAGTCAGTCGCACACAGTGTTCTCGACCCTGAAATGAACAGTTTGACTGACTGCAATGCAAGAATGGATGTCTGTTAACCCTCTGGAGTCTGAGGCTGATTTGGGGCCTGGAGAAGTTTTGACATGCCCTGACATTTGTGCTTTTTTCAGTTGTTCATAAACATATAAATGACAAAAGTGTCATTACACTGTATTCAGCACAAACTAGGCTACAATAATATATGAGGAACATGTATGTACATGTATGTGTTTTTGAAGGAATAATGTTTATGCGTGGTTACTGAAAAAACAAAAAACTTAAGTCACTGAAATAAGGCCAAAAAAAGTATAGTAAATCTGTGTTTACAATACTTTAGGGTATTGGAGGTTGTAAACTAGAGTTTTTGCTTCAAAATTATGTAAAAATTATGCTGCCTAGTCCTTCATATAAAACAATATATTGATTTAGTTTTTGTAAGACACTTTTTGCCAAGAAACACAGTATGCGTGGAGGCGTGAATCACCACTGAATAATGGGCCATTCTCACCTGAGAAGACAAAAGAATTGGATAGTAATGAGCTGAAATGACTTGCATATTAATGAGGCATTTCAGTCAGGTAGGCTGTGAAAAAAAACCTTCTGTGATGTCTCAAGCTCATCATGATATATGAAACATACAGAAAAATATTATTACAATATAAAGTAATGGTTTTATATTATACTTTAAAATATAATGTATTTCTGTGATGCAAAGAGTCTGAATATAGGCTTTTAGTTTAAAAGCATGCACATTTGGAGAAATATTGGACTCTCATATGCTTATGTCAATTTTCTATACAGAGGAGTTATATTTATTTAATATTCATTGTCATTACTATGAGCGCTGGTGTTTTCAATTCATCCTTGAAGTCGGAGGGCACTCTCTGTGCATTTTTAGTCCACAAATTCATCTAAAAGAAGAAGAGGCTATTCCATGAATGGAGTTTCCAATTCATACTGCAGCCGGAGGGCGCTAAAGAAAAAAAATTCATCTTTAGAAGAAAAGAAAACAGGAACTAACTGCATGTCTTCTAGAGCTCCCTAACCATGACTTTTACATCCAGATAAACACTTTTCAAGACAATAAATACACGATTGAGACGATGAATGCATGTATTGCCTCTGAATTTGCGTCTGAATAGCGCTGGCTCCGTGGGCGTGGCCGCATTAGCGGATAATGAGCTGAATCACGGACTTCTGACATGGCTCTCTTTTCATACAGATTACATAAACACAGAAGGTTTGTTTTCGATTTGACTTACATGATTTAAAACCTGACATCTTAACGTTTTTTTAGACATAAGTTTATTTTTTCTGTGATTAGTATTCACTAAGTTACAGTTCATTTTCTGAGAACTATCAGATTGGACTTCGTTCAGAGGGAGAGGAGAAATCACGCATCATGTTAGTTTTCTTTATTTTACAAAAAGCACAACATTGTGTTTTTACTCTGAGTGTATACAAATAAAAGAAGATATTCTATAGTTTCAATTGATATATTACTTATGTCTCTATGACAAAAAATGTCGGAGTATTTTAAGTCTGTTTTGCTGCAATGTGAAAAAAACCTGAAAAACGCGCCGGCGCGTTTTCAGACCTCAGAGTGTTAATCACACTTGAGGTGCAACAAAATAATTATAATAATATAAAGCACAGATGATGAATGAACGACAAGAAAGCACAAAAATGATTGTACAGTTCGCAAGAGTAAATACAAACAAAAATGAGTTAGTTGTTCGTTGCCAACAGCACAGCAGCCCCAGCCAATCATGACACTCAAACCCAGTGTTACTCAGGTGTAGAGCGAAATCAAAGCAGCCTCGCGTCTGTTTTCAGGCCTTCTCGCTTAGCTCTCTCCAGCACTGGAAAGCTTTTCTAATATCAATGTGTCTTAAAGCTCTTGCCCAGTCATAACCCTTCATTCCAGTGATATTCTTCTGAGCTTTTATCTATTGTATTGTCTCATCTGTCTGTCTTCAAATCTCCCTCTTTTTCTCTCAGCACAAAAGTAAAATGGATTTCCTGATCCCGGATAGCAAAATATTGGATATCCAAAACCAGATCATTCTGATCAAGATTAAACATTTTGAGCAACCGACAATGCCACTGTGTATAGGATCTAGTTGAATGTTGGTTTTGATGCTTTACATGTCTAAATGTTTTGTTGTCTATTGCTTTGTGCCATTGAACTGGTGTTAATTTGCATTTGTCTCTTTTCGCTTTAGACCTGATGGCACTGAAAGAGGAGAGTGAAGTACTGAATGAAATGGATGAGAATGATCAATATAATAGTCATCCTGATTTCAAAACTGGAGAAAAAACTTGTTCACAGATTGAAAATACTTACTCACAAAAAAGGGTTAAAAAGACAGGAAGTAAAAGTAGTTTCATCTGTCAACAGTGTGGAAAGAGTTTCAACCAACATGAAAATCTTAAAGCACACATGAGAATTCACACAGGAGAGAAGCCTCATAACTGCCAACAGTGTGGAAAGTGTTACTCTCAAAAAGTACACCTTAACAGACATATGAGAATTCACACAGGAGAGAAGCGTTGTACCTGTCAACAGTGTGGAAAGACTTTTGCTGAAAAAGCAAGCCTTAAAAGACACATGAGAATTCACACTGGAGAGAAGCCTTTCACATGCCCTCAGTGTGAAAAGAGATTCACTTGTAAAGGAAACCTTAAAGTCCACATGAGAATTCACACTGGAGAGAACCCTTATATCTGTCAACAGTGTGGAAACAGATTTAATCTAAAAGGAAGCCTTAAAAAACACATGAGAACTCACACTGGAGAGAAGCCTTACACCTGTCCTCAGTGTGAAATAAGTTTCACTCTGAGAGAAAGCCTTAATAGACACATGAGAACTCACACAGGAGAGAAACCTTACACCTGCCCTCAGTGTGGAAAGACTTTTTCTGAAAAAGTAAGCCTTAACAGACACATGAGAACTCATACAGGAGAGAAGCCTTACACCTGTCCTCAGTGTGGAAAGAGTTTCACTCAAATTGGAAACCTTAAAGTTCACATGAGCGTTCATGCTGGAGAGAAGCCTTTCACCTGCAAACAGTGTGGAAAAAGTTTCAACCGAAAAGGAAACCTTAATTGCCACATGAGAATTCACTCTGAAGAGAGCCTTTTCAGCTGCCAACAATGTGGAATAAGTTTCACTCAAAAAGGAAGCTTTAACAGACACATTAGAATCCACACTAGAGAGAAGCCTTACACCTGCCAGCAGTGTGGAATAAGTTTCACTCAAATAGGAAGCTTTAACAGACACACAAGACTTCACTCTGGAGAGAAACCCTACATGTGCACTCAGTGTGGAAAGAGTTTCAATCAAAAACGACACTTTAAAGACCACATGAGAATTCATACTGGAGAGCAACCCTACACATGTCCTCAGTGTGGAAAGAGTTTCAATCAAAAACAACACTTTAAAGACCACATAAGAATTCACACTGGAGAGAAGCCTTTTAGTTGCCAACAATGTGGAAAAAGTTTCAACCGAAAAGGAATCCTTAACAGACACATGAGAGTTCACACTGGAGAGAAGCCATTTACATGTGGTCACTGTGGGAAAAGTTTTGGGTATAAAATAGCCCTTAAGTACCACATGATTATTCACGTATGAGAGAACTGTTTTTGTAAATTATCAGTGTGGAATGAATTTCACAGACAGGAAACACCTCATGTTTGAGAGACTGTATAATGTGCTGATTATTGTTACTGTACTAATATCCCTATTAAAAGTTAGTTAGTTCACTCAAAAAATGAAAATTCTGTCATTACTCAACCTTGTGTCGTTCCACATGCGTAAGAATTTCGTTCATCTTCGGAACACCAATTAAAATCTTTTTGATGAAGTCTGAGAGGTTTCTGTCTCTCCATAGCGATCAAATGCAACTACCACTCCAAAGTCCAGAAATGTAGGAAAAATCATTCAAGTACTCCATGTGACTCCAGTGGCTTAAACTTGTGAGCGACGTGAGTGCTTTGTTTGTGCAAAAACATGAGGGTGAATAAAAGACAGAATTTTCATTTTTGGGTGAACTAACCCTTTAAAGGTGCTCTAAGTGATGTCATGCGTTTTTAGGCCAAAACATTTTTTGTCACATACAGCAAACATCTCCTCACTATCCGCTAGCTGCCTGTCCCCTGAACAAACTGTGAAAAAAACGCGGTCTCTGTAGTTGCCACAAGCTTCGAAAATGGCAATAAAAACAAACTGGTGCAGCCTGGACCACGAAACATAATAAACATGCTCCAGGCAATAACCGACAAGAATGATTTTAAATGTGCGTTCATGACTGTTTCAGGAAGCATGGAGGAGGAGGAGGAGGAGGAGGAGGGTCTAGCTAGCCTCTGTTTTGTTTGACAACACTTCGAACGTCAACAGGAAGTTACATCCACCCAGGATCACTTAGAGCACCTTTAATATCCATTGACTGCGGAAGGAGTAAAGAAGCCAGAGTCGAGAAATAGTTCCAATGGGTTGATTAGGCAAATGAAGAATGAACTAGTTAAAATTTTACATGTTAACGTAAGTATAAATTTGTATCAAATAAAATACATAAAACTATGTCAATTATGTTTGCGCAAAATAATAAACAATAACAGAAACAGGCTTTTAATTCACTGTTGTTTGGCTCGATGAGATCTGTGTTCTCATGCATTCATATATGGTTGTTCTGTGTTCTCAACAGTTTCATGCATGCACTATATTGCCAAATGTTTTGGGATGCCTTCCTATACATGCACATGAACTTCAATGACATCCCATTCTTAATCCTTTGCAGTTATAACAGCCTCAACTCTTCTGGAAAGGCTTTCCACAAGGTTTAGGAGTGTGTTTACAGGAATTTTTGACCATTCTTCTAGAAGCGCATTTGTGAGGTCAGGCAGTGATGTTGGTGAGAAAGCCTGGCTCACAGTCTCCGCTCTAATTCATCCCAAAGGTGTTCTGTCGGGTTGAGGTCAGGACTCTGTGCAGGCCAGTCAAGTTCCTCCACACCAAACTAGCTCATCCATGTCCTTATGGACCTTGCTTTGTGCACTGGTGCGCAGTCATGTTGAAACAGGAAGGGGCCTTCCCCAAACTCTTCCACAAAGTTGGGAGAATGAAATTGTCTTGGTATGCTGAATCATTAAGAGTTCCTTTCACTGGAACTAAGGGGCTAAACCCAACCCATGAAAAACAACCCCACACCATAGTCCCCCCTCCACCAAACTTTACATTTGGCACAATGCAGTCAGGCAAGTACCGTTCTCCTGGCAACCGCCAAACCCAGACTCTTCCATGGGATTTCCAGACAGAGAAGTGTGATTTGTCACTCCAGAGAACACGTCTCCACTGCTCTAGAGTCCAGTGGCGGTGTGCTTTACACCACTGCATCTGACGCTTTGCATTGCACTTGGTGATGTAAGGCTTGGATGCAGCTGCTCGGCCATCGAAACCCATTCCAGGAAGCTCTCTACACACTGTTCTTGAGCTAATCTGAAGGACACATGAAGTTTGGAGGTCTGTAGCTATTGACTCTGCAGAAAGTTGGCGACTTCTGCACACTGTGCGCCTCAGCATGCGCTGACCCGCTCTGATTTTACTTGGCCTACCACTTTGTGGCTGAGTTGCTGTTGTTCCCAATTGCTTACACTTTGTTATGATACCACTAACAGTGGACCTTGGAATATTTAGTAGTGAAGAAATTTCATTAATGGACTTATTGCACAGGTGGCAACCTATCACGGTACCACGCTTGAATTCACTGAGCTCCTGAGAGCGACCCATTCCTTCACAAATGTTTGTAGAAGCAGTCTGCATGCCTAGGTGCTTGAATTTATACACCTGTGGCCATGGAAGTGACTGCAACACCTGAATTCAATGATTTGGAGGGGTGTCCCAATACTTTTGGCAATATAGTATATGATGTAAATATGGGACAAAAACTCAAACGGGCATTTTTTGCCTCATATCTTGAATTTTACGAACATTCTAACTAAATTCTATAGGCTACATCACCCTCCTTCTTATTAGTCATCAATCAACTGTATGATATGTCAGATGGCCTGCGTATGTCTGGGGGTGGGCAAAGTGCATTAAATGTGTTAATTTTATCAAGTTATCTTTCCACTGTGATTAATAAATCTAACATGTTAAATCACTCAAACCATATATGGAAATCGACGAGTCCTTATTTGGGCTGGGTTTCCCGATAACGCTGTCTTTTAGCATGCTACGAAGGTAGACCTTAACTGAAGATATACCATTTCTAGGCATGTTCCCTGAACTATCCCTTAGGAGGTTGCTTAAGGTATAGCTTCTTAAGTGCGATGTTACCAGGTGCTGTCCATGGAGGCCGTGCTGAATTGGTTGATATCGATGACTCGAGAATCGATAATTCACTCATTTATCAGGACTCAGGGGATGTTAAAAGTAATCCAAATTGCAAACTAAATCTATATTGTAATTTATCTATATTCTGGGGACACTAGAGCCCCCATCAGCGTGAGTTTAAGGCGAGCGTTATTATAGAACAAAGTTTTAATTCCTTGGAGACGCGTCATGCAGCTGGCAGACATGTAGGTATCGTGTTTATATCGTTTTTTCATTTTTTTTAATTCAAAATATTCACAAACTTTTTAACTATGTCATGAATTTTATGATAAATTCCGATTGTAAAATATGTGGAAGTGAATGTGTTTTGTAGTGCAATGAGTTTGCATGGCAATTCAGAGCTGTCGGATTTATGAAATCTTCACCGAAATACATAAAAGTATGTGGCCGGTGAACTGGGCGAAGAATAGAGTAAACTATTGTTTCATACACAATGTGTATCTGATATGAATAAAACACTTCGTCAAATTATATAATTGAAAGGGTTATTGTTGCAGCTCACGTAGATGTGTGGAATTTGATTTTAACAAACTATAAATGTCTTTTTTATGCAGTAGCCTACTTAATTCAAATGTGTATTTAAATGACTGAAACATAAAATAAACCTGATGAGGTTAAAAACAGAATAGTTGTGACACATGACAAGCGCAGAGCGCGCATCTGTCACTGGTTCAGCGCTAAAGCACATTTGAATTTAGCAGTGAATCTTTGCATTTTATTCTTTTCCTTTTCGAACACTAAATGTATTACAGCTTCAGAATTATATTAGCCTGACGTGGTCATACTCAATTCTAGTTCGAATATGAGTCTGATACTGCTCCATTGGGCTTTGATTATGGGGGCGTATTTCAACCGATCCAGGAAAGACCTCAATTGGATAGACCTACAACCAATCAGAGCTACAGAGTAAGTGATGTATGTTGAGCGACGCATAGTTGTCAACAGAACTCAACTGCACACATGCTGGAACTAGTAGAAGATGAGCGTAAACAATGTTTGCCGGTGTTGTAAAAATAATTTAAGTATACACGGAGTACTTGCCAAATAATGCGCTGTCGATATCTTCTATAACGGACGTGATGGCGGAATCTACATATCTCAGTTCTTCAACAACAGCCATCATTGTTGTAAACTAATTCAACCCAAGCGCTCTTTGATGACGTGGCTGATTACGTTTCTGGTGATAATCTGTCAATCATCGCCCTGACAAATGTGATTGGTCCGAACAGTTTCTGTTCGGGCATAATTACTCCTCTACGGATCGAGTCCAGACCGAACTCCCCGACCTCAAAACGTTGTGGGCGGGGCTAAGTTCGGCTGGCATCCAGGCTAGAATTATATTAGTGTTGACTGTCAACAGTGATAAGGTATAGCTAAGAGTGGTGCAGACCAACCTTCGAAAGTATGACTTACAGAAGGTATACTTAACTAAGAACGTTTCGGGAGACATGTATTAATGTTAAGATACAGCTTAAGGTAGAGTTAAGAAGGTTTCGGGAAATCCAGCCCTGGTCACTGGTGGAATCTGGATGTCATCTTATGGAAAAGTTTGGTACTGCGCACAAAACATCTTATTGAAAGTTCTTTTTTTTTTTGAGAAATCAACTTAAATTTAAGTTGTAAAAGTCCTTTTCAAGTCTATGCTCAAAAAGTGGGACAGACAATAACAGGTGAAACAACTTCTTATTTCCACTAACTTTGAAAATAAATAGACACTGGTACTTCAGGACTAGAGTTGAAGAGCTGTGACATACAACACAGAAGTGTTTTGTAATTTAGGTCTGTAGTTTCTTTTGAACAGCTGCCAATATGGGTCAGATTGACTTGCGAACAGTAAGAACATATAACATTTGCTTTTTTTAGGCATTTTCATGATCCTAAATGAGAAAAAGTCAATGGGTATAATTGTATTTCAGATATTTTGTGCAGATTTTTACCATATGAGGATGACAAAATATTTTTTGTATTGAAATAAGTGAGGAAAAGCTTCATAGTGGCTAAAATAACAAAATCTATCCAAGAAATGTTATTATTTTGGGTCTGTACAGTTGACTTAGAACATTAAAATTTGCGGGTCAAATTGACCCGCGAACATCACAAACATACTTTTCTGTGAATATGTAAAAACACATCAGTGTGTTGAAACTTTACATGCATGTTCATGACCCTAAATGTGAAAAAGTAACAAAATTTCAAGAAAAAAAAAAACTACGTATTTGTCACTACTTGAATATTATTATTATTATTATTATTATTATCTTTATTAAGGACACAGGTGCAAACACAAGTTCCATAGATAGAAAAGTAAAGTTAAGAACACTGTAAACAAGTTACAATAATATTTACAGCATATTAATAATAGATTAGATAGAAATTAATAATACTGTAATATTTGGTATAAATGAAATTCTCTATGCAAACATTACATTTTTGTCATACAGACAGAACCTCTCTATTTAACTATTAATATATTTTTTTAATATCATACGTAAATGTGTACATTTCTATGCACGTTTGTGAGCAGGGCTTTTATTTTGGTCAAAATATGTGATGTCATAAGGCTGCGCCGCTCTCCTGCATCTGTTATGATTCGGCTGAAGAAAGGTTTGTGGTTTTATGCATTTAAAGTGTTTAAAGCAATGCAAACTGTTCAGTCAATTGAATCGTTTTGCAAACTTGTAAAGTAAAGTAATTATTTTTGAATGTAACACTATAATGCTTTATTTAACAATAACGAAAGTTGTTTTTGAGTAAAACACATTGGTGCGTCTCATTTCCCTCCTTATATCGTGAATCAGTTCATTGTAAACACAGTTGTGACGAGAGAAACTCCGAGTCATTTGAACCGAATGCTTTGCAAAATGATTCAATGATTCGAAACGCTCGAATAACCGCATCCTGACGACACTTACATGTAATTTTTACAAACCAACTGATAATGTTTTCATGAAAGTTTAATATAAAAAATAATATACAGATCAATTAATATCAAATCATAGGTAAATAATTGTGAATTGTCTGTGTAATGTGTACTCTTTTAGTAATTTTTAGTGCTAGTTTAGAGGGTTTTTTTGTTTTGTTTTTTTGTCTTATTTAAATCCATTAACTCTGACTCTCTTACCAGAGTACTGAATTACTGAACTAGAGCTGATTGAGACAGTCTCTCTTTCTGTTAATTATTGTTATCTTTATCATGACAGTGTCCAGGAAGACTCTTGATGAAGCAACTGAGATCCATGTGACACACTATTATAAAGATGGCATTTATTAAAGAGAACAGTGAAGACATAAAGATGGAGTTTATTAAAGAGGAGAGTGAATCCGTGAAGATTGAAGAAACATTCAGAATTAAACAAGAAGAAACTGAGGAACAAACAAAGATTGAGTTTATTAAAGAGGAGAGTAAAGACACGAAGATGCCGTTTATTAAAGAGGACTGTGAAGACATAAAGATGGTGTTTATTAAAGAAGAGAGTGAAGACATGAAGATTAAAGAAACAATTAGAGTGAAACAAGAAGAAACTGAGCAACAAACAGGTTGGTTTCATTCTCAAAGCTGAGAACAGTCATTTCATCCGTATTAAATTATTGACTTCTTAAAATAAAACTGTTTGAAAACAGAAACAGGTAAGACTGAGTCCTTGTTTTGCAAGTTACAGTTAAGTCTCTGGTCGAGTCAAGATGGAGAAGTCCAAGATCTTGATGAAAAATTGATGAATCTCTTGATGGAAATAACATCACAACAATTATTTCCATCAAGAGGTGCATGGGTCATTGACGGATAAGACTTTTTAATAGGCCAATTTTAAAATACCAAAAATATGGATACGTTTGGCCATTTTCTAAACATTTGGAATGTAGTGTACACATGCCTTTATAAAGAAAAGTAAAAAAAAAATGACATTTTAGTGTTTTTACACTTAAGTTAATAATACATAGCCTTAAAAAAGTCATCTGGGGCGACCGTAATATATCTCAAAATTCACATTTTTATGTATCATTAAGACTAGTTGAACTCATATCAGTAAGTAGATAAACTGATGAAGAAAGATAAACTTTAGTGCCCTTTCATTTTATGAAAACCATTATTTCACAAGTTTATTCTATAATATCAGTCTCCCTCATAATCCAGTTACAATACTGATTTTTACTTTAAAAGCAAAAAAACTGAATTAGCATTTATACAGATATTACACATTCAACAATAGCATACCACTGATTAATATTTGAGGCTAAACTGATGGATATTTGGTTATGAATTTATTCATTTATTCATTCATTTGTTGGTTACCCCACATGACATATGGTCGCCCCAAATGATAAGAAAACCACAGGTATAAAAATTTCAGTTAAAATGTACACAAAAGAGTTCAAGACGAAAGAAAATTTAACTCTTTTTATTCAAATAACATTTCAACATTTAAATATAACAAATCAGAAGGAAATTAACATTTAAAATTATATAATTTTTATTGCAACACACATTAAATGCTTCAAGAACTTAAGAAGCTGAGTAAAGAATCTCTTTTTTGGAACCTTTTTGATTCATTCGACAGGGAGAACACTACTTGCATCTCAATTAACCTTTCAACATTCAAATATCACAAATAATAAGTTTCTTTTTATGGACCCATTTAGCCACATAAGGCAGTGATGAACACGACTTGCATTTATCTAAGCTGAGGTATTTCTGAACTTCACCCAATCTTGGAGAGTCAGCTTTGAGAAGCGTGATGTTGCTGGCTCAGGCTCTGAGATCACAGCATGCACATCTTTTCTGTAGTAGAAAATTAAATCTACAGTTTGTGGCCACATGAAGAGGTTTTTGTCACCAGATTGTAGCATACAATTGACCTGCACTTCTTCTCCCACAACCTCAAGCACTTGGCCAACATAAGGCTTTTCATCATAAATGACAATAACAAACTTGCCACAAAGATCTAGATTTTCTTGTTCCCTAGGTGGTTGAGGAGGAGAGCTTGGGGGATTCTCAGCGTTGCACACAGTGTGTCTCACTCTCAGGTCTACTGTTACGGGCTTGTAACAAGGGCATGGACTCCTCTCTGTTTTCCTACAGAAGCATGACACAGTCCTGTGAGTGATCTGTGAAGGCTGGGTAGACCAAACCTGGTGTATTTTAAAGGTGCCCTTCACAGCCTCCAAGTTGTCAGGAATTAGCTCATCACACTTTTCAATGCTTTCTCTGTTTACCCAATAGTGTGTGATGCTTGAGCCTAATCTTGTGTTCAGCATCTCATAGAGTTGCTGTGGTGTCTGAAGTTCACCACCTCTTTGGACAAAGCGATCTGCTTCTCTTTTTATTGCCCCACCAATCCCATCTGGGGCCCCTTTCCCATGAGACTTTTCTGAATAATTCCAGGTCACCTTAGTGAACCCAGAAAGGAAAGGGACAGTACTGAGGAGGTAGAAGTTGTTTTTATTCCGGTACTGTGTAACCGGCCCATCACTCTGAATGTGGAGGGTTGTGATGTGGGAAGGAGGGTTGTGATCTGTGGGAAGGTTTCACGAAGCTGGGCTCTGAATGCCCACACCGCCCGCTTGTCCTGGCGCAGGCTGTCAGAGAGTGTTGCATAGGACTTTGTTCCATGCACAGTGTACAGGACTGCTGTGTGGATAGTCGCTTGCTGTCTGCTACCTCCAAAGTGAAATGCCTGAACCTCTGTGTTCAGCTTACATGCATAATTCTCTGAGAAGTCAACATGCAGAACAGCTTCACACCCTGTGATGTTTTGTTTAAGGTAGCGGAACTGCTCTGCCTGGTGCAGCCAGTTAAACTTTTTGCCAAGGATCTAACTTCTGAGAGAAAAGCTTCATCAAGTCCTGATGTTCCACTATAGATCTGTTTCACCATGTTGCCAAACATTCTCTCCCATTTGTGGAAGTTACCCTCTTCACTGCTCTGACTTCTGAGCTGCTCTCTGTCTCAGGGAATTCTACCTCCTCAAAGGCACTTGGCACAAACACGGTCCATACAGTCCTTATTTTTTGGATCACACACTATCTAACCAGCAGCTCAGAAATGCTTTTTGTTTTCAACAGCCCTCTGCTGTAGAGCTTTTGGCCAGCAGGTGGACATTTTCGTGGTCCATGCATGCACATGTGTCCCGATCCTTGGCTTTTAGGGATGGGACGAAATATCGTTTGACAAAATATCGCGATGTGACGAAACGCATCAGGTCGAAAAAAATGGACGCGAAATAAAGATAGATGGCACTGCTGCATGATTTGCATAGTATATAAATAATTTAGTGTATTATATTTGTGTGTATGTATATGGGGCAGACATCCGGGGAACAGTCTATGGTGGCAGGGTAAAAAAACTAAATGAAAAAAAAAAATTATATCCGGGGAAGGCGGTGTCAGTCAAGAGCATGTTGCAATAACAACACTGCCTTGCAGGACAAATATTCAAATTGCATTAGCACCACTGCCTTGCCCCCAAACAGACCATGGAGTCAAATAAAAAAGACAAAGAGGTCGAAATTGAGGACGCTCCGCCTGGATACAAGTCATATGTCTGGCAGTATTTTGCTTTCTCTAAAAAAGACAAAGACGGTGTAACTGACAAGATAAGACTGTGTGTAAGCGTACACCACATCCAACACATCAAACATGAACCACCACCATTCCGTACACCACATCCAACACATCAAACATGAACCACCACCATAAAAATGTCAACGTCACCATAAAAATGTGAAGACGGCCCCGGAGAAAACAACCTGACCATGAAAGGGAAGCTGACCATGACACCAAAGCGCTGACACCAACTCTACCTGCAAAACAGTCAAGTCCATTGGCGTGCAAAACAGATAACCAGGCTCATTGGCGCTCCATTCATAGCAGACTATATGGCTCCATTTAACATGGTAGAGAACAGAAAATTCATCCAAATGTTTAATGTGCTGGAGCCCAAGTTTAAGATGCCATGTCGAGGACATTTTTCAGAGAAGGTAATCCCGGAAATTTACAATGAAACCAAACAAAGCGTGAAAGAGTATCTAAAAAATGCCGACTGTGTCGCCCTGACCACCGACAGCTGGACCTCGCGTGCAACACAGAGTTATATAACCATCACGGAAGAAATCATCAACGAGAAATGGGAGAGAAAAAGCTTTGTGTTGCAAACTCGTGAGCTAAGTGAAAGTCATACTGGTGTTAACATAGCTCACGTGTTGAGAAATGCACTGAGTGAGTGGGAGCTAACGAGGCCACAAACAACCATTGCTTGTGTCACAGACAACGCAAGCAACATGGACATTGCTGTGAGAGAGAGCGGTCTCCACCCTCACATCAAGTGCTTAGCGCATGTTGTGAATCTGGCCAGTAAGCGAGGCTTGGCTGTATCCCGCGTCGCGCGCCTTCTTGGTCGTGTGCGAAGAATAACTACATTCTTTCACAAGAGCACCACGGCCACCGCCGTCCTGACCAACAAGCAAACCCAGTTAGAGCTGCCTCGGCATAAACTTATCACCGATGTCCAAACCAGGTGGAATAGCACATACGACATGCTGGCGCGCTACCTGGAGCAACAAGCAGCTGTCTCAGCTGCACTGAGCTGCCCAGGAATCCGAAGGAATGCGAGAGAAATTGACACTCTGGATAACAGTGATATATCAGATGTCGAGGACATAGTGAAACTGCTTAAGCCACTGAAGACAGCCACAACAGTTGTCTGTGATGAAAAAGAGCCCACTGTTTCACTGATAATCCCAATGAAGTTCATGATCGAGCAAAGCATGTCACCAGACGAAAATGACACACAGACCATCGCCAACATGAAAAGCGCCATTCTACTCGACATCTCGGACCGGTACTCGGGGGACTGTAATGACATGCTGCAGGAGTGCACTGCGCTTGACCCACGATTCCGAAGCCTGTCCCATCTGAATGATGAACAACGCGAGTCCGTCTATGCCCGAATACGTGAAAAAGCTTCAGCACTTCATGAGCAGCGCAACCAGGTAGGCTAACTTTTATTGAAAAAAAAAATGAGGTGCCCTGTATGTGTAGGCCAGAGCCCGAAAACTTATTTCTCATATTGTTTTTTTTATTAGTCGATGAGAGAGAGAGAGAGTCTCTGTGTGCGTGTGTCTGTGAGAGAGGGAGGGAGTGAAGGATTGAAAGACAGAAATGTTTGAGCTAGTTTTATTTTATTTTTTTCAGACCAGTGACATAGATGAAAGAACCACTAGGGCCAGTGCTTCAATATCAGGTGCAGCAGCAGAGCAGGCCAGGGTCATGGTTGAGGCAGCACAGGGAGCAGAGCAGAGCCAGGAAGAGCCAGTGGAGGGAGAAAGGCAGATGCAGGACGTGACACAGCCTCCCCCACCAAAAAAGACAGCGTTAGAAGATCTCCTTGGGAGCTCCTACACTACTGTTGTTGAGACAGTGCAGTCCAGCAGAGGGATTGAAATGGAGATACTCTCCTACAGAAATGGGATTCCTATCCCACTCAACAGTAGTCCACTTGAGTGGTGGAAAGTTAATGCATATGCTTACCCCATACTTGCCCCCCTGGCCAAAGCCTACCTTTGCATTCCTGCTACGTCAGTGCCCAGTGAGCGTGTCTTTTCCACAGCAGGAGACATTGTGTCTGCTCAAAGATCACTGATTACACCAGAACATGTTGATATGTTAGTTTTTTTGAAGAAGAACCAGTCCTGAGATAACTTAACCTTGGATTAGAGCAGCACTAAGGGAGTGTTCTTGTTTGTGTTTGGCCAGTTAGGCCTTGTGTTTCCCTGTGTGCAGCTGAAACAAAAATAAATAAGTTGTTGTTATACAGTAATATTTTCTTCTTTTTTTTTTCTTTTTTGATATCGTATCGTATCTTGACCCTGGCATATCGAGGTGCATCGTATCGTGAGTTTAAGTGTATCGTCCCATCCCTATTGGCTTTTGGCTCAGTGACATAGAAGGGGCGTCTTCTAGCAAACTGCCTGTAAGATAGGTGGAGGCTCTTCTTCATTTCACTATTGTACAGCCCATGGAGCTCTGTGAGTGGCTTTGTGAGAATTCTTCGCTGTTCTTTTATTTTGTTTTTTGTGATGGTATCTTTTTTCCCTGGTAAAAGTCGACTATTCTCATCTCTAGTCAGAAAACTAACAACAGCCAGCTTTCTCTCTTTTGCCAGTTTCTTCCCCCCTTTTGGCTTGAGCCTCTCACTGTGGCTTAACCGTTCTTTTGCCCTCGTCTCACCTTTTCTGGCCCTTTCCTTTTCTTTTCTCATCTTTGCAAGTTGTTTCCTCAGATTTATGTTTAGCTTTCTTAATTCATGCTTCTCAGCCTGCAGTCGTTTACAACGTTTCTCAGCTTTCTTTTCTCTATCTTTTCTCTCTGGTGTGGAGGACATCTGTGGATGGAAATCCTCATTTTGAGGTGGAGCATCCACCACCACACACCCCCCTGGACTCTCTTGCTGCCCCTCCACTCCTTCTACACCTGCTGGATCTGGCAGAGTGTTCTCTATGGATTGAGGTGTCAGGTCCAACATTGCCTTCTCCATCTTTCTTCTCTCCCTGTATCCTCTGGATGCAGCCTTCCACTTGTTTCTCAGATTATTCCTCTCCCTCTCTGATAACTCATCTGACTTCACATATGGAATCTTCCCCCTCATGCTTTCTTTTTTGGTAGCTGAAACAATAGTGTACAGAGTTGTTCATCAACAACAAGATAAACATTCTACACCTGTGCTCTTTCCTCCTTATCCTGAACCTACTCTCTTTAGAGAACAGCTGTTTCGGTGACCAATGTTTAATAGCTTATTGTAGCATACAGTCTAAACTGTTTATTTGATCTACCCAGGGGGGGTATTCCAGAAAGCAGGTTATGTGACATACCTGGGTATGTTTAAGAGTAAGTAAGTGGATAACCTCAACTTTCGGTTCCAAAAACGGAGGTAACTTTTAGGGTATGTAAGTAACCATAGCAACTTGCTCTCTGAACATAACCTGCTCCGGAGCAGGTTATGTTCAAGGGTTAGTTAGCTTAAGAGGAATTTAGATGTGTGTTATATTATCAATATGGTTATATTAATGTATCTAAATTTGTTATATAGTTACAGTTATATACACAATGTTATATTATACAATATATAAATGTTTATTCAATTCTAATATATGAATTTTATTGTCATAGCACACATGGATCTACTTCTTAATCTTTATAACAGGACATTTTCTATGCTATAATTTCTATAATAAAATACATATCATATATGTGATATTTTATTAAATAATTAGCATCAAACAAACAATATTAAGATTAAAAATTATTGCACAACCACCCAATAGGTGGTGATGTGCACCAAGTAGGTTATGTAAATCGCCATTAAACAAAAGAAGAAGAATGAAGTAGAATGGCGCGCTTTTTCTTAGCGTCTGTTTCCATGGTGAATCATCGATTCGTCGCTCTGTTGAGAATGTCTTGTGTGTTAACCGAAAACATACTCTGGGTTGGCTGAACTTATTCCCGGATGCATTTTTGGAACCAGCATACCTCGAGTAAGCAAGGTTTGGGTTAATCAACCGAGAGTTCAGGGTATATGTGACAGTAAGTTAACCCTGCTTTCTGGAATACACCCCTGGTCTCCTACTTTCTGTAGCTCTAGTGACTCTAGCTCACTGCTACAGAAGCTCTTTTTTCTTTACCTCTCTCTTTTCCTTGCAAGATACTCTGCTCTTGCTGCAGGGTCGGAGTTGACTTTCTGTCTATGACGAGCAGTCTTCTCTTTGCTTGTTAATCGTGCCATCTAGGAAATAGGTAAAATAGGTTAAAACTTGTTTACATAAATAGAATGTCATTGTGTAGTTTTTTATTTATTTATTTATTTATTTTTTCATTTTTCCTGTAGGATTGTACTACAACAAACATTTTTTTTATCCCTATAAAAGGAATGGAAAATGGCTGAATTTAAAAAAAAAAAGATAAAATATACAAATAATTATGCTTAAACAATTAACTCTATGTATATAATTGATGTATAGAATATGAAAACTACAAATATAGGACATATATCTATCATTTAAAACACTCAGCAGTGGTCGCCCCACATGATACTCGGTCGCCCCATATGATGTTTTCAAGTTCACTCAAGTATAACAGGCTAACAGTTAGCCTCATAAACCAAACTAGCTTCTTCTAGTGACAAAGCACTATCAAATTTATCATCAAAATATAGATTTGTGGGAAAAAAATTATAATTCACAGTTTTGCCCCACATGATGACCAAAAGTGACTACGACATTACAGCAGTTAAAAAACAGCTTTTTCTTACTATATGAGAGAGACTGATTTACCTTACAGTTGTTTCCAGGGGGTCTTCACTTGTGTCTGGCTGATGCAATATCCCATCCTTGAGATGTTTTTCAAAATAAAGGTCTCAAAATTGTGGTTTGTTGATGGTCGCCCCGGATTGATATGGATAGAATCAACTTAATTCGGACAACATTCGTTTGTATATCATGATAGAAATATATGTGCAAATGCTTTATAGTTTTGTCAATGGATGTAAAACATGTTTGAAATTATGCCAACTAGGAAAAGGGATATATTTAAGTTGATTTAAACTGTTTTTAAACCAGTTGTCCTAACAAAAGTCAAGGCTGGACGGTCGCCCCATATGATGTTTTGGCACTTCGGATAGCAGAAAAATGATGAAAAACGTAAAAATTTGGAGAAGTTAGAGTGGTTTAGTAGGTGAAGAAGGTATAACAAGTAGATGAGAAATTTTTATGTATTTTTTGGTTTTTTTTCTGCAAAATAAAATTAACCCGGACAGAAAAAGGGGGCGTCACGTCATTGACCCGCATCAACTTTTGGTTAAGATTTTGAATTGACAATGCAAGAGGTGAGCACTCTGTAAAGTCTCCTCCAGCACATCCCAAAGACTTTCAATGAGGTTAAAGGTCCCGTTCTTCATGATCCCATGTTTCAAACTTTAGTTAGTGTGTAATGTTGTTGTTAGAGTATAAATAAAATCTGTAAAATTTTAAAGCTCAAAGTTCAATGCCAAGCGAGATATTTTATTTAACAGAAGTCGCCTACATCGAACGGCCAGTTTGGACTACATCCCTCTACTTCCTTCTTTAATGACGTCACTAAAACAGTTTTTTGACTAACCTCCGCCCACAGGAATAAACAAGAGTTGCGTTTGTAGAGTGTGTTTGTCGCCATGTCGTCGAAACGCTGTTATTTTCATCCCGCAGTCCAATCACCGGGTCTGATTCCGGCTCAAATTGATAGGGTAAAATTAAAGACATGTTTACAATAACACTGAGCGCGTGCATCTCCACGTTATGGTAAGAGGCGTGACCTTTCAGGGCAAGATGCGCTAAGCTGCTGTCGAATAACAACACAGGAACCGCTGGCACAATCAGAACTCTTTACGTATTTCTGAAGGAGGGACTTCATAGAACAAGGAAGTCATCAGCCCGTTTTTATGACAGTGGAAACAGCGGTATACAGATAAGTAAATTATGTGAAAAATACTGTGTTTTTTTACACGCGAAACATGAACACATGTTATATTGCACACTATAAACACAATCAAAGCTTCAAAAAAACACGAAAAACGGGACCTTTAAGGAAATGATTCTTTATGCTCCCTCCCAACCATACTTTACCAAATTGAGCCTGATGAAACTTGGCATTGTCATCCTGAAACCTAGCTAACAATTTTATGTTATAAGAAAGTTTCCATAACGTTCCCATTAAGTTATCAAAATTATATTTCTGATTGTTCTAGGAACGTTTAAAGCATCCAGTTTTTTTTAGACGTTGTATTAACGTTCTTGCTTGGTTAAAAGAACATTATTCAAAATATTATTAGGATTTATTATTATTACATAAATATTATTACGTTCAAGAATGTAAATCTGCACGATTCTGGATAAATTAAGAATCACTATTTTTTGGTTTCAAACAGAGATCACGATTGTCCCACAATTCTGAACAGACTACTAGGCCTAAAGAAAACAACATAATTTACTAGAGGTTTTGACAAAATGTTAATTGCTTTAAAATGAATTATTAAAACATGCTTTGAATGATTAATTCAATGACTTATAAGTACTTTATTGTTTCATAACTGGAATTGGCTTTTTTTTTTTTAAACAAATCTCCTGAATGAATGATTCAATGCAAAAGTGAATAGACAGAGCAGTTATTTTCTGATATTGCGGTAGCCTATGCGAAAAATACATATACACCACCCAGCACTGTTCTCATGATGATACATTTAGGTTGTATATTAGATAATGATGCTTTTCATAATTTTTTACAACATAAATAGCATTTTAAATAAAACTTACCAAGAGCACTCCTCTTTCGGTTCTTGTGGCGAGCAGATTTGAGATGCTCCAGTGCTTTCGACAGTGTGTTGACAGGCTTTAGAGAACATCACTCCCTCATCCTCATCAAAGTCGTTCACAAATTATTTTACTTAGCATAGGTGTTGTTGGCTCTCTTGTTTTAATGCAGTCTTTTGATGTCTGTTGCTTTATGCCATTGAACCGCTGTTAATTTTGTGTTTGTCTTCTTTCGCTTTAGACCTGATGGCACTGAAAGAAGAGAGTCAAGAACTGAATGAAATGGAAGCGGAAGATTGTGATTTCATGACAGGAGAAAAATCCACACAGACTAAAAAAAATTCCTCTCAAAAAAGAACTCAGAAAACCATATCTGACAGTTGTTTTACCTGCCAACAGTGTGGACGCAGTTTTGCTCATAAACAAAACCTTAAAGTCCACATGAGGGTTCACACTGGAGAGAAGCCTTTCACCTGCCAACAGTGTGGACAGAGTTTTGCACGTAAAGGAAACCTTAATGCCCACATGAGAGTTCACACTGGAGAGAAGCCTTTCACCTGTTCTCAGTGTGGAAAGAGTTTCAAGTCATAAAGGGAACCTTTATGTCCACATGAGAAATCACACTGGAGAGAAACCCTACACGTGTCCTCGATGTGAGAAGAGTTTCACTTATCTAAGAGACCTGAAATGTCATTTGCAAACTCATTCTGGAATGCAACTGTAGTGTTCTGTATCTAGTAAAAGATTTCCAAAATACAACAGTTTCAGAAATTACTTGCATATTCATTGTGGTGTAACAAATTAGCTCAAAGTGGAAATATTCAATTATTCATAACTTGTTAGTGAATATTTGAATTAGTTCATCAGATTAACTTGATGTAGCTACATTAACATTACAATAAATCAGTTCATCATGTGAACACTCAGAATTGATTATCAATTAGTTCTAAGAAAAGGGTATTTTTCATGGCCACAGAAAAATAATTCTTTCTTAGCATTTACAGCGCTTAGAGCGTGAGGAGGTTATTTTAGTGTCATTTCTTTGCAGGCAGGGAGTCTGTATCAAATATGTATTGTGCACAAGTTTTATTAACTAAATCACAAAAACATAACTAAACTAACAAACAGAAACTCAATCACACACATATGGTAAAATGAAAAATGGCAGAATGAAGCTTGGCAATAGGAATAGGGAAGGAGGCTCTGGAAAAGAGTAATGAAACCATGAAAAGAAACACCAGTCTCTGATTTCAAAACACCTAGTTAAGAGGATTCTACTGCTTATCCTAAATGTGATGATAATATGATATCAAAGACAAGCAATAAATCATTGTAGGGGTGGGAAATTTAAAGCCTTGTTTACACTGCAAGCGTCTGCGGCTCGTTACGGTTTTGTACCGTCCTCTGTGCGGTGTCAACTCACACCAGAAGCATTTCAGAAGCGAAGCGGCTGGATTCGCGAGACCACGAGATTTGCCTGTCTGATGTTTTTTTCCTTGATTTTTTCGTGTTTTTAATGGCTTAATGGTTATATTTTGTCTGGTCTTATTGTGTTTATTGCTATGCCATACTTTATTTTGCTGTATTCTACGGACAAAGTTAATACACTTAAAAGTCCAGTTATGGATGACAAGAACAAAATATTTTCAAGTTTTTCAACTTCGAATGTCTTGTCAGATTCTGGCCTCCTAGTTATATGAAATATGAGCGGGAGTTTACACAGGGTGATTATTTTGTATTTGAGCTGCGCATCTTAGGGTGCGTTCACACTTGTCATGTTTGGTTCGATTAAAACAAACCCTGGTGCGATTGCTCGGTTAGTGCGGTTCATTTGAACATATGTGAACGCTGCCATCCGAACCCTGGTGCGCACCAAACAAGCGGACCGAGACCGCTGAAAAGATGGGTCTCGGTCCGCTTCCAAACGAACTCTGGTGCGGTTCGAATGATATATGAACGCAACACAGACCAAAGACATGTAACCGAACCAAAAACAGGAAGACGAGACCCTAAAAAGGACAGAATCATCGCGCATGTCGGTTTTCTCTTCATAGTCGCGAGTTTGCCCATCACAGGCATCAGACGCGCGTCTCCATGCAGCAGATCATTTGTGTGTGTGACGGATGGATTCCCGCCGGTGTTTTGACTACTTTACACATTTTATAAGCTCTTCACGAGTTCCCAGCTGGCCAAAATACCATCACATGCAGGCTACGCACCGCTACGCACACACAACGAGTGCATTTACCTCAGCAAACAGCATTGTTTTGGATGTTCGGTAAGTTCCGTCTCAAAATAGGCAATACGTCATAAAATCCGACCAATCAGGTTGTGAATGTATCCCTATGCCTTAAGGTTCGGTATCTTTTGGTTCAGTGATAAAATTGCCAATGTGAGCGCTAACCGGACCAGGACTAAATGTTTTTTTTTCTTCTTTGGTCCGGACCAAATGAACCAAACGAACCGAACTACAAGTGTGAACGCACCCTTAGACAAGGCTACTGGAGCTGATCTCCACGGCCGCTCTAGTCAATGCTCGTGTTTACATCAGCCACGCCGTGGTGCGTTTTAGAAGCGTCCCAGAATTGCCTCGCCGTGCCACTTCGCTAAATATAGGCACCTCGCCTATTTTTGACACACACCACATCCAAGACGCGCAGCTCAAATACAAAATAAAGTCAAAATAATCACCCTGTGTAAACTCCCACTCATATTTCATAACTAGGAAGCCAGAAACTGACGACAAGAGATTAGAAGTTGAGAAACTTGATTTTTTTTTCTCTTGTTATCCATAACTTGACTTTTAAGTGTATTAACTTCGTCTGTAGGCTATAGGAAAATAAAGTATGGCATAGCAATAAGCACAAACAAACAGGACAAAATATAACCATATTAGCCATTAAAAACACGAAGAAAATCAAGGAAAACACATCAGACAGGCAAATCTTTTGGTCTCGCGAATCCAGCCGCTTCGCTTCTGAAATGCTTCTGGTGTGAGTCGACACCGCGCAGAGGACGGAACAAAACCTTGCAGGAGCCGTAACGTGCCGCAGACGCGTGCAGTGTAAACGAGGTTTGAGAGCATCAAGCAGAGTTGAAGTCAGGGCAACTTTATGGTAATGAGCTATGACGCGGTTCAGCGGCAACCATTCGCAGTGTATGGGTCCTCGCTTGAGAGGATTCCGATTGATTGCCACAACTTGTCATTTACTTTGACCCTCCTGTCGGCGGCTGTTTGAACGCACAGTACAGCGTTGTTGACAGCCAAGGTGAATTTTGACGCTCTCGCCAGCGGCGGTGTGAACGCACAGTAGGAAAACACCAGAAATAATTGTAGCGTGCCAAGTTGATGCTTCCTCTGCAGACTGCTTACTCTTGTATCACGTGACGTGTGTGTGGAAAGAAATGGTATCTGTGAGGATTTCCAGTCAGGATTTAGACCGTACCATAGTTCTGAGACTGCTCTCATTAGAGTTACTAATGATTTGCTCTTATCATCAGATCGTGGTTGTATCTCTCTATTAGTGTTACTGGATCTTAGTGTTGCATTTGACACTATCGACCACAATATTCTTTTAAATAGACTAGAAAATTATGTTGGCATTAGTGGAATTGCATTGGCATGGTTCAAATCATACTTGTCTGACCGTTATCAGTTTGTAGTAGTAAACGATGAGATGTCATATCGATCACAAGTTCAATATGGAGTACCGCAAGGCTCAGTACTAGGACCGTTGCTTTTCACTCTGTACATGCTACCCTTGGGAGATATCATTAGGAAGCATGGCGTTAGTTTTCACTGTTACGCTGATGATACTCAGCTCTATATTTCTTCACGCCCTGACGAAACTTACCAAATTCACAAAATTAACAGAATGTATAGCTCATATAAAAAACTGGATGACCAGTAATTTCCTACTACTAAATTCAGAAAAAACAGAGATTGTAATTTTTGGACCAAAAACTTCTTTGCATAATAACCTAGAATACTGTCTAACACTTGATGGCTGCTCTGTTAAGTCTTCGTCGTCAGTTAGGAACCTGGGTGTGCTCTTTGATACCAATCTCTCATTTGAAGGCCTTGTTACTAGCATCTGTAAAACCGCATTCTTCCATCTTAAAAATATATCTAAACTACGACATATGCTCTCAATGAAAGAATGCAGAACAGTTAGTTCATGCGTTCATGACCTCAAGGTTAGATTACTGTAACGCTCTACTGGGTGGTTGTTCCTCCCGCTTGATAAATAAACTACAGCTCGTACAAAATGCAGCAGCTAGAATTCTTACTAGAACTAGGAAGTATGACCATATTAGCCCAGTTCTGTCAACACTGCATTGGCTTCCTGTTAAACATTGTATAGATTTTTAAAATCTTGCTAATTACTTACAAAGCACTAAATGGTTTAGCTCCCCAGTACCTGAGCGAGCTTTTAAAGCATTATAGTCCTTCACGTCTATTGCGATCTCAGAATTCAGACCAGCTGATAATACCTAGAATATCAAAATCAACCGCAGGTGGTAGATCCTTCTCCTTTTTGGCACCTAAACTCTGGAACGATCTTCCTATCACTGCTCGGGAAGCAGACACACTCTGTCAGTTTAAATCTAGATTAAAAATACATCTCTTTAACTTGGCATACACATAACACATTGTAACACAGTTCGTAAATATGGGAAGAAGGAGGCAGGAACCGGCGAACATTGAACACAACTTTAATCCCAAAATAAACAAATACAAAACGAAAGTAATGCTGGCAGACCCTCGCGGACGTCTGCCGGCCACACAAACATAATAAAACATTAAATAAAGCCCAGGCCTGGTCCTCTCTCGTCCTTCACGGTCGTCGCTCCTCCTTTTATGCTCCCGGAGCTCCTCCGTGAGAGACACAAGGCCGGTGCGCCTCCCAGGTGATGCTCGTTATCACTTGCGTCACCGGCCTCGCGCCATTCCCTCACGGCTCTCGCCCGCCCTGGTCGCCACATACCCCCATCGCCCCTCGCAGGCCGGGGGGTACTCCCGCGACTGCGCTTACTCCCCCCCGGGGCCTGTCTCGGCGGCCGCAGCACCTGGGGGTAAGGACAGACGAGACGAGAGAAAGGAGACGGAAGCAAGGGGAGCGACAGGACGAGAGAGGGGAGAGAGGAAAAAGAGAGAGAAAAAAAAATTCTGGGTCCGGCTCCCAGACACGCTGCTGCTCGGTCCTCAGCCTACCAAGAGGCTCTTCCTCGCGGTGGCACTGGACGCTCAGTGGACGGCCCGATCCTCAACCGCCTCCTGGCGGCCGGCGATGGCTCCTCCGGTTGAGGGCAGCCGGCAGCGAGTCCCCCGTCCCCTGCTCCTCCCTTCATGGCGGATGGCAGCAGGCTCCGGCCCACGGTGGACGGCGGCGACTCCTCCGCTCCCTCCTGGACGGCAGCCACCCCACCTCGTCCCAGGAGCACGGCATCCGGGTCTCCGTCCCACCTTTCACAAGGCTCCAGTACCACCGCCTCGGGCAGCCTCTCGCGGTCTTCACACTCCCGCGCTTCCCGAACTCCGCAGCACTGTGATCCCCCTCAGCAGCGAGGGCTCTCCGACAGCATGTCCCTCCTTCCTCCCGGGTTTCGGCACCAATGTAACACAGTTCGTAAATATGGGAAGAAGGAGGCGGGAACCGGCGAACATTGAACACAACTTTAATCCCAAAATAAACAAATACAAAACGAAAGTAATGCCGGCAGACCCTCGCGGACGTCTGCCGGCCACACAAACATAATAAAACATTAAATAAAGCCCAGGCCTGGTCCTCTCTCGTCCTTCACGGTCGTCGCTCCTCCTTTTATGCTCCCGGAGCTCCTCCGTGAGAGACACAAGGCCGGTGCGCCTCCCAGGTGATGCTCGTTATCACTTGCGTCACCGGCCTCGCGCCGTTCCCTCATGGCTCTTGCCCGCCCTGGTCGCCACACACATTATCTACATGTAAATTGTTAGGCTGCATAGATTAGGTCAGCTGGAACCGGGAACACTTCCCATAACACCTGATGTACTCGCTACATCATAAGAAGAATGGCATCTACGCTAATATTAATCTCTCTGTTTATCCCAAGGTTTGCCATAGTCTGCCAGATCCAGGCCGTACCCAGATAAGATGAAGGACCTGCATCTAGACATGACGATAATGCAGCCCTGACGTTTCAACTAAATTATCCCCTGCGAAGGCCTCCTTCCCTTTCCTGTATAGATAAAATGTTATCAAAATGATTCCAGTTTGCATAGATCCGCGTACACATCTAATTTTCCTGTATTATGTAGACCAGAAAACATTATTTGGCAATATCACTTTGTAAAAAAGACCACGCTTCTGCACACATACACATTCAAACACGCAAACATATAGACTAAACACGTAAATGAACCTCAAGAATGCATTAAATGTCTTTGGTTTTCAGTAGGAAAGGTGTCATTTAAGCGGCCCCTAAGTTAATAATTATTCATTTTTACAAAGAAACTGATCCAATCAAAAACCTACTTTAGCTCGATTATATTTTCTTAGAGTTACTGTAAAGCCAAAACAATCTCTGTCAATTTATTTTCCTAATGTCACTGTGAAACTGCTTTGAAACAATCTGTATTGTGAAAAGTGCTATATAAATGAAGATGACTTGACAGGAAGCAAAATTGAAGAGAAAAGGCAGACGGGATCCGGAAAAGTCCAGGAGGCAGACTCGAACTCAGGATTTCTGGTACACAATAGCACCATATGTCAACACAATGTTCACAAGGCTTTCAGGAGACAGAATCCGACGGCAAAATATACAGCTGTCGAAATCCGTCATAGAGGAGAGATGGAATCATTGATTCATCATTGAGATCTCGTAACTAAACCAAAATGACCATCATAGAATTCTTGTAATGGAACAAAACCAACTGTCTTTAAATCTTATTAAGGAACAAAGCCGACCCTTAGGGAACAAAGCTGACCATCACTGAAATCTCATAACCGAACAAAACAGACGCCATTGAAACTGATCATTATTGAAATCTTGTAAAGGAACAAAACCGGCTGTCACTGAAATCTTAATTTTATTTTTTGCCTTTCTGCCATTTATTATGATATGAAATATGTTGACAGGAAGCAAAATTTGAGAGAGAAGGCTGACGGGATCCGGAAAAGTCCACAAGGCAGGACTTGAACTCAAGATTCCTATAATAGACAAGAAATGTACGCTTTTACACCATCTTGCTGATAACATTTCTTTAGTCATTTGGCAATAGGAGCCATACAGGCCTGGGAGTGTACAGAACTGTACAGATTTGGGTCTGTACAGTTGACTTAGAACATTAAAATATGCGGATCAAATTGACCTGTGAACATCACAAACATACTTTTGTGTGAATATGTAAAACACATCAGTGTGTTGAAACTTTGCATGCATGTTCATGACTCTAAATGTGAAAAAGTCACAAAATTTCAAGAAAAAAAAAAACGGTACTTGAGGGTTAACATGTATTTTTGCCTGTACACCACATTTGTCACTACTTGAATATTAATACTGTAATATTTGGTTTAAATGAAATTCTGTATCCAAACGTTACATTTTTGTCATACAGACAGAACCTCTCTATTTAACTATTAATATTTTTTTAATATTATATATAAATTTGTACATTTCTATGCACGTTTGTGAGCAGGGCTTTTATTTTGGTCAAAATATGTTATGTCATAAGGCTGCGACGCGCTCCTGCATCTGTTATGATTCGGCTGAAGAAAGGTTTGTGGTTTTATGCATTTAAAGTGTTTAAAGCAATGCAAACTGTTCAGTCAATTGAATCGTTTTGCAAGCTTGTAAAGTAAATTAATTATTTTTGAATGTGACACTATAATGCTTTATCAATAACGAAAGTTGTTTTTGAGTAAAACACATTCACATGACTAACAGAAAAGGTGCGTCTCATTTCCCTCCTTCTATCGTGAATCAGTTCATTGTAAACACGAATTCTGTCACTGACAAGGTGTGACGAGAGAAACTCCGAATCATTTGAACCGAATGCTTTGCGAAACGATTCAGTGATTCGAAGCGCTCGAATATCCTGACGACACTTACATATGTCATTTTTACAAACCAACTGATAATGTTTTTATGAAAGTTTAATATAAAAAATAATATACAGATCAATTAATATCAAATCATAAGTAAATAAATATGAATTGTCTGTGTTATATGTACTCTTTTAGTAATTTTTAGTGCTAGTTTAGAGGGGGGTTTTTTGTCTTATTTAAATCCATTAACTCTGACTGACTCTCTCTCCAGAGTACTGAATTACTGAACTAGAGCTGATTGAGTCACACCCTGAGATTTAGTTTGGATTCATTTCTCTTTATGTTAATTATTGTTATCTTTATCATGACAGTGTCCAAACACAGGAAGACTCTTGATGAAGCGACTGAGATCCACATAACACACTATTATAAAGATGGCATTTATTAAAGAGAACAGTGAAGACATAAAGATTGTGTTTATTAAAGAGGAGAGTGACGACATGAAGATGACATTTATTAAAGAGGAGAGTGAAGACATAAAGATTGAAGAAACCTTCAGAGTGAAACAAGAAGAAACTGAAGAACAAACAGGTTGGTTTCATTCTCAAAGCTGAACTCAGTCATTTCATCCTTATTAAAATGTTGACTTCTTAAAATCAAACTGTTGATGTTTGTGAGCGATACAAACATCAGAAACAGGTATGACTGAGTCATTGTTTTGCAAGTTACAGTTAAGTCTCGAGTCAAGACGGAGAAGTCCAAGATCTTTTTTTTTTTATTCCAAGGACAAATGCTTTTGTTTGTACAGAGATTATTATCGTTTGTACAAATGATATATATGTGGTGTGAAAAACTTCCTGATTTTTTTTTATTTTTTTGCATGTTTGTCACACTTTAATGTTTCAGATCATCAAACAAATTTAAATATGAATCAAAGATAATACAAGTAAACCCAACATGCAGTTTTTAAATGAAGGGAAAACAAAATCGAAACCCACATGGCCCTGTGTGGAAAAAGTGCTTGCCCCATAAACCTAATAACTGGTTGGGCCACCCTTAGCAGCAACAACTGCAATCAAGCGTTTGTGATAACTTGCAATGAGTCTGTTACAGCGCTGTGGAGGAATTTTGGCCCACTCGTCTTTGCAGAATTGTTGTAATTCAGACATATTGGAGGGTTTTTGAGCATGAACCACCTTTTTAAGGTCATGCCACAGCATCTCAATAGGATTGAGGTCAGGACTTTAACTAGGCCACTCCAAAGTCTTCATTTTGTTTTTCTTCAGCCATTCAGAGGTGGACTTGCTGGTGTGTTTTGGATCATTGTCCTGCTGCAGAACCCAAGTTCACTTCAGGTTGAGGTCACGAACAGATGGCCGGACATAGTCCTTCAGGATTTTTTGGTAGAAAGCAGAATTCATGGTTCCATTTATCACAGCAAGTCTTTCAGGTTCTGCAAGCACTTTTTCACACTGGGCCATGTGGGTTTGGATTTTGTTTTCCCTTCACATTAAAAACTTTCATTTAAAAACTGCATGTTGTGTTTACTTGTGTTATTTTTGATTAATATTTAAATTAGTTTGATGATCTGAAACATTAAAGTGTGACAAACATGCAAAAAAAAAAAAAAAAAATCAGGAAGGGGCAAACTCTTTTTCACACCACTGTATATGTAAGATCTTGACCAAAAGTTGATACATCTCTTGATGGAAATAACATCACAACAATTATTTCCATCAAGAGGTGCATCAACTTTTGGTTAAGATTTTGAATTGACAATGCAAGGGGTGAGCACTCTGTAAAGTCTCCTCCAGCACATCCCAAAGACTTTCAATGAGGTTAAGGTCTGGATTGAGAGGTGCCAATTCATGTGTGAAAATGATTCTTTATGCTCCCTCCCAACCATACTTTACCAAATTGAGCCTGATGAAACTTGGCATTGTCATCCTGAAACCTAGCTAACAATTCTATGTTATAAGAAAGTTTCCATAACGTTCCCATTAAGTTATCAAAACTATATTTCTGATTGTTCTAGGAACGTTTAAAGCATCCAGTTTTTTGTTTTTTAGACGTTGTATTAACGTTCTTGCTTGGTTAAAAGAACATTATTCAAAACATTATATAAATATTCTCTTAAAGGTCCCGTTTTTCGTGTTTTTTTGAAGCTTTGATTGTGTTTATAGTGTGCAATATAACATGTGTTCATGTTTCGCGTGTAAAAAAACCCCGGAATTTTTCACATAATTTACTTATCTGTATACCGCTGTTTCCACTGTCATAAAAACAGGCTGATGACTTCCTTGTTCTATGAAGTCCCTCCTTCAGAAATACGTAACGAGTTCTGATTGTGCCAGCGGTTCCTGTGTTGTGATTCGACAGCAGCTTAGCCTGTCTCTCTATGGCTCTGAGCTTAGCGAACCTTGCCCGGAAAGGTCACGCCTCTTACCATAACGTGGAGATGCATTCGCTCAGTGTTATTGTAAACATGTCTTTAATTTTACCCTATCAATTTGAGCCGGAATCAGACCCGGTGATTGGACTGCGGGATGAAAATAACAGCGTTTCGACGACATGGCGACAAACACACTCTACAAACGCAACTCTTGTGTATTCCTGTGGGCGGAGGTTAGTCAAAAAACTGTTTTAGTGACGTCATTAAAAAAGGAAGTAGAGGGATGTAGTCCAAACTGGCCGTTCGATGTAGGCGACTTCTGTTAAATAAAATATCTCACTTGGCATTGAACTTTGAGCTTTAAAATTTTACAGATTTTATTTATACTCTAACAACAACATTACACACTAACTAAAGTTTGAAACATGGGATCATGAAGAATGGGACCTTTAATGTTTTTTCTAAGATTATGAAAATGCTCTTATCATAACAAAGTTCCATTTACTTTTTTCAATGTTTTTGCATATAATGTATATAATATAATTATTTCATTAAAGTACTTTAAACAGAGAGCCATCTCCGCTAGGTCTGCCCACATGCCTTAATGTAAGAATCTTGTAACATAGCGTTATGATAACCTTAATTTAATTGCCATAAGTATCCACATGTAAAGCTTGGGACTGGTAATTAGCCTGACATATGTTACGACCCTGGTCGAGGGTCAGGGAAGTTAACATAAATACAGTTGCTACCGTGAGCCTGTGTGTTTATTTATTTATTAATTAAGAAGTAGCTAAATGGCTTATAAGAAAACAACAGGTAACACAAAGAAATAAAGGTCTAGAGCAGGGGTTTTCAAACTTTTTTTGTCATCCGAACCCCTTTGACCAAATAATTTACTTGATATATTAGACCTGCACGATTCTGGATAAATTAAGAATCACCTTTTTTTCTTTTTTTTTTTTGGTTTCAAACAGAGATCACGATTCTCCCACAATTCTGAACAGACTACTAGGCCTAAACAAAACAACATAATTTACTAGAGGTTTTGACAAAATGTTAATTGCTTTAGAATGAATTATTAAAACATGCTTTGAATGAATAATTCAACGACTTATAAGTACTTTATTGTTTCATAACTGGAATTGGCTTTTTTTTTTAAACAAATCTCTTGAATGAATGATTCAATGCAAAATACATTTTAAACAGTCTCTTGTCGCATAACGATGTAATTGATACAATTGTTACCTTCAAAAGGTGATTCACTCTATTTTGATCACTAATGTAGACAATAGTAATATATCCAAACTATACACTTTTATCCCCGTTCTTCTATGATAAAATGAATATTTGTAACAGAAATAACTACTGTGTGGTTGACAAGACTGTTTGTGAAGCTGTTTCATCTTTCTCTGGGTCAGAGCAGCGCAAACGCAGATTTGAATGTTCCGGTGTGATTTTGCTAAAAGTTTAAAAGACAGGAGAATTGTGCGATCGCATGTGCTCAATCCTTTAATACTTTTTAAGGCCTTTTATTGGGAAAACTTTATTTAAGACTTTTTAAGGACCCGTGGCCACCCTGATGTTATTTGGGTTCGCTTTAACCTTCGAACATGAAAAACAACCTTGACAAAGTATTAAAGACCAAATTCGTGGAAAACCCACATGGGAACCTGTCCATCTGTCCTGCTGTGTTATTTGGCATGTGCACTCCAAAGCCATGTGCATCTTACACTAACGTAGCAATGTTGGGAATGCAAATAAAGACATTCTCTTTCAATCTATTTGCTAAAGTTTTTATGAAAAATTTCCCCAACCCGAAATATTGACAATTAATAACAGTATAATAAATAAGTATTTGTTTTATGTTTATTTTATTTTTAACCACATTTATATTTGACTGTAGTTGTTGAATTATTTCCTGTTGAATATACAATTTTTTTATAATCTGCAATTTATTTGACTATAAAAAATATTTTAACAAAAAATAAAATTTCAGTGCATTGTGTCATTAGTTGTGAAGTTGTTTATGAACTTAAATGTGCTTTTAATATACTATCTCTGTATTTAAAAAAAAAATGTATTTAAATACTACTTACAGTACATTTGAACCCATAGTGTGCTACAAGTGGTCACTAAATTTATTTTTTAAATACAGAGATAGTATATTAAAAGCACATTTAAGTTCATATTTAATGGTGTCTCAAAATAGCATAGTTAAGTATGCTTAGATGTTCTTAAGATGATCTTAATATACTAAAAATTCTTCTTTAGTACTTAAGTACAAAATTAGTGCACGAAAATAGAGCACTTTAAGTACATTTTATAGAAATGTACTTTTTTTTCACCCGGGCTACCCAGCACTGTAGGGAACTTCAACTCTACGCTAGACTGCGCTATGGGGAACCGTCACTCGTGACAGGTGTTCAAAATGCCAAGAATCACACAACTCCAATCCTATTGGCCGGTGACAGCCTATAACGTTGAATGGCGCGAACCGTGACGTATAAAGGGAGCGCCCGAGGAAGCAGTCAACATCTTCTTGTCTTTTCGGGACTGTTTTGTTCGTGCCATTGTTTCACCAACTCCGGTAGGAAATTACTCCTTTTATATCTGCAAACGGCCAGGAGGATGTGTTTATCCATGTCCCAGGAGTTTGACACTTGATGTACACGTTTCTGGTGTTTTTCTGTCTGGAGAGGAGCGAACGCATAGACGATGCTTGAGGGCGGCGTCTATGTGTGTTTGTCTGTTCACTGTGAGCGTCTCTCCTGTTGCGACGCTCCGTTCTCGTTTGACACTCTTCCTGAGGGAGGAGGTGTCTGCATCTGTGCCTGGTTTTTGTAGCCCAGTGTGTGCTGAGGCAATACGGCGGCTGCAAGTATAGGGCTCGCAGGTGAGCTCGTTGGGAAGTCTGAGAAGAATTATATTTCTCTCGGCTCCCCCGGGGCTGACGAGGTTGTGAGTTGGATGATGGTGACGTCCGCGTTTGATGTCACCGCGTCCGATAGCGAGCGCTCCTCTGGCCGCTGGGTATGTGAGCTGCTGTGTTTTTGGGGCACGCTTTTCGGCGGGCTGCAGCTGCTGTGTGAGCGCGTTAAGAAAGGGGCCACGTGCAACGGCTCGACGAACAGTTCCTTTCTGTCCATGAATGTTGCGACTCCCATAGACTTTCAATTCTCTCCGGATCTCCGCATTTGAGATCGGGAGGGCATGGAAAACCCCCTGGCCATTCAGATTTGGATCTGAGCCAGACAGACGGGAGGAGGAAGAAGCGAGAGTGAGATGGGTGATCAATTATAAACACCGTTGCGTTTATAATCGATCCCCCAGCTATTTAAAGGGCGATTTATATCTAGCCTCTCTTCTTCTTCTTTCATCTCCCATATATATACAGGGAGTGCAGAATTATTAGGCAAGTTGATTTTCTGATCATATTTTTTTTCCAAGTACATTTTACCAATTCCAATCCACATCAATCTTAATAACTACCATTAATATTGTTTTTAATCATTTATAAGTGATACATAATAGTTCATGAAGGCTGGAAATGAAAAACGCCTATTATTCAGGTGTGCAGAATTATTAGGCAGGTTTTCTTTTACAGGCCAAATGAGCCAAAAAAGAGATTTAACTCAGACTGAAAAGTCAAAAATGATTAAATACTCATGAGAAGGACGCAATACTAATGCAATACTAGAAATTGCAAAGTTAAAGCATGACCAATGGACAGCAAAACGCTCATTGGGTCAGCGGGGTCATACAAAAACAGGTGGAAAAGAAAAGACGCATGTTAACTGCAAAAGAATTAAGAATTAAGGTGAAGAATTAAGTGTGAAACCATCAGGAACCCTTTAGTCTCCAGCGCCACCATTTTCCAGAACTGCAACCTACCTGGAGTCTCCAGAAGTGTGAGGTGTCAGGATCTCAGAGACTTAGGCTAGCTAAAGAATCCTAAAAAATGACCCGCTCTTAATAAAAATCACAAGCTGAAGTGTTAGAAAATACATGAAGACTGGGTTTTTATAGGCCTTATAGACAGACGGCTTGAGAGTGACTCTTGAAGGACCAGCACCACATCCTCTTGTACCACCGTTTGAATTCATCTTCCAAAATCTGACAGTAAGTTTTAGAAGATCATTTTTAGTCCATATCTGCAAGACGGACATTTCAGGATAAGAGATGGACTAAAAGTGAACTCCCACATCTTACTGCCAGATTCTGGAAGATAAATTCTTCAAACGGTGGTACAAGAGGATGTGGTGCTGGTCCTTCAAGAGTCACTCTCAATCTGTCTGTCTATAAGGCCTATAAAAACCCAGTCTTAATGTATTTTCTAACACTTCAGCTTGTGATTTTTATTAAGAGCAGGTCATTTTTTAGGATTCTTTAGCTAGCCTAAGTCTCTGAGATCCTGATACCTCACACTTCTGGAGACTCCAGGTAGGTTGCAGTTCTGGAAAATGGTGGCGCTGGAGACTAAAGGGTTCCTGATGGTTTCACACTTAATTCTTCACCTTAATTCTTAATTCTTTTGCAGTTAACATGCGTCTTTTCTTTTCCACCTGTTTTTGTATGACCCCGTTGACCCAATGAGCATTTTGCTGTCCATTGGTCATGCTTTAACTTTGCAATTTCTAGTATTGCATTAGTATTGCGTCCTTCTCATGAGTATTTAATCATTTTTGACTTTTCAGTCTGAGTTAAATCTCTTTTTGGCTCATTTGGCCTGTAAAAGAAAACCTGCCTAATAATTCTGCACACCTGAATATAAGGCATTTTTCATTTCCAGCCTTCATGAACAATTATGTATCACTTATAAATGATTAAAAACAATATTAATAGTAGTTATTATGATTGATGTGGATTGGAATTGGTAAAATGTACTTGGAAAAAAAATATGATCAAAAAATCAACTTGCCTAATAATTCTGCACTCCCTGTATATATGCTCAGGCGCTTCTTTTACAGTTAGGCTGTCGGCTGGTCTTTTGATAATATTTTTTCTAAAGGCCGTCTTCTGGCATGATAGTGAAAGTGCTTTTAGGCTTAAAAGAACTTTTGATTTGATCCTTCTTCATGCATTAATAAGGAGGGAAAATCTTCATTCTGCGAGCCGCAGGAAGGTAAGCTGGGTCTATATTTTTGCTTATAAAAAGTGTAGACCTTGTTTTTCCTGTATAGCTTTCCTGGGCATGTAGTCAGTAAAGTTAGAAGGGGTTCTTTTGGGCAAAATAACTGTAGCATTAGGTTGGCTAATTTTTAAAATATGCAGGCCGCTTTATGGCCACTATTTTGTAGCCTCCTATGTTAGAGTAGCTTCTCAGCTAATACTTTAATTTGGTTTGAGTTAACACTCGTCGCTTCAGTTATTTGTGTACAGGACTGCTTATTGGCCGCCTGACATTGTTTGCTTGCAGTGCTTCATTTTCTCCTCATATTTGAAGGTTTCAAAATGAAGCCCAAGCTTTGCTTGGCCCAGTAGGCCTTAGCTAGCAGCTAGGCAAGAGCTAGGTTTAGGTGTTTGTTTGTTACGTCACCCTTATTATTACTATCCCTGTGAGGTTGTATAGTTCCTAGTTGTGGCCTCCTCCTGAGGGAGTTGCAGGCCGTATGCCCTTTTCCCTTCGATGTGAAAATGTAGGTGCTATGGCTGAGGTTAACAGCTAAGGTTATAGGCTGTTATTAGCCTTCCTGGTGCTGTTTTTCCCAGGTGGTAGGCCCTTATCTTTGAGAAGATGAGTTATGCAGTGCTGCTAGGCCCCACTTTTTTAGAACTTTTGTCATGCTTATAATGTCTGCACATGAGCCCCTTGAATTATATTCAAGTTTCAAATTACGATGCTAAATATTCTAGCTTTCGTTCTCTAGGGTTCATTACAGATTCCAGTTCTGTTCTGTGAAACATTTATCCTGTCTGGATGGCACGTATTACAAAGCATTCATGTTTGCTTTGGGTTCTAAGCTTAAGCCCTACATATATATATGTGAGCTTACTCATGTGCTGCCACAGGTTAATGCCTGTTTCTGTGATAGCAGGCTGTGATTAGCCTCTATCTATGAACGTGGTGTTTTGTTGTACTCCCCGGTTAGGGTGTGTGTTTCACTGAGTGCATCACCTGTTGGATTGCACACTCAGGTTGAGTGTAGAGAGTCTTATTCTGGTTAGAATAGTATGATCTCTGTTAGCTCCCAGTCGATCATGACCACAGCAGCTGTCTTGCATTTGCTGTTAGATTGTTGGCTCTTTTTTATAGCCTCTCTCTTATCACAGCTTGTTTTTGGGCGCTGTTGGTTACGATCATGAGTTTGCTCATGTATTTTTAGCACTGCCTCAGGCTTTTGCTCACGTTGTCTGGGGTAATAGGCCTGTTCGGCCTCCCTTAGTCCGTGATAACATTTATATGTGTACTGAGGTACATTGCCGGTTGGAATGTTATGTCTGCTGGCTGGCACCGCATGGTGGTAAAAGTAGTAGGCCTGGCCAGGCCTCCTTTTGTACCCTCTGTGTTGCCCCAGCTGGGATGGTTATGTCTAGACTCATTCCATGGTTAAGTCATGTTTTGACTCTCGCCGCCTTCGGCCGCGCCCACCTCTGTACGAATAGGCCTAAGGTTAGGCCTTTCATTGAGTTCTGCGGCGTAGTGTGTACTTCTCATACCTGAGGGTTTCTCAAGTACTTGGCCTGCGGGCTGGCCCTACTCATGTAACTACCACTGGTTGATGCCATGTGTTCATAGAGGTTGTAGGCCCCCGTCAGGGCCTCCTTTCTGTCTGCATGTTGGCACAGCTTTGTGTGGGTTTCTATGTGACTCATCACCATGGATGGGTCATGATGCCACTAGCTGACGCCGCATGTATACGGGTTGTAGGCCTTCGCAGGCCTCCTATATGTCATGCTGGAGTTTGGCTTTGTACTCCTATCGCTTAGAGAGTAAAAGGTGCTTTTAATGAGTACATCCCTGAAGTGGCTTGCCTCTCGAGGTGAGCTCTTGTACTAAAACCAACTTTTGGTCTGGTTTTATGCATTTGCTGCCTTGAGCTTGGTTTCCTTTAGCTCTAGTCGAGCTAAATAGCTACCCTGTCTGTTACTCTGTTCTATTTTGCTCCTAGAACTTTAGTGGCCGCTAGCTGACGCCGCGTGCAACGGGTAGGCTTTAAGGGCCTCCTTTGTAAGTATGCTGGCTTTTTCCCTGTCAGTTTTTATGTCAGTATTTATTTACTTTACAGTAAAGGGTCTTATGTCGCTGGCTGGCTCGGGCTGGCTAATGACCTTCCTTTGTAGTCGGTTTGTCTTTGAACCTCGATAACACTGCCACAAGCTGATGCCATGTGTCTGCTGAGGTTATAGGCCCATGGGGCCTTCTTTAGAGCGTGTTGGCGTACATTGTACTCCTCTTGCTTAAAGAGTGAAAGGGTGCTTTTAATGAGTACACTGCTCGTTGGATTGTGTTGGACGGGCTGTTTTGTGGGCACTCACAGCTACCTAATTATTTGGTTGGTCGTGCGCTTAGCATGCTATGTTTTCAGTTCTTTGGCCTTATGGGCCATCCTGAATACCACCCTGTGTGTTGGGTTCATGTTGTGATATTATTTCATTGTAAGAAGTCTTGGCTATGTTGTAGGCCCCTTTTGTTCGGCCTCCATGGTTATGTGCCTACAGTACGGTCTGTCTGTTAGGTTGAGCTTCGTACTTCCCTCTGGGTTGACTGCGTAATTGTGCTTAGCTCCCTTAGTTGGTCATTGGTTGTAGACTTGAGACTGTGAAGTCTCCCGTTCAGACTGACCCCAGGCTGGTTTGTGCTCCCCTGTACCAAGGTGCTCTAGCGCACAGCCTCCTCAGCGCTTTATCAGAAGCTGAGTAGATCCTAGGATGAGTGGTCTTACTCCCCTCAGTACGAGGGTTTATAGCGCTCAGCTGAGTTCCACTCTCCAGGATGCCCATCTCTGCGTGTGGGTTTGAGTTGCTCACTGCCCTTTCGCAGTCGCTCTTACCTGCTCTCCTTTTGTGCATTGGAGATTCTGTATGTCAGACAAGGTTGGCCCAGACTATGTTTGGCTTTCGCTAAATTAGTACGGCCTCCTTGGTGGCATCAGGGGTGAATTTATCCCCCTAGTGACTGGCCGGGATTCCTTCTGGTTCCCTGGCCACATTCCCCTTAAGTGACCACTTCCTATGGGTTGTTGGTCCCAGATGCCTTGAGCAGCCTTGGCAGGCCTTTTACGAAAGGCCTCTTTTAGGCTCAGTTTGGGCAATTGGCCATAGAGAATGTTGTCACTGACAGCCTTGGAGAGTTGCTCTCGGTTTTTCCCTGGAACTGCCGGACGTTTGTCCAGACTTTTTGGGCATGCACTCTCCTCCAGCGTGGCGGCGTGGGTATATCTTTCCCCATAGCGCAGTCTAGCACAGAGTTGAAGTTCCCTTTCAAAAGGGAACGTCTCAGGTTACGCATGTAACCATGGTTCCCTGAGAACAGGGAACGAGACTCTGTGCTTCCCTGCCATGCTTCGGGATGCCTGCTGAACAGTCCCTCAAAGACGAGAAGGTGTTGACTGCTTCCTCAGGCACTCCCTTTATATGTCACGGTTCGCGCCGTTCGACGTCATAGGCTGTCGCCGGCCAATAGGATTGGAGTTGTGTGATTCTTGGCATTTCGAACACCTGTCACGAGTGACGGTTCCCCCAATAGCACAGTCTAGCGCAGAGTCTCATTCCCTGTTCTCAGGGAACCATGGTTACATGAGTAACCTGAGACGTTCTCATGATAAATTTAGGTTGTATATTAGATAATGATGCTTTTCATAATTTTTTACAACAAATAGCATTTTAAATAAAACTTACCAAGAGCACTCCTCTTTCGGTTACTTGTGGCGAGCAGATTTGAGATGCTCCAGTGCTTTCGACAGTGTGTTGACAGGCTTTAGAGAACATCACTCCCTCATCCTCATCAAAGTCGTTCACAAATTATTTTACTTAGCATACGTGTTGTTGGCTTTCTTGTTTTAATTGCAGTCTTTTGATGTCTGTTGCTTTATGCCATTGAACCGCTGTTAATTTTGTGTTTGTCTTCTTTCGCTTTAGACCTGATGGCACTGAAAGAAGAGAGTCAAGAACTGAATGAAAGTGGAAGCGAAAGATTGTGATTTCATGACAGGAGAAAAATCCACACAGACTAAAAAAAATTCCTCTCAAAAAAGAACTCAGAAAACCGTATCTGACAGTTGTTTTACCTGCCAACAGTGTGGACAGAGTTTTGCTTCATAAACAAAACCTTAAAGTCCACATGAGGATTCACACTGGAGAGAACCCTTATATCTGCCAAGAGTGTGGACAAAGTTTCACTCAAAAACAAAACCTTAAAGTCCACATGAGGATTCACACTGGAGAGAAGCCTTTCACCTGCCAACAGTGTGGACACAGTTTTGCACGTAAAGGAAACCTTAATATCCACATGAGAGTTCACACTGGAGAGAAGCCTTTCACCTGCAAACAGTGTGAACAGAGTTTTGCACGTAAAGCAAACCTTATTATCCATGTGAGAATTCACACTGAAGAGAAGCCTTATACCTGCAAACAGTGTGGAAAGAGTTTTTCACATAAAGGAAACCTCAATCAGCACATGAAGATTCACTCGAAACAAAAACTTTTCGTGTGTCATCATTGTGGAAGGAGTTGCATAAGCGGGAATCACCTTAAGAATCATGTAATGACTCACACTGGAGAGAAGCCATTCGCCTGCTATCAGTGTGGAAAGAGTTTCAATCATAAAGGAAACCTTTATGTCCACATGAGAAATCACACTGGAGAGAAACCTTACACATGTACTCTGTGTGAGAAGAGTTTCACGTATCGAAGAGACCTGAAACGTCATTTGCAAACTCATTCTGGAATGCAACTGTAGCGTTCTGTATGTAGTAAAAGATTTACGAAATGACTTGCATATTCATTATGGTGTAACAAATTAGCTCAAAAGGGGAAATGTTAAAAATTCATAACTTGTTAGTGAATATTTGAATTAGTTCATCAGATTAACTTGATGTAGCTACATTAACATTACAATAAATCAGTTCATCATGTGAACACTCAGAATTGATTATCAATTAGTTCTAAGAAAAGGGTATTTTTCATGGCCACAGAAAAATAATTCTTTCTTAGCATTTACAGCGCTTAGAGTGTGTAACAAGATCGAGGTTATTTTAGTGACATTTATTTGCAGGCAGGGAGTCGGTATCAAATATGTATGGTGCACAAGTTTTATTAACTACTTTATTAACTAACAAACACAATCACACACATGGGAAAATGGCAGAATGAAGCTGGAGATAGGAATAGGGATGGAGGCCATGGAAAAAGTAACTAAACCACGAAAAGAACCACCAGTCTCTGATTTCAAAAGACCTAGTTAAGAGGATTCTACTGCTTATCCTAAATCCCTGTTTAGCTAAAAGATTTTCATGTCTTGCAAGTTGAAGCAAGTCTGTTGTTCTGAACAGTTTCTACATGGTTCCATGAATTGATGATGTTCCAATCTATTTCTTCTGTCTTGAATAAAGAAATTATGATGAACTTGCATGGTTAGTTTGACTCTTGTAGTCTCTTCTAGGCAAGCACATGGCTGGAGTGCAGGTTTAGGTCTGCCGTCCTGGACCAACAAGCTACCCAATAGGAGGTGTCTTGAGTCAGTCACAGCAAAAGCAAGAGAAGGCAGTCACATTGACAGTGTCTTTTTTCACTCTGTGTGGCAGTCCCACCTCTACGAGTCAGGCCAATGTTAGCTTAAGCTCTTGGAGGGAAACTTACAATACTTTGTCTCAAGCAGATCGTTTGCATATGAAACTGGATTGGAGGCTGATAAACTATTAAAGATTCTTGCAGTACTACTATGTTGCACAGGTATCGGCATATCATATACACTATGAGGTTAACTGTTGGTTCTATCATAAAACATTCATAAAACAATACAATGCAAGCTACACTATAAAAGACCTAATAACAATAATCATACACACAATGTTCATTTATAGAACAGTTTGTCTGTAAATTAAAGCAGAAGAGTATGTTTTTACAGGCTTTGTGTCTTCACTATGGCCTCTGCTTTTTTACGTGACATTCTTTAGAGCAATAAACCATCTTATCTGTTGGTCTTTTAAGGGATGGATCCACAGAGTTTTAAAGATTAATTGTTAAATATAACAAATTATTGTGTCTGATTTGTCTTAGTCATTACAATGGACAATGACCATTTCATTTTCAAAAGTGACAAAAACAAATAAAAGTTTCAAAACAAATAAAAAAACATACATATTCTGTCATTACACTTAAAGGGATAGTTCACCCAAAAATGAAAATTTTATGTTTATCTGCTTACCCCCAGGGCATCCAAGATGTAGGTGACTTTGTTTCTTCAGTAGAACACAAATGATGATTTTTAACTCGAACCGTTGCGGTCTGTCAGTCTTATAATGCGAGTGAATGGTAACACAATCTATAAGAGTCAAAAAATATGCTTAGACAAATCCATATTATATAAAAATTATATAAATTATATAAAAAATTATATAAATAATGTTCGGTTTCTCGCACAAACCGATCGTTTCATGTCTTAGGACATCAATGTGCCGCCATGAGCTGCAGGGTTTAATTTGGATTTGTCTATGCATATTTTTTGACTCTTATAAATTGTGTTACCATTCACTCGCATTATAAGACTGACAGACCGCAACGGTTCAAGTTAAAAATCATCATTTGTGTTCTACTGAAGAAACAAAGTCACCTACATCTTGGATGCCCTGGGGGTAAGCAGATAAACATCAAATTTTCATTTTTGGGTGAACTATCCCTTTAAGCTGGGGACACACTCAACGACTAGCTGAAACATTCTAAAGCCTGGTGTTCTGACAGTTTGTTCTACCCTGTCAGATTTTGCTATCTCCCATTGAAACAGTAGGTAGTACAATTTGACAGAAAAAAAAATGCTTCCAGCATGTTATTAATGTGGTTTAAGGCTTCATTAACATCTACACTAACCCTAAACCTACCCTTACAATATTTCAAGTACAGTGGTGGTAGCACAATCTGAGTAGCATTATTCATTAGAACAGCTCCAATTTGGCAGCCAAAAATGCTATCTATAAAATTGTGCTTTATTAATGTCTACATCTACCCCAACACTAAACCTACCCTTGCAGCAAAGCAAATACGGTAATTTTGTGTTATTTATCATGACAAAAATGATGTAATATTAATGTGCGCAACCACAGTAAGCCCAGGTAGGACAATCTGATGGGTAGTATGAGATGTCAGGACACCGGGATATACTGCACGATTTTCGGCAGTCCTAGACAAAAGATTTACATTGTGAAACAATCATGCCGATTTCTGTGATCATGGCTCCTAATTGGTGGTCCTATGTCATACAATGAGAGAGGCTCAACAAAGGTCAATGTCACAGTCAATGAGAAAAACTGACAATGAAAACCAACTGTCATTGAAATCTCGTAAAGAAACAAAACTGACTGTCCTTCAGATGTCATAACCGAACAAATCCAGCCATCACTGAATTCTCATAACCGAATAAAACATGTCATTAAAAACTCAAAACCAAAAAAAACGACCATCATTGAAATCTTGTAACGGAACAAAACCGACTGTCTTTGAAATCTCATAACAGAACAAAACCGACTGACACTGAAAACCGACTGTCATTGTAATCTCGTAATGGAACAAAACGAAACGTCATTGAAATCTGTTTCAGAACAAAATGTATTGATTGTTTTTGAATGTATTGAGTGATTACATAATGTGTGGCGCATTGCAGAACTAGAGCTACGTCTGTATTATTGACTGTAATATAAGAATTCAATTGTGTCTGCTCCCAAAGCATATTGTTTTGAAACAACCGCACCATTATAAACACAATCATGGAAATTTAGAAAGCCTATTTTTAACCTCTACGTCAGTGTTTCTCAACCCTGGTCCTGAAGGACCCCCAACACTGCAGGTTTTGTATTTCTCCCTAATTAAACACACCTGATTCAACTCATCAGCTCATTAGAAGAAACTCCACTACCTGAAATGAGTGTGTCAGACAGAGGAGACTTTCAAAATGTGCAGTGTTGGGGGTCCTCCAGGACCAGGGTTGAGAAACACTGCTCTACGTTGATCCCAGAGATGGGATTTTAATTCTCCACATTCCAATTATGTTGCGGAGGAGGAAACCAAAGGTTACATCCGACAACTTGGGTAGCGGACTTGTTGCCTTGCTGCCTTATAGGCATCGACTCTGCATATAATGTAATTCTCAACTTGATGTTACCTATATTAATTACATAGTGTAACTTCCATAATATATTTTGTTGAGTGTTTTACAGATGCCTCATACCCAGACACTGCACCTGCTGCTTGCTGTTCTCTGGACAGACAAAGTGAAAGTGAGAAAGGTGAGATTAATGATCTAAATGACTAGTCAGTCAAACCTAATCTTTGACTGAAAATAAAACTAAGACTTAGGGAACATAAACAATGAGTGATGGTGATTACTAGTTGCTGTAATGTCATTATTAAGATTGCATATTTGCATGTGTCTATGTTAAGGACTCCAGGCAGCTGTTAAAGAATCACTGGTGGAAACGGATAGAAGCATTAGAGGAAGAACGTGACTTTCTTTGGCACACTCTTGCATCCGTCTGTGGTGAGTGATGCTTAGCTATATAAGATATAATCACAATCTTCATATATGATATTGCTTATTATACATGGTTACATCTGACAAGACTTCAGGACTAAACATTGTACCAAATGAATACACAGCTTTGAGTGGTTACTTGCAATTACCTTAAAGGGTTAGTTCACACAAAAATTAAAATTCTGTTATTAATTACTCTCCCTCATTTATTTATTTGTTTTATATATCACAGACAATCATCTGGGATTGAATCGGATAAAGACTGGGAGCCAGTCAGCAAAAAGCCACATACTGAGGGACATGATGACAGTACCTCATCAGGAGAGGAGCCTCATCCCACACCATCCCTAAGAGGTTCTGCCAGCAGAAGACCAAGAGGCAGAGGACAGGAAGAGGGAGAACTGGCAGCAATTAAGCTGAGAAATCAACCAGCACATCTGAACTGAGATGGGATCATGTTGACGTTTACAGAGGTCACACCACCACAGCTCACATTCAGACCCCCCAATTCACCAGGATATATAGCAACCTACACAGTTTTACAGCTTTACCAACTTTTTTAACAAACTCCATGATGTTACAGAAAATAATTCAAAACACAAATGACTTTGGCTTAACTCACCAGTCAAAGCCCTCCAACCCGTAGACTGACGTGACATTACAAACATTTATGTTTGCATTCATGGCCATGGTAATTTATATAGGTCTAGTAAAACTCCCTGCAATAACTGATTTCTGGCAAGGAGGTAATCTGTACAGCTCGGCATTCTCTAAAAAGCTTATCACCAGAAAGAAGTTTCTTGGGATCTGCTACTCCCTTTACCCCAGTAGCTTGGTGGACTGTCACATATAGATTTGTTTTTGTTTCATTTTCATGTTTCATGTCTTATTTTGTGGTTTTCACAGTCGTGTTTCCAGTTTTGCCATGTGCTCCCATTTGTCACGTGATTCCCTTGTCCTGATGGGATCATGTCATGTGTTTTGTTGTCATTAGGCTTGTTCGACTAAAGCCGAGTTCAGACTGCACGATTTTAGCCCCGATTTTGGCTTGCAGACAGGTTTTGAGAAAATGCAGACAAATGCCCGAAATCACAGGCAAATCTGTGCTCGTTCACGCGAGTGACAGTCACGCAGTGTGAATGAGCAAAGGCGCAATCTGAGAGAATCGCTGACGAGTCGCCGACACCTGTGAGATATTTGGCATGCTAAATATCTGGACCTGTCGGCGATTCAAAATCCTGCTGTGTGGGGATCCTGCTCTGATCCAAAATCCTGCTCTGGTTTTGCGCACGTTCTTTCCTTGTCATGTCTCGCGTGTGTTTGGTTGTGAAACGTAGTTTGTGTGCCAGACAGAGTTGTCGGCGATTCTTCCTATTGTAAAGTCATGCAGTGTGAAACCTTCTGTCACCGATCCATCGTGCAGTTTGAACACAGCAGCGACTGAATGCTGGCCAAGATAGTCATGCAGTGTGAAAAGAACAGTGACCCGACTACTTTGAAAATTGTGCAGTCTGAACTCGGCTTTAATGTGGCACCGCAAAGATTGGTTGGCACCTGACAAAGGCAATGCATTCTGGTTAAAAAATACTGCAAGAGCAAAACAAGACCAGTCGCCAAGGTTAGGTGCTGCAGTTGCTGGAAATTGATGAAGATACACTTCATTCTCATTGGTCAGATTCGGTGATGACAAGGACGACGTGTGTGTGGTCTGCCATGAATGACGTTGGTTCAGCACACTCTGGAAAGCACGAAGAGTCCAACCTGACAGCTGTCTCTGTACTCCTCTGTCGTCTGCAATCAGCAGATCTCGCCAGTCAGTGGCAGGCTAGTGTAGTTCATCTCTAACAACCCATTGTCTTGATTATGCTCAGGTGTGTCCTCATGTTTGCCATGCATCTTTGTCTAGTATTGTCCTTGTAACCATTGTTTGTTGAGTTCCATGCTTATGGTTTGTGTCAAACCAAGTCTTTCTTTGCTTTGTATTTTGTTCACATTATTGCCAATTTAACAGTTTTGTCACTAGATTTAGTGACTTCCCAACCTCTTTTGAGACTTTTAAAAAAAAAAAAGTTTAGGGATAAATCTAAAACTTGGACAAACCTTATCTAGTTTCTTATTTTGCCCACTGATCTACATTCAAATTTATATAGATCAATAAAATTGCCATTGTCATTTAGCTACCAGTTTTAGCTACTTTTTATTGAAAGCAGTTGGCAATACTGTTTGTTCATGTTTTGTTTAATAAACTGTATATGGGTTCTTCTACGCTTGCCATCAGTGGACGTGCTTACATGAACAATGCTGCTAATGAGAAGAGGTACAGCACAATTTGATCATCTCTGCAAAATATAGCCACTATACTTTGAGATGAGGAATGCCTGCAAAATAAACTATCACCCTGGCCAGAAAGTTTCAAATGATGAGTGGATGGTTACCTCTAAAGCATGCATCTGGCTGAAACAGTACATGAAATATAAGCCTGTACGCTGGGGATATAAACTTTTCGTTCTGGTGGACTCGATCAATGAATTTTTTTTTTTGTACAAAGCTGTAAAATAGTGGCAAGGGGCTCAGTTATGAGTCCGTGATGGAGCTTCTTGACTCCCTTTTCTGCACCATCCTTCAGAAGAGGATCTGGGCATGTGGAACCATACGTACAACCAGAATTGGTTTTCCAAAAACCAAAACAACTAGTCTGGACTCAATCTCCTCATGGTAGCATACGATGGATCAGAAAAGACTCCCTCCCTAACCCAGTGGTAACCCAAAAAGGTACGTGTATCCCTGGGAATACGTGAGGGGACAACAGGGGGTATGCAAACAAAATGCAGAGTAGTTAATTTAATTCTACCTTTAATGATAATAATATTACAATTGAGCATGTATTTCTAAATGCCATAAATCCAGTACATAATTACAAATTACCTCATCATTTGCAGCCCAAAATGACTGTATCCACAGAAGCAGCATGCATTTGATAGATTGCGTGCAGTCTGCTGTCTTAAATCGTGCTAAATTACTGTCATTCTCGACAGTGCACCTTTGTAAAAGTGGGATTTAGCACTTACTCACATGAAGAACAAATATAGACACAGATAATGAATCAATTTCGATTTAAGACTCAAACTTTCTCCGGTACAAAAACATACCTTGTGCGAGTTCTTGTATTTAATGATGATAACGAGCAAGAATGCAATTGTTTCCAAATATCCACATGACTGCAAACGTGACATTATTCTACAACAGGTCAAAAAACAAAACGTACATTTTAAACACAGTGCTGCCAGTATTTACTCTATTTTGCAATGAAATAATAGTTCTAGCGAAAACCACAGCAGAACTACAACACACGTCTGTGTTTCGCGAACAATTCTGCGGCTTTGAACGAATTGTGAGAGTCAATGATTAATTCACAGCCACTTGCTTCATTACTGAATGAATGACTCGATGACTCACTCATAAAAACAGTAACTTGCTGCCACCTACTGGCAGTTTTAGTTTAATATTTAAAAGTTTTTTTTTTTGTTTTTTTTTGCCAGAATATATTTATTAAATTTTGTGCATACACAAACACAGGACAAACAACCACAATGCCTATCAGAAAGCCATCTCTGTACAAAGCAGCGGTCTACAAATATTTATCACTTATCTTTAAAATAAAAATATAAAATAGAATACATGAGTTATACAAATCAGGTGGTACAAATTATTATCCAGAAGTGTACTGCAGTGTCCACACATCTCAGTCATTGTCATCTGTTAAATCCAAATCTTTGGCATAATCAATAAAAGTATTCCAGATATTCTCAAAAAGTCCCTGTTTGCCTTTTAGCACATATGTAATCATCTCTAGTGGCAGAGCAGACAGCATCTGCCGTAACCATAAAGTGCCTCTTGGTCTACATGTTTTTTTTCCAAATAAAGCTATACATCTTTTGGCGTTAAGCAGACTAAGGTCTATAAATGTACGTTAATTTTTAGTATAGTTATGCTTCTCTGGATATAAGCCCAATAAAAACAATTTTGGATCTAATATTATTCGTTTGGAAATAATATTGCCTATGAAAGATTTAATCTTTATTATTCTTTTATCATTATTCCTTTGTTTGTATTCAGTCATTATTAGCCTTTATTCTGGCATTATATGTCTTGCCCATCAACAACACTTTCTTCCTACTATACATTAATCCACCTATTATATGAAGTCTTTCTAGAAAACAAACAAAAATGTATTCTTGAATTTTTTAACAAATTAGATTATGTAATAGAATAGTTCCTGGTGCTACAGGTGCGTTAGAACTTCAATTAGCATCAAGCTACATAAAACAATACAAAAGATATTACACTTTTACTCAAAACTCACTTTAAACCCCGTCATATGTTTGTGTTATCAATCACAATCTAATGTGGCTTTTAGTCATATAATGTTGTTGAAATATGTTATATTTAGTATATTATATGCAGCGAAATGCTACATCTGCTTAGCATTTATAATGTAAACATACTTTATTCATACGAAAATACACTAAATCACATGAAAATTACACACATTTACCACTGTAATTGTGTTTTTATTCTCATTTTTTGACATGTAAATATGTTTGTTTTGCTATGTTTATCATGGAGATAACGAGGAAGTGTACAGGACAGCGTCGCCCGGAAACGTGCCACTTAAGATGATTGAAAGCTGGATGCAAACCAGGAACAGTAAAGACACAGCTTGCTCTGAACGCTCTTTCAGCTCTTCAGATCACATAATTCAGTGAGAAATTAATAGAAATGGTATTCTGTATCATGAAATATTTTGCAAACATGACAATTCAATATTTCTCCATATAAGCTCACTTTTTGACTAAGAGAGCCTAACGGACGCTGTTCAGTGAAGCTGTGTGAACACAACAAACAGAAGATGAGTGAATTCATATTCACGGCGAGCTTTCTTATTGTGGGCTTTCTTAGCCTGGAGTACCCCCTGAAGGGATTACCTTCCTTCTGCGTACCCCCTCTCTTCCACTTCGACTGCAGTCACACCTTTACCATTAAGGGACAATATTTGCCCCCTAAATTGTTTTCCAGTGCATTTTTTTACCATTATGAATAACTTTATAAAATAAATAATGTTTTATACAAAAATGTTCAATAGAGAAATAAGCAATGATGGTAAAACTAAATAGAACATTTAAATATTAAACTAAAACCACCAGTAGGTGGCAACAAGTCACTGTTTTTATGAGTGAGTCATTGAATAATCAATTCAGTAATGAAGCAAGTGGCTGTGAATGAATCATTGATTCTCACGATTCGTTCAAAGCCGCAGAATTGTTCTCGAAACGAAACGAGAATATTCACTGATGAATATGCAAATTAGCCCCGCCTCCACTCGCTCACAGCAGCTCAAAGCAGACTGTCCTCCAAAAAAAATGACCCTATAGGTCATTTTTCAAGCACCTTATTACGACCTATATTTACGTTTTGAAGTCATCCGCCCTCTAGCGGGCGTAAAAATAATGACAGTATCGTGTTACGTCTGTCGTCATAAAATGACGTATGACTGTCATTACCAATCAAAATGCGTGTTCATTTAAATGCAGTGTGTGGACTTTTTACACCATTTCTCTTATTTCCATTTAGCAAAACTAATTTTTTATTAACGACTACACCCACCCCACCCCTAAACTTACCCTTAGTGATTTATAGTGCATACACACTTTATGAGCACATGCGTTCTCAGGGATTGAACCCACGATCGCATGATCACATAATTGCATGTTGTTATATATATTGCAATGTTCTGCCAATTGAGCTACGCGAAACCCGAAACATGACGCAGATAAAAGGGAACAATGCATTAAAATGAAAGTGTCCTGTTGTCGAAAGGGGCACAATTTTAGTAAACGCTCCTATGGGTCGTATTTCATGAATTAAAATGAAAGTGTCCTGTTGTCGATAGGGGCGCAACAGTAGTAAACGCTCCTATGAGTCGTATTTCAGGGAAGTGACAAATAACCTATATGGTCGTATTGGTTGGAGAACATGTTGGCTCAAAGAGTCTACTGTTGCTGTAGTGACGAGCAATATATGCTTATATATAGCAAAATAAGCTATATGGGCTTATTTAACTTGATAGTGTTAAATAAAACACACTTTGTGCGTAACGTTACCATCTTAAATACTGCAGGCACTATGCCTTCTCAGTAGGGGACATGCAGTAAATGCACAGCTTTGAATGAGTGCGGATATCCAGCGTATTTACTTGAAGTTATCAGGTAGGCTAATATCTATGGTTTGATCCATTCCAGACCTAGTCATAATAATAATTTAAAATGGACTGAATAAAGCTTTCTCCGAACTTGACGTGTGATGCCACACTGACTGCATATGCTCACGAATTATGGAAACACAGCGAGAGCAATATTGTTTTAGCTATGTTTTATATAGGCTTCTCTCTTCTGCTTCAGAGCAGTCATAGTTAATGATATGCTAAAGCCTGCCGGCACGCTGTTGTGATTGGTTACAAGGTAGTCTGTGACGTCACAAACACACACTATTTCAAACTGCGGGTTATAGACTGTCTTTGGTTTACTGCAGTTTCAAACATAAAATACTTTATACCAAATTTATATCAAATACCAAATGCAGTACTTTATTTAAGGGAAATCTAAAGAGTTGTGATGTTGCATATGACGCTTAAGCTTTAAAGCATGTATCGATAATGCAGAGTAATTTCCCATGAAACTCTGTGCTAGAGCGCATATTGTCTTTAGAGAACCTTGAGATCAACAACAACAAAAAAACAACGCCTCACATGAAAGCTTCACTTTGTGTTGGAATGTTTGAACCCGGATCAGTACTCTACGGGTTTATGGAAGTTCAAGTCTGTTTACTAAGATTTTTTATATGTATAAGCCTATAGCCTACACGATCATATATTCTGCTATATAAATTGTACGAAAACCATTAAATAATTAGAGCATAATTTACTTGCATCAAACAATTCTGTTGGTATTAGTATTATTATAATTGTTATATTTAATTCATTGCCACACTTTAATATGCGAGTTATATAATCAGAAAACTAAACACATTTAGCGTTGTTAGGCTTTTGTTTGTGCTTAAATTTCACCCGCCACAGGATGGCATCATTTTCGACACTCCTGTTGATTCAAATCTTTTCCCAAGACAATCAGAGAAAAGATTCAAGAAGATTCATTTCTTCATCCCTACCAAAGAGTAGTCAAAAGCAGGCAAATGTCAAAATACACTGAGATCAAGATAATCCAAAAAGGGGAAAATACAAACAGTCAGGACGAAGACTAGAACACTGGATCCAGAGCAAGAAGACACACAATTGGTAACATACTGCCAAGACTACACAAATATTGCACAGGAAGACACCACTTAAAATAAAGCCAAAGCAAACAAGATAACAATACACTGGTGTACTGAACGAAGCTATAATGAATCCAGGCAAAGGATTATAGGTAATGAAGTCTTTGATGGAATGGCCATAGTCTGTGATGAGTGCCCACAGGTGGACAACCAGCGGAATTCAGCTGGTGACTGTGACAACTGACCCTTCGCAAAGACCCGTCCCCCTTAGTTACTTTTGCTTTGTCTGACAAGCCGTGGCACTGTCACACCAGACACATCGCGGAGCAAAGAGGATACTGACAACACATCGACAGACAAGACAGAGCAGGTTACTTATGATATTAAACAAAGTCCCAGCTTTCAAACTGTTTTTTAAGAAATTCAAACAATAAGTGAAGTTCCTAAATGTAATTTAGGGAGGAGCGAGCCCATCTAATCTTCCAATCAACGGCCAGAGTATATAAGCAGCTGCTCACCTCTCTTCAGTCTCAGCTGTTTCAGCATCCCTCCACCTCCCCAAACTCCACCTTCATCTCAGGTACCTTGTCCTATGTAATCATATCCTATATTTATTCACTGGGGGGGGTGTATCAGAGCTCGAGTTGAAGATGCTTCATCGAGCCCCTCCTCAGTGGACAGCAAGCCAAATTAGCTAACCTAATACCCTAAAGATTATATGGGCAAACAAACTCAACAAAACATTTTTGTGGCTCTTTAATGTGTCGTGACAGATTGCTGTAGCGCCTCCACTCAAGCGACTCGTGAACCAATCATCTCTCTTCCTAGTCCATTTATAGCATCAAATAAACATGAATGAACATGAGAATGAATGTTGTTTCAAACGTGGAAAGACGTCAATATTAGGGGTGTGACGGTTAGTATATAACCGTGAGACCGGCGGTTATAGTTGAACACCGTCATTAGAACTCTATAACCGCCAAAACCGTGTCATTAAAATATTTTTTACAAACATTTTTTATCAAAAATTATTTTCATTTTTTAGATAGGATCATAAGATGCGCAATATATCGGGAGACATGGTTTTTACCACTTAATGAAGTTTTGTAAATCGTCAGACATGATATTTACCACTTCATTAAATTTTGCTTTGTAGAAAACCTTTCTTAAAAACAAATTTCGTTTTGTACAAATTTTATCTTAATTTTAATAAATGTTTCATCAACAAATTGCATGTATTTTAATAAATAAAAAGCAAATATAGCAGACAATGATAACCGTGACATGGAAGCGCCAGCGCGCCGCGTTCACTTGCACTGCACTGTGAACTAGAGCGCATCTCATCGTAAATGAAACTCAGCGTAGGCCTATGCCTCATACATTAGCATTAAATATCTTTGCTGCATCCTTTCTAGAACAGACAAGGGCTTTTTTTTTTGCGGCTCGCATCAGCAAAGCATTGCATCGTCCATAGACCGCAAAACAATCAGCGGATGGCGGGCGGGTGCGGCTTTGAAATTGTGCTCAAAAAACGTTGGCGCGGATGATGAGTTTTGTGATGTGGTTGCGGATGAAATAATACCCCATCTGCGTATCTCTATCGATAACAACATTTAACACTACACAAATATTAATTAACATTTTTTTAATTTAGGCGATTAATTTCCCATAGTGACATAGGACTGAGGTGCCGGATCCAATAAAAAATGTTCCGGATCCAACGTCGGAGGTGACGGAACATGTTCCGGCTCAAATTAAAACTTCGTGAAGAAAGGATAAAACCGATGGATCTCGTTGCGAAAAAAAATGTTACATCGCCTATATGGGCACATTTCGGGTTTAAACCAGATGGCAACGGAAAACCAGAAAATCTTGATGAGCCTGTGTGCAGAATATGTGGAAAAACGGTATTTGTTACAAATGCCAACACCACTAATCTCCGTAACCATCTGAAGATTAACCACCCTGCGGCCTATGCGGCCCTTGGATTAAGCACTGCTTCTGCTGCCGCTCAACCATCCACATCTGGCCAGAGGCAGTTGAATATGGCCGAGGCATTTTCCAAGGAGATGAAATATAAAAAAGACAGCGACAAATGGAGAGTACTAACAGATAGTGTGACTCGATATTTGGTAGTAGGAATGGTACCCTTCCGGACAGTGGAAAAACGTTCATTTAAAGAAATGTTGAATACTTTCGACAAACAGTACGAGTTGCCTGGGAGAAAGTACTTCTCACAAACAGCTGTTCCGGCCTTGTATAGTAAGGTAAAGGATGACGTGCAAAGAGAACTCCAGGAAATCAGTAATTTTGCACTGACAACAGATATGTGGTCAAGCGTGAATATGACCCCATATATGAGCCTGACCGTTCACTACCTAGCAAAAGACTGGTCACTGAAATCCAAGTGTTTGGAAACAAGCTACACGCCTGAAAGCCACACAGCGGAACACTTGTCCGAATGCCTGCAGTTAGGATTGCACGACTGGGGTCTGGATGAAAAGAAGCTGTCGTGTATCACTACCGATAATGGAGCGAACATTGTTGCCGCAGTAAGGCAATTAGGATGGCCGTGGCTAAATTGTTTCGGACATAATTTGCATCTGGCTGTTACCAACGGTGTAAACAGTGAAGCTGCCCGAACCGGCCGAGCTATAGGTCTATGTCGGTCCCTAGTGAGCGTTTTTTTCTCAGAGCTGGAAGAAAAAGAAAGAGCTGATAAAGGCACAAACAGAACTTCAACTCCCACAGCACAGCCTTTATTCTGGTAAGAATTGTTTTAGCCAATAGTTAACTCTATATTATACTGTTCTATTAACCTTATGCATGCTAGACCCATAAACAGTAATTGCTTAAGCAATTGCTGATATGGGTCTTGCATGCATAAGGTTATAATACTAATATAGAGTAGTCTTACTCATTAGATTTTCATTATGATATTCTATTAGTTTTTGCCAGAATTGGTTTTAGATTATTTTTTCATCTGCATATAAATCATAAAGGCAGCAATATGCTATAGCATGGTACTCGTTTTATTTTTTTCTATTACTGTACGTCCTCTTCCAATAATCATATATTTTATATTTCACAGGATTGTCCGACATGGTGGGGAACAAAACAGAAAATGATAGAGAGAATTTTGGAACAAGAGCAAGCGATCGCACGTGTCCTGGTCTCAGATAGAAAGCACCAGCATCTGATTCTTAAATGGCAAGATAAAGAAGTTTTAACATCGCTTCAAGAATCTCTAAAACCTGTGGCTGACTTCACCGACATTCTCTCTGGGGAACGTTATGTAACAGTTTCTTCAGTAAAGCCTGTCCTGCAACTGTTGACATGCGATCTTTTAAAACCAAACCCCAATGAACCCCCCCCCCCCCCCGACGGTTATGTTATAAACCGTCACATTTGACTCACGTCATAACCGTCATCACCAATTCTGAAACCGGCACACCCCTAGTCAATATACACAATTTTTTTTAAAGTTTAACTTCACCGAGGTTAATCTAACTCCTGACCGCTTTGTTGGACAAAATGGCAGATTCAGCGTTCTGATTGGTTAGATTGCTTGTCAATCAAACTCCCGGCGAAGGGTCAATTATGATGCTTAAAGATATGTTTGAGGGTTCCTCACTTCTGTCTTTTGAACAATTTGTCAGCAAAATTTAATCTGTCAAGACTTAATTCAGGTATTTGCAGCTAAGGGACTTTATTGGCAAAAAAAAATTTGAAATTGATAAAATATTGTTAAAAACAAAAACTCTAATTTTTATGTTATATCTGAGTTTGACCTTCCCAGGAGAGACTTTAACAAATATGGGAAAATGATTTTGCAGAAAATATCTCCAGCGAGGATTGGGATTCAGTCTGGGATCATGCTAAGTAAATATAATTGTGTAACAGAGCATATGTTATTCAATTCAAAATAATATGTTGGCTACATATCAGTCCTTATATCAGAAAAATATTTGCTGCTCAAAATGCAAAATATCGGTTGGTAATTATATTCCTTAGATCTGGTCTGTCACAGAATTCAGTTGTTTTGGAAGAAAATTGCTGACCACATTGGCAATATTCTGGGTATGAATATAGATGTTGATCCTTGTTTATTTATTCTAGGTCTGCCGGCTGGTTGTATTTTGAATATGTAATCATAAGTATGTCGTTCAGTATGTTAACTTTTAGGGCAAGAAAGGACATTTTGATGTTCTGGATAAATGAGAAAACTCCTTTAATCAAGAAATGGCATAACCTTGAGAAATAACTCATCCCAGTGGAATTCTTGACATAAATATTACTTTATTCTACAGACGTATTTCATCGGATATGGACACCCTGTTTTTTCTGTTGGAACTTCATTAACAAAAATATTGATAAAAATATTTAATAAAAAACAACAATGGAAAAATTAAAGTGTTATCAAATAATTAAAGTGGTAATTTATTCCTGTATACAAATTACATATTATTCTTTTAAAACTAATAAAACAGTGGCAATCTCTATTCAGCATACAATCTAACAAACAACATCCCATGATTTAGTCCACAATGGCAGAAATTGCATTCAACCTCTATAAGAAATAAATTAAGTAAACATAAGTAATCTAAGACCCCATACATTCTTAAGAGTACAACACGTGTTTAGGCCAGCTAGGTGTTAATACACTGTGTCCAGCCCAGCTACTTTTCTGATCTCTCGAGCAGTATTTGCCAGTTCATTTAATCCTTCTGTCAAGAAGTATTGAGTAGAACCAAAGGTCAGTCCTGCAGAAACAGCACTGCCCACCCCTGGAATGAGACTCAACAAATCTGCAATGGTAGAAATCGTTACAGCCGCAGCACAAGCCTGTATTGTGGTCACTGCTTTGTTTTGGATGGCATTAGCAAACTTTGATTTGGCCCGATATTCCAGCAAGGGCATGTTCACTTTTTCTGAAAGCCTTTTCAGTGATCTGTCATCCAAACCAAATGCATAATAGCACCTTAAAAGGAAAAAAATTGCAATGGCTGCCTCACCAGCTACTGATGTGCCAGGCGCAGGGACCGCTGCTATACCAGCAGTAGCAAGAGATGCAGCCCAGATCAGTTTTTTAAAAAACTTGATCTTCTTCTCAAGAGCTGCAGCAGAGCACACTGGCCACGCTTGAAGAAGAGCAGACTGCTTATGGAACGGAAGATCATCTATGAGTGTGTTTTGAAGCTTTTCAAAATCATATTTCTCCAAATCAACAGACGATATCAAGAAAACTTCAGAGTTTCCCAGTTCATTCAATTTTATCAGACAGTACTTTCTTATTGTGTCAAGAACTCTCTGCTCATTAAATCCTGCTTTCATTTGCTCTGAATAGATGTCATTGTCAATCTTGGAACGAACAAAGTAAAAATGTTTCTTCTGCTTTCTTATTTCTTTAGCCAGCATGATATCATTCTCCGTGAACCTCTCTGAGTTCAGGATAATGAAAAAATCATAGGTTTTAAATTTAACATCTTTAAGGTATTTATTTGCTTTGAAATTCGGACTTCCTATTCCAGGCAGGTCCCAGATTTTCACATTTGGCATTGTAGGATGCTCATACATGGTGCGCTCCATTGTAGTTTCTGTGACACCAGTAGGTGCTGCTCCATCATCATCGTCACGTAGGCCTAGGATACGATTTACAAAGGTGGATTTCCCAGATCCTGTCCTTCCAGTCACAGCGATGTCCAGTGGGACATTAAAAAACTGGTTAATTGTTTCTTTCGCTTTTGCTTTAGCCCTTTTCAGGGTGGACTCGCCTGATGCTTTTATTGCCTCAACAACAGCACGGTCTTCAGTTGCCATGTTTTAAACTGCAAAAATTATAGAAATACCTTAAACATTAACAGTATATTATATTTATCACAGTAATCAACAGTTTGCTCTTTGTTTAACATATGGAGTCAACAGAAAGGCCTAGAAGCATTGTTGCATTTAAAGGCAGATAGTGTTTTGCCTAAAGGGCCACATAACTTTATTACAATTAAAGTGATCAAACAGACATAGCATTTGATTGTCACAGTGTTTTATACTGACCTTTTGTTTGGAGAGCTTTCAATGTTTTCTTTCCTCGTATGTTCCTCTGCCCTGTCAGTGGACATAAAATCACACTTCATAAATTAGACAACATTGATAACTGGGGTCAGTTTACTTCAACAGCATTAAACTGCTGAATAACATAAAGTTAAGGGAGACGGGTGGATTAATGTTGTAGTATACTCAAAACACATTGCAGAACCAGCTTGGGGTCCTGATCCCCCTGTCAGGGTTTAGTTTACATTTTTTGTGTGTGTGTAATCAGAAACTTTATCCATTCTGTAGTGCTTTAAATTATAACTGTAATGTGGTGTCAAATACTGGCTACATAAAGAAATGTTGAAAGTGACAAATCATACAATTATTACAAGTACTTGGTTGATACTCTTGACAAGGGGCATAATACTTATTGAAATAATGTTGTTCAATAATGTAAAAAAAAATTTTCAATAAAGAATTATAATTACCTTAAATTCTTGGTTTCAGCAGTTGTGAGACACCTGTATGATGACGTTTTGTGTTTCTCTTTAGTTACAAGTGAGGCTTGAGAAAACAGTTTACAAGGAGATATAGAGTCTGACAATCCTTTTAATTGAGCTATGAGCTGCTGTAAAAGTAATAAAAGACAACATAAGAATGAAAAAATATTAAAAATATATCTAAAAATTATTGGTCATGTAGTGTGGTGCATTTTGAACATACCTTTTTCAAGACGTATATATGATTTCCATAAACCCGTGTTCTGTAACAATGAAAATGTAATAATGCCTTCTTTAGTTCCTGCTGCTGATTTTTACCATGCGGGAACAACTCAGCTGTAGTCTGGAGATCTATAAAAAGGGAACAGGGCGGGCCGTCCACCAACGGTTAGGGCTTGGCAAAGCTTTATCTGTTGTAGGACTTTCCAGGGGCTTTAACTGCTCAATGAACTGACCTACTTCCTTGTCTTGTAACAAGTATTATTACCAGAATCGATGAGATATATCCAGCTGCAGCCCCACAGTGCCCACACACGTTTCAGGACACACAAACTAGGAGGCCAGAAGTGAAGACAAGAGCGTGTTTTGCGTCACCTACAGTTTTATAAACAAATTTTTCTTTTGTTTGATGTAAAATACAAGCAATTTGATGGATATATCTTGGATTTGATAGGACTTATATACAGTACAATATTTAATAACAATACCTTAATTACTAAAAATGCTTGATTGACTGATGTAAATATGTACTTTCAGTTCATATTCAATTCATTTCACATTTATTTGTATAGCACTTTTCACAATACATCATATCAAATATGAATGTATCTTAATGCAAAAATATATGCCATTTTACAAAGATGAGCTGCTATATATATATATATATATATATATATATATATATATATATATATATATATATATATATATATATATATATCTCAGTACTTTTGGACTGTACTGATATATATATGATATATCAGTACAGTCCAAAAGTTTGGAACCACTAAGATTTTTAATGTTTTAAAAGAAGTTTCGTCTGCTCACCAAGGCTACATTTATTTAATTAAAAATACAGTAAAAACAGTAATATTGTGAAATATTATTACAATTTAAAATAACTGTTTTCTATTTAAATATATTTGACAAAGTAATTTATTCCTGTGATGCAAAGCTGAATTTTCAGCATCATTACTCCAGTCTTCAGTGTCACATGATCCTTCAGAAATCATTCTAATATGCTGATCGGCTGCTCAAGAAACATTTAATGTGTACAATTGTACAAAATATTTGTGTCCAATATTATTTTTCAGGATTATTTGATGAATAGAAAGTTCAAAAGAACAGTGTTTATCTGAAATCTAATCTTTTGTAACATTATAAATGTAACATTATAGCTAGCCTCTGTTTTGTTTGACAACACTAAAGCTGTGTCCCAATTCAGGGTCCGCGCACTTCAAAGTGCATGAAAGGGGTGGGGTTGGAGTGGAGGGTTGCCAGGTCTGCGCAACAAAACCATCCCAAAAGTAGTGTAATCACAGCACAAGTGTAAAAGTATCCCAATCCCAGACATGGCAACAATGAGCCGAGCGTCGTTACATGGCTAGCGGCTGTGTGACAGACAGCTGACAGTTGACGTTTATGTGTGCATTTTAAAGTTCTATGACTTTCTATTGGGTTTTGACATGCTTCACTGCCGGCAACGACGGTACACTGGACCAAAATATGTATGGTTAAACTATGTAATGTTATATCATTAGCAACTAGTTAACCTTGTTTGCTTTTTATGTTAAATTATGTTAAATTTATGTTAACTGTGAAAATATATACATTAAATTCAGACTTAAATACAGAGTAAATGTGTAAATATTAAAGTACAGTACTTTAGGATTTTATTCAACTGCACTCCATCTCAGTCGTTGTTTATGATGTTCAACCTAAGTTCTGTTGTAAACAGTTGTAAAGGTACATTATGTAATGTATAGAACGATGTATTTTAATGTAAAAATATTTAATTTACATGATGAAAAAATGATTGTATATGTTGTATATGTAAAATGTTTTTTGTAAAATTATAAGTTGCATAAAAGAAATAAACAATGAACAGAACAATTCTTTTATTTACAGACGTGAACATGCGTAAAAAAAATGATCGAACAGAAATTATAGTAATTAGAAATTACTCTGGCTCATTTACAAATAAATTACTTTACAAACATAATGTATAACTTATGCATTTCATTTTTAACTTACATCACAAAAATAAGCTGTACAGAAATTAGGCTGTTTCATTGACAAAGTGACATTTAAATAATATTGATATCGACACATTTTATGCACTGTATTCTGTTCTTGAGAAAAGTGGGGGGAAAGCGGACTTTGAAGTGCGATTCACCGTGGCGCGAGGAGGGATGACGTAATTCGAGAGCGACTTCAAGTGCACCCTCTCCGTTTCCCAGTGGAATGAAGCTCCCACATAGACAGTAAAAGAAATGGACACAGCGACCCCATTGGAACTCAATTGAGACAAGTGAAGCCCATTTTTAGCGATTTTTAGCACTTCCGTTTCTGACACGCAGACTCAAACTAAGCTTGATGATGTCAGCAACCTGTCTGACAGATGTAAATCTTATAGTAGCTGTGCGTGCAAACTGCCATCGTTAATCTTGCAGAGACGGCGAGCTTGAGCGGGGAGTTCTTTGGCGTGAGTGAGCAGGAGTAAGTATTCTGATTAATTATTTTGTATAGTATTTTAAAATGTAACTCCAGTACGCCATATTAAGTTAATGCATACTATTGCCTGCGAGCTTCTCCTCCTGTCTGTACGGTAATTTCTCTACTGTGCGACAGAGAGTCGAGTGGTTATGACGCAATCGTTAGCCTATTTTTACAAAAACTGTTTCTACGGGGCCATAATGTAACATAGAAGGTAATGGAGCCCTTTATACATTGTCGTGTATCTTTAGAAATAAATAATGGACAAATTGAGTCTTTAAACGCCTCAGATGTAAAGTTATTCGCTGTCAAAGTGACGCCAAAATGAATGGGAGTCAATGGGATGGCTAACGCAAGTGAAGTTCTGCTACAAGATGGCGGCACGCGGCCGACTTCAACTTCCGGTCAACTTCCTTGAGCACTGAGCTCCCATCTCAAGACACTTTGCGGTCTACACTATCCCACAGTTCATTGCGCGCCAGTGACGACAGGAGTTCTGTGTGAATTCACATGAATGTAAGCAATGTGAATTCTACTGTATAAACATAAATCTCTTTTCTTTGATAATTGGTTTAAAAATGGAATTATTTTTGTATCTCAGCTTTTCAATGAGAATGGTTTAATTTGTAATTATTCTGAGTTCTTAGTAAAGCATGGAATTCCTGTTACTCCAAAAGAATTTGCAATTGTGGCAGATGCAGTGCCACAAGGAGTTCTTATGCTTTTTAAAGGGTTTTCTTTTCATCCTTTTGTGACTCGGTGGATCTATGTAAAACATTTGTAGGTAAACAGTGCCTTTCTTTATCTAAATCAAAAAACAATAAGAAAATTAGAGTCTTGTTTCAGGAGGAATGTGTTTCTGTGCCATATGTAATTTCTTACTGGAATGGACTTGTGAGCAACATTCCCTGGAAAAAAGTTTGGACATTACCTCACAAGTATCTGATAACTAACAAAATAAGAGAAATAACCTTTAAGTTAATTCATAGGTTTTACCCAGATAAGTGTTCTCTCAGAAGACTTAAGAATGATATTAATACCCTCTGTTCTTTTTGTTTAGAGAAACCTGAAACTACTTTACATTTATTTTGGAATTGCTCTTACACACTAACATTCTGGTGTGACATTTGTGACTTTATTAAATGTTATGTGAATGCAAATTTCAAATTTACCTATAGAAATGTAATTTTGGCTTTCATGAATGTGAAAAGAAAAATGATATTTATTTTATAAACCTTATTTTTCTGTTAGCCAAGTATCACATTCATAAATGTAAATTCTCTGGGATTGGGATACTTTTACACTTGTGCTGTGATTACACTACTTTTGTGATGGTTTTGTTGCGCAGACCTGGCAACCCTCCACTCCAAAACCCCACCCCTTTCATGCACTTCGAAGTGCGCGGACCCTGAATTGGGACACAGCTAATGAACGTCAACAGGAAGTTACTCCACCCTTTCCTGGAAAATCCAGCCTCACCACTGTACCAGCGGATGAGTCTGGTCGGCCATTGAATCAATTCGATTTCTATGGCGGAGCAAATCCGAGCAAACAGGAAGCGGAGTAAACCAATCAGAGAAGGGCGGATATGACGTTAGCAAAGCGACAAGAGAGTCAACAGCGAAAAGTAAATAAACGGCCCCGGGCAAGCACAATCCGGTTGTTAAGTCTGACGTCACGCGGCAGCGCTTCCGGGTCCTAACGCTCTATCTCATACCGGGCCAAGATGGCGCTGTGATAGGTTGACGCGTTCTTAACGTCTCGTCAGGAAATTTTGAAATAGGACGATTATATAGCCATTATAATACAGACATTATTATTTATGAACGTCTAAGTGATTGCGCTCTTCACATTACCCTCCTTGTGCCAATTTATCTATGGGTAGAAGGAAAAATAGACAAACTTCCAACGTGACAGCACATGCGCCTATGTCTACTATGGAGCCTGTTCAAAATGCTGATGGAAACGACAACATCGTTTCCTCCGTGGAATTGATTTCAGAAAATATTGAGGAACATAACTGGTTCGATTCACGCCCAGATCTGAGTGGTCTCCTTGCTACTCCCCTGCCTGAAACTCCCTTAAAACCCCTATCAAAGAAAACAAAACGGGAACATATGGAAAGTAGCGACTCTTCTGCGGAAATTTTGGAAGCCATTCGTGAGCTTTCTGGCAAATACGACAAGATGTTTCAGAAAATTTCTGCAATTGATGCAACGACTGGTTCTACAGCTAAGCAGATTGAGACTTTGTCGTCAACTGTTACTCAACTTGTTACCGAGGTAGCATCGCACAAGGAGTCTCTAAGAGTTGTGGCAACGGAGATTCAGGTGCTACAAAAGGTGACTAAAACCCTGAAGGAAGAGGTGGATGAATGTAAGCGCTACACTTGGAGATGGACATTAAAGCTACATGGTGTGAGAGAGAAGGATGGCGAGGATGTCCGGAAAATTGCAATTGAGGTCCTTAGCAACGTAGTTCCCGGTATCAGCGACAGCCTTGAAGATGCAGTTGACATTGCACATCGCCTTGGCCAGAGAAGAAAGGATGGTTCCCACAGATCCATTATCATACTTTTTGCTCTGCGTCGTTTTCGTGACATCGTTTGGCAAGCTGCCAGAGGCTGCAAATTTCTCCTCGAAAACAAGTTGCGACTCACCGAAGCCCTTTCACCAGAAGATAGGGCTGCCAGAGAAAAACTTTGGCCCATTGTTAAGAAAGCCAGAGATGAGGGAAAGAAAGCCTCCTTTCGCGGCTCGTTTGCCTTAATCGACGGGAAAAGATTCAACTACTCTGATGTAAAATAGTCAGTTTCTGTGGTAGGCCTATGCTTTTTTAAGGGAATATACAAGGTATTTCTTTGTTTTACATTTATTTGATTCACCTACACTTGGCGTTTATCTAATTGACTTTTACTGTTCGCTCCTATTATTCCCCTAGGCAACGAATTTTGTGAGATTCTTTCTGTTCCTCCTTTCGTTGAGCCGCTAATGTTGTAATGTACACGGTTGGCTATATAATGGCACTTCTCTTCCTTTTTGGTTACCTAAATCGCTTATGACAAGCAAGGCGGTGAAGTGAATTTTCTTAAATTGAATGTTTGTGAATTATCTTTGGTTATATATTGTTCCTATTTCAAAAATTAGTTTGTTAGTGTTTGTTCAGATATAAGAGGTATAGAATTGTTTTTTGTGTTTAATGGATTTTAAGTTTAATTCTTTTTCTGTTATAACCCTAAATGTAAGGGGTTTACGTGACGCAGTAAAGAGGAAAGCTGTTTTTTTATTTTGTAAAAGCAGTGAGTCGGATATAATTCTTCTTCAGGAAACACACTCGTGTGAAATGGATGTAAAATTTTGGAAAAGTCAATGGGGAAATACAATTTACTGTAGCCATGGCTCTAGTCATTCTGCCGGAGTCTTGATTTTATTGCACAAGTTTAAAGGGCAAATACTAGGAGTGGAGTCTTCTGATGAAGGCAGATGGGTTATTTTATCGCTTCAGCAGGATAACTCAGTCTTTACTATTTGTAATATTTACGGATGTAATTCCCGATCCGCCAACAAGTCTCTCTTTTCTCAGATAACTTCTAAATTGAAAGAAGTACTTACTAAGTACCCAGACTCTTATGTGATTCTGGGTGGAGATTTTAATGAGTGTGTGGATGATACCTTTGACAGATTTCCTCCCAGAAGCAACGATAGCTTGCATTTGAATACTAACATTTTATCATTATGCGCAGAATTTTCTCTTACAGATACATGGCGTTTTTTTCACCCTGAGATGCAGGAATTTACTTGGTCTAATAGTAATATGTCTTTCCAATCGAGAATTGACCTCTTCTTGATCTCTTCCTCAGCTCTTCAATTTGTTATAGATGTTTCTCACTCCTTTGCGCCCCTCTCAGATCATAAACAAATAAGCCTAAAATTGTGTAGTAATACTGATAAAACCCCAAAGTTACGCGGTTATTGGAAATTTAATAATTCTCTATTAAAAGATGCTTCTTTCAATGATGGTATTAAGAACTTGTTTTCGGATATATTTTCTAAAAAATTTAGTGATGGTTATAAAGCGAAATGGGAATTTTTTAAATATAAGGCAAGGCAGATCGCCATTAGAAGAAGTAAAGATTTAAAAGCCTCTAAAAATAAAAAAATACATGAACTCCTAAATAAAATAAATGCTTTACTGCAAAAAGCCTTAACTCAGGAGGAAGAACTGCTTTTGAGAAAATTAAGTTTACAAATTAATGAAGCGTACTTGGATTTGGCTAGAGGGGTCTTTATTAGGTCAAAAGCCAAATGGCTAGAGGAAGGAGAGACTAATTCCAGTTATTTTTTTGCGTTAGAGAAGAGGAATTGCAGGAGAAATTCATTGACAGCTCTAAATATTAATGGTGTGAAGTGTACTGATCCTAATCTAAGTTTCTAATTTTATCACAAGCTTTTATGAAAAACTTTACACTTCTGAATTTAATATGGATAACTGTGAGACTTTTGTCGAAACAATTAAAAACCATATTCCTACCATTGACAATGACTTTAAAGACCTTTGTGAGTCTACTTTAACAATTGGGGAAATTAGATCAGCTCTCTTCTCTATGAAGAAGGGGAAATCCCCCGGTGTTGACGGTTTTTCTGTCGAATTTTACGTCCATTTTTGGGACTTAATAAAATCCCCTCTGCTTTGTATGTACGAAGAATGTGTTGCTCAGAAGGAAATGTCTACATCAATGAAACAAGGTATAATTTCTCTTATTCCAAAACCTGAAAAAGATTCTCTCTTAATTGATAATTGGCGACCAATTACACTCTTAACAGTTGATTATAAGATCTTAGCCTTGGCATATGCTAATAGATTGAAACTTAAGCTTAATCAAATTATTGCGGAAACGCAGTCAGGTTTTGTCAAAGGTAGGCATATTAGTAATAATATAAGACTTGTTTTAGATTTATTGGATTATGCTGATTTTGTGCACTCTAAAGCCATTATTCTTTTCTTAGATTTTTATAAGGCTTTCGACACCATTCGAACATGGATTTCTCCTGCAATCTCTCAAACTGTTTGGTTTTGGGGACTCTTTTGTTAACATAATTGAAATGTTTTATAAAGGAATAAGTAGTTCCATCATAGTCAATATGCACACCTCCCAATAGATTTGCTATAAATGCGTGGTGTCAGACAGGGTTGCCCGATTTCACCCTTTCTATTTATTTTGGTTACTGAGCTATTATCATTGAGTATTATGCACAATCAGAACTTAAAAGGTATCTCCATCTTTGATAGGGAAATCAAAATTTCACAGCTGGCTGATGACACCACTCTTTTTTTAAAGGATAAAAATCAAATCTCTAATGCCATTCAGATAGTTAAAAAGTTCTCGTATGCTTCTGGGTTAAAGTTAAATATGTCCAAATGTGAAATAATGTCCCTGCATGATTGCGGCGACACGTTAATTAATGGTATTCCAGTCAAAGACACAATAAAGTATTTAGGTATTTATTTAACTAAAAATTTAGTAGCCAGACAGCAACTCAATTTTTCTAGTCGGATTAAGAAAACCCAAAATATCTTTAATCTTTGGTTACAAAGAGATTTATCTCTTTATGGTAGGGTTCTTCTCTCTAAAGCAGAAGGTCTTTCTCGCTTCGTGTATCCTTCACTCTCTTTATATGTGACTGATGTTACTGCTAAAGGTGTTAATAAAATTTTCCTTGACTTTATATGGAAAAACAAGTCTCATAAACTTAAAAAAGCAGTAATTTCCAATTGTAGAAGTGATGGGGGACTAGAAGTACTAAATTTTCATGACATTATTAATGTGTTTAAAATAAACTGGCTTAAAAGATGTCTGATAAATCCAAATTCGTTATGGTTTTTTATTCCTAATTATATATTTAACAAAATTGGAGGCCTACCTTTTATCTTAAAATGTAATTATATGTATAATAAACTCCCGGTTAAACTATCTAATTTCCATCAGCAGGCTCTTCTTGCATGGAAATTGTGTTACATCCACAATTTTTCACCACACAAAACTTTTCTTTGGAATAATATGAATATAACTGTTAGAAACAAATCTCTTTTTTCCCCTATTGGTTTAATAGAGGTTTAACTTATATCTTTTCTTTATTTGACAATTCCGGTAATATCTTGTCCTATGAATGTTTTATGACTGTCCATGACTTCCCTATTCCTTTTAAAGAGTATAATACCGTGATTAAAGCTATTCCCACAGGTCTAATGCAACTGGTTAAGAACCACATATTGTACAACCAGAAAGATACAAAGGAGTCGGCTTTGCTATTGGATGGCATTAGCATTTATGACAAGAAATGTAATAATAAACACATCCGACAAATTTTTCAGAAAAGAGACCAAATTCGCCCTAGAGGCAGATCTCATTGGGCTGCCCTAATTGATAATATCAACTGGAGAAAAGCATGGTTGTTAGCCTATAAATTTTTCATTCCTAATAAGACTAAAGAAGTCCACTTTAAAATACTGCATAAGATATACCCGGTTAATTCAACAATATCCAAATATGTTGATATTCCTAGTACTTGCTCATTTTGTGGTCATGAAGACGAAACATTAATACATTTATTCTATTCATGTGAACTGGTTCAAAAGTTTTGGTCTAACTTATACTCCCATTTAAATAATACCCCCATTAATACACAATTTTTTAATTTGAAAGATATTATTTGTTATTACACTGATTCTAACAAATCTAAAGAATATATTTTCAATTTTTTTATTTTGCTTGGCAAATTTTTCATCCATAAACAGAAATTTATGAGTTCACTTCCTACTTTCTCACTTTTTTTGATTGAGGTAGACTCGCTGCTTAAATCTTTTAGGTTACCTAGTAATGCAAAATGTGATCGATTCCTAAAGCTATATGAACAATTCTTTTGTGATGGCTCTGATGGTCAAGTTTAATCAGCTTTCTCTGTTTTTATTTATTTATTTATTTATTTTTTCCCCTTTAATTATTTATTTTAGTATTGTTTCCCCATAAATGTATGGTATTTATCCCCTTATTTCTCCTTTTTTTTTTTTTTTTTTTTGTCCCTTTCTGTTATGTGTCCTCTTCATATGTATGTAAATGATTCTTAACACTTCCTTTAGATATTTGTCTTTACATACAATTGTCTTTTATTTCCTAATTCTAATGTTCTCCTGAAGGTGTTTGTATATTTGTATGATTCTTGAATAATAATAATAAAAAAAAAACGCTCTATCTCATACCACAAGAAAACAACAAATGGTGCTAATATACATACACGATGTGGTGTAATACTACAAAAAATATAGCCTGACTTCGTCATACTCATATTCTAGGCAGAATGTGAGTCTGATGCTGCTCCATTGCACTTGAATTATGGGGCGTGTCTTAACCGAACCAGTAAAAAAAAAAAACTCTGCACTCAATTGGATAGACCTACAACCAATCAGAGCAACGCAGTAAGTGACGTATGTTGAACTTGTACTTAAACTTTTGCCGAATCCCGTTGGAAGGACGGCAAACACATCTTTCCCATCGACAAATGCCTTGATTGCGGTTCTTTGTTCGTCTTTTAAAATTAATGTGCTGTCGATTTCTTTTATTACAGACGTGATAGCGGAATCTAAACATCTTACTTCTCCAGCTGCAGTCATCGTTGGTGAAAACCAATTCAACCCAAGCGCTCTTTGATGACGTGGGTGGTTACGTAACCGCAGATAGCCTGTCCATCATCGATTAAAGCCCGCCCTGGCAATTTGATTGGCTCGGCCTTCTGGGAGCCGAGCATAATTACTCCACAATGGATCGAGTCCAGACCGAACTTCCCGTCCAAAAAATGTTGTGGGCGGGGTTCGGGCTGGCACCCAGGCTACAAAAAATATATAATTATAACCTTTATCTCCATACCAAAATTCCAGATGGCCAGACAATGATTCATCTTTTATAAATCGTTAAAATATTAATATCTGTGACGCTGCAAGCACGGAGACTGTTGTGTAGACTGTAAGTATTTAAAATGTTTAACTTTTTAAAATGATTGATGTTTAAAACGAATAAATAGCGCTCATAAACGGCCGTCAATGGCATTCTCAAGTGAAACGAGTCGAGGCTTGGACCCGGAAACGGCGTTCTTTACGTCACGACTTAACAAGCGGATAGTTTTTTGGCAAGCACGGAGAGTAGTTTAACATGGCTAGCGCTAGAGAAAGCGACGCTAATGACTTATGTCGTTGGTGCAGTAAGAAATCGAGAATACGTGGTGTTATTGCCAATTGTGTGTGCGTGTGACATCGTATCAGGCCATCAAGCTGTTCAATAAACTGTTTAAAACACACGGTCACCCGAAGTATTGATCGAAGTATAGATTCTACATGTTTTCACTTAAAAAGGCTAAAAAGAAGCTGCTTTAAGAGACATGGTATGCTCTGCTCGATATTGAAGGGACTTTCGCCGCACTAGAGTGACGTTGTTTGTGTCACTGAAATAAACGAATCTGATTCGTCGGTACGTTTTGGAGTTGACTTGAATCGCGACGGATGGCAGACTGACCAGACTGATATATCTTGTAGAATATATTCAGGGCTGGGGAGTAACGAAATACATAACGACGTTACGTATTTAAAATACAAAATTTGAGTAACTGTATTTCGTTACAGTTACATTTTAAATAGATGGTAATCAAATTACAGTTACATTCAAAAAGTATTTTAGATTACCAAAGTGATTACTTTGAATTTTAATGCCATTTATGTCATTTAATAAGCTATTAACGTAAGCTGTTTGAGGATTTTTAACCAACGAGCCAATGATGATTCTCCGACTCTGTCTGTTTAAAAAAAAAAAAAAAACGCGCACAGCCTGTTCAGATATTAACAACCTGCAGAGTGCAGACATGAGATCGAATGCAAAAATGGACGGGAAAACAGGGCATAACGCATTTCTCTAGTGGAAATTCAAAGACAGTTTTACTTATAAACATGAAAAAGGACGTACGGTAACGTCATAGTGCAATGCAAGCTATGTTTACCTGCAACAAAACTTCGATCGGCTTCAAAGGATTCAACATCTAATCTGAAAAAGCATCTTGAGGTAGGCCTATGGCTGTTCTTGGTCTTTAAAAATGTTATTTTCCTTATTTACTCCTTATTTTCCTATTTACTCGTACGTTGAGCTTTATATGGTAATCATTAGCCTACGGTTAATATTTATAAGAATTTATTAGGTCTTTGAAAAATAACACACAATCCTCATAGAATTAACATCCACTTAATCATGCGTTAAATAATGTTTTATAAAGCCAATTTCTTTGTGGACTTTAAAGACAAACTTTAAATCTTAATAATTCACTCCAAATGTTTAGGTAACGTAGGCCTTTATGGCACATACTCAAGTTCATAATCAAAAATAGAGTAGTCCACTGGTCATAAATCTAAAGTCAGACCATGCTGTTTTTTCTGTTAATCTTAAAATGATACAGTAATTTAAATTAAAAACAACTGCTCATGCTCATGTTCATAACATCTTTGTTGGGACTGTGATAAAAATGAAGTGTTTGCCTCTAATATCAAAGAGCTACACATATTTTTTGAACAAATAAACAACAAATAAATTTGCTTTAAAAAATCTGCAACCAGTATCAGAATCAGCCAATTTGCTTCTATTGGCCATGAAAAATCAAAATAGGTGCATCACTGTTTCCGCTGTTTGTTGTTTATGGTTAATATTAATGCAGCTATCAGTGCACTAAGGTTAAATATTAGTATAAACATATTTATACTAGGGATAGTTCACACAAAATGATCATATTTTTTTCCCAAACCTGTAAAATGTGGTGGTGGAGAGATGCAAAAAACTGTTGAGAAACCGTAGGCGAGTCAGCTTTAAATATATGCCTTCTCTCGAGATTATTGTGTAGATCATTTCATTTCATTTTCTTTATAAACATTCTAAATGTTACAAACAAACTTTGTTTATAAAACAATTTAAACCACTGTGTCAATTCGACTCTATACACCTATAAAACAACCTATATTATTAACAATATTTTATTGTTGTTATTTAATATATTGTTATCCCTCTGATGCACATCTTTACAAATATAATTTAGGAATTATATCAATAGTAATTATATGGATGTGATCTTAAAAGAAACAAATATTTTCATAATTTGTTTATCAAGATATTGAAATTCTTTACCAACACATAGGTTATGTCTAAAAAAACTGTAAACTTAAAACAGAACATCAAGTTAATATGGTCCTTTGGAATACTTTGGAATACTTAACACAAAGTATTTAGATTAAGTTACTAAACTTGAGTAATGTAATGAAATACGTTACAGATTACTTTTTAAAGCATGCATTTTGTAATCTGTAGTGAAATACATTCTAAAAGTAACCTTCCCAACCCTGCATACCCTTTATAGACAGTGTTGTTTTGAGTAAAGAAAATGCTTTACAATTTTTTTTCCAAGCATCAGATCTTTGTATACCTTTTCATTGCATAGACGAGATGACCAAACTGCGTGTGCACTTCATTCACGAGGTGAGGCGGATTTAAGAGGTTTGACTGACAGTTTGAGGATCCAATGGAGTTACGAGGTTTTGGCACAAGCTCTTTAAATCCTTTTCATTTGTTAAATATTTGTAAAAACCCACATACAAACTTAAAGGGTGACCTATATCATTGTTTTTTTTTTTAAATAATAAAACAAAAATTAGGAAATATAGAGGTAGGCTACAAGGTAGCATTTATTTATTGTTGTTTTTTTTGTTTTGTTTTTTGCCATTTTGTTAATTATCCATGGCACACTTGACAACCGTCACGGGCACAGTAGTGCTTTATGTTTGACTGAACAATTGTGTTTATTTGTTGTTCAACAAATATTATTTTATATAAATATGTCCATTAGTGCGTGATAAGGATTGAATGAAAGTTACATTAATACGCCATTAGATGAACTTTTGCAAAGGAAGTTGTTTTAGGAAAACAACTTCCATGTTATGGAAAATTATGAACAAATATGGAGAGTAGTCCTCAGCGGACATTCAAACACACTTTTATAATGGATATAATAATATGGATGTCGACTTGAAGAATCAATGTTATGCAATATATCAGACAGGTAATAGCCTACTCTCAGGCGATCTCTTTCTCTCTCTCTCTCTCTAATACTATACAAAAATTCAATGAGTTTCAATGAAGCGACTCAACGTTCCTTCGTTACTAGTTCTGAAGTGATGTTTTAGAGTTAGTAACGGAGGCTTGGTCCAACCGGTCCAACTGACAACTTGAGATTTGAATCCGTGGCGGAAGGAAGTAGTGCTGCACAAAAGAGGGTTTTAAAGACACTCCGTTGTTATTTCTTATTTATTTACACACTCGTGCCATTGAACTGTTGTATAAACGCAATATCACACGAGTAGCCGTGCGATATGGCTGTATATCAGCACGCTGTGATTACCTACGGACGAATCACAGCCGTGCTGATATACAGCCATATCGCACGGCTACTCGTGTGATATTGCTCATATATTTTATATATTATATACACTTTTTGTTTAGAAAGACAGTATGTGTGGGATGTGAATGATCATGAATAATGCTGTGATTCACACCTGAGACAATGACCCGCACAATGAACCTTTGAATCAGGTATGTGACTCAAAAGAAAACTACCAGAAACAATGTGAGGATAAAAGAAATATATACGTCAAAGGCATATTTTGGTACAGTTATACCAGGAAATAAATCATGTTCAAAGATATAATTGAACATGACATATCAGGCATTTCCAAGGTGTTTAGTGTTTCTATGCACTGAGAAGAAAACAATTTCATACTTCCAGTCAGTGAGCTCATCACCTTCACCAGATTTATGTAGAATGTCCAGTGTGGGCCAATATCTGGTAATTATGATTCTCAAATCTGTGAGATAAAAGAAAAAAAAAAAAAAAAAAAAAAAAAAACATCTGTGATAACAGGATCATAGCAACTATTGAATTAATGTTAATATGTCCAAACATGATTTTTGTGATCTCATGTATGCATGTATTATTGCTAGTGGTGGGCCGTTATCGGCGTTAACATGCTGCGTTAACGTGAGACTCTTATCGGGCGATAGAAAAAATATCGCCGTTAATCTATTCTCAAAGTTGGGTTGGGAGCTGGGTCTATATTACGCAAGCTATGATGACTTTCACCTTGATATTTTAGCGCGGTCCTGCATGGATGTACACTTAGCCGAATTGACCCTTCGCAAAGACCCGCCCCCCTTAGTTACTGTTGCTTTGTCCGACAAGCCGCGGCGCTTTCACACCACACACAGTGATAAATGTATCACGGAGCAAAGAGGACACTGACAACACGTCGACAGACAAGACAGAGCAGGTTACTTATGATATTAAACAAAGTCCCAGCTTTAAAACTGTGTAGTTATTAAAGAAATTCAAACAATAAAAACCGTTTTGTGGCTCTTTAATGTGTCGTGACCATGATCGTGACAGATTGCTGTAGCGCCTCAGCTCAAGAGGCTCGTAAACCGATCATCTCTTACTACGAGTCCATTTATAGCATCAAATAAACATGAATGAACATGAGAATGAATGTTGTTTCAAACGCGGAAAGATGTCAATATACACAATTTTTCTCAAGGTTAATCTTCTAACTCCTGACTGCTTTGTCGGACAAAGTGGCGGATTACTTTTAGTCATTATTTGGGTAGCACACATATTCTGAATGTCTTCGGCAGAATTCAAATGAGCCATTTTAATCTAGATTAATTCCAAGATTACAGTGAGATTAATCTAGATTAAAAAAATTTATCTATGCCCACCACTAATTATTGCACATCATGTGAACAAAATGTTGTGTATGCGTATTATACATAATATACAATAATATACAAAAGATACTAATGGAACATTACTATTTTAATACTTTTGAAAGAAGTCTCTTATGCTCATCAAGCTTGCATTTATTTGATCAAAAATACAGTAAAAAACATTACTATTTACAAACATAATTACAATTTAAAATAATGGCTTTCTATTTTAATACACTTTAAAATATTTATTCCTGTGATCAAAGCTGAATTTTCAGCATCATTACTTCAGATTTCATTGTCAAATGATCCTTCAGAAATCATTCTAATATGCTGATTTATTATCGATGTTGGAAACTGCTGTGCTGCATATATATATATATATATATATATATATATATATATATATATATATATATAAAAATGGATCAGTAATGGCTGATGAAAACTCACGGAAATAAAATGTATTTTACAGTATATTAAAATAGAAAACAGAACATGCATGATTCATATTTATGGAAGAGGATTAGGGCCAAGCAATAATAAAAAATAAAACAATCTCGAGATTAAAGTTGTTACATTTCAGAAAAAAAAAACTCGTTAAATTTCAAGAAAAAAGTCGAGATAAAATGTTAAGAATAAAGTCATTAAATTATGAGAAAAAAGTCATTAAGATTATGAGAACAAATTCATTAAAGGTGCCCTCGAATTAAAAATTTAATTTATATTGGCATAGTTGAATAACAAGAGTTCAGTACATGGAAATGACATACAGTGAGTCTCAAACTCCATTGTTTCCTCCTTCTTATGTAAATCTCATTTGTTTAAAAGACCTCCGAAGAACAGGCGAATCTCAACATAACACTAACTGTTACGTAACAGTCGGGATCATTAATATGTACGCCCCCAATATTTGCATATGCCAGCCCATGTTCCCAACATTATGAAAGGCTGGATCTGTGCACAGCTGAATCATCAGACTAGGTAAGCAAGCAAGGACAATAGCAAAAAAATGGCAGATGGAGCAATAATAACTGACATTGTAATGAAGGGTTAGTGGAGAGTGGATCCATTTGCAGCTTTTATTAAAAATACAACAATGTAACAGGGCAAAGACAGTACCATGGTCGGGGACAGGCAAGAGGTCGAGGCTGGCAGCAATAATCAGAGTCAGGTCACAGGCAATGGTCGTGGCAGGCGGCAAGCAAACAAAGTTCAGAGTCCAGGCAGTAATCAGGGCAGGCGGCAACGGATCAAGCAGGGTAAAACAGTCCAGGTAATAACAGAGAATCAGTCCACAGACATAACGCTCAGAAATGATCACCTTAGCAAATCAAGACTTTGCGAGGTATGAGAGCATGAGAGCGTCTTAAATAGTGTGTGTGTGATATGGTGCAGGTGCATGTATAATTATTCCACACCGTGTCTAAAAACAATGTAAAGTACATGAATCTGAATTAAAACTTGATGTGGGTGTTGACTCTGTGGCATGGATCGCCTCAGAATTTGCGTTTGAATGCTGCACACTCTCTGTGGGCTTGTCTGCATTAGCGGATAATGAGGTAACTCGCAACAACTGACATCTCTTTTTTTCAAACATAAACAGAGAATAATTGTTTTCAATTTGACTCAAAATTTAAAACCTGACATTTTAACGTTTTTTTTTTAGACGTGTCTCATGTCTGTGTGGCAAATATTGGCTGAGTTACAGTTAATTTTCTGACAAGTATCAGAATTGGCTTAATTGAGGGAGAGACGGTAGAATGTGCATCATGTTTTCTTTATTTTACGAAAAGCACATTTTTATTGATGCTCAACAGTTTCAAATGATGTGTAACACTTGTCTGTATGACAAAAATTGAGTTATTTGAGTCTCTTTTGCACTGAATAAAACAAGGCAGACTTCAATTCAGTCAGTCATGTTTGACATTACATCAGAACAAACTGATGTATTGGGATCTCGCCTGAGAGCCCAATCACCTTCGACGAGTCTATTGTTTTTCTTTAAAGGGGGTTATAGAAAATGTGTTAGTTTTGTATTTATTAATTTATTTTATTGTGTATATATTTGTTTATATGTATATATTTATGTTATTGTAAATATATAACCATTGTAAGGTTATCAGTTAACCTGACAAGCAAGCATGCAACTGTGGTGTCATGAGCAGTTCATTACTATCATTTACGAAGTTTAAATGTATATATTTATATCTTTGTTCTTTTTGTACAGTTTTTTGTTTACCTTTTTCTTACTTTTGTATATATCTTTATTTTTCTACTGTTTCACCTCTTGAGCACTGTAGATAAACATCACACTTATACCACTGCAAGTATTTGTGTGTGTGTGTGTGTGTGTGTGTGTGTGTGTGAACCCAGTTTCACCTGACAGCGGGCCTGTGAAGACCTGTTGTCTCAGCACTCAACATGGGGTGTGACAGAAATGATCGTTGATGAGTCTTGTACCCACTACTGGAAGGAAGTAGCCACTGGATCCTCCAAGAATTTGTTCCTTATGCATGTGTCTTGTGACTTCATGTTCTCTTGAATTCTCTTTAATGATCAAACAGGTATTTTGTCATTTTTTTAAGCTTTGCTCTTTATGATTCCATGTTTTGGACTGTGTACTTCCCAGAGACTCTAACACAGTTTAGTGTACTACTACAGTAAAATGTGAATCTTTAAGTCATACCCGATATTTTTGGATTCTTAATACTCCGGAAAAATGTAAACAGTTTCCACTACAGTTCAAAGACATGCAGCAGAGGTAAATTAGCGATACTCAAGTGTCTGTGTGTTAGACTGGCCATCCGTTTGTGGTGTTTTGAATGTTCAGAAAATATTTAAAATTAACATTTTCATAACGTTTCCAAAATTATAGAATGGAACGTTCCTCTAAAGTTCACATAAACCAAGAAAGAAACATTCTTGATACATTAAAAAACTGGACGTTTTCAATGTTTAAAAAACATTCAGAAATAACGTTTTCATAACTTACTGGGAATGTTAGCTAAATATTCTAAGAACATATTTTTGTTAGCTGGGAACTCGGGTGATTCTTGTTTCCTGGTTCTGTGTTTGAGTGACGTGTGTAAAACAGGCGTATCTGTAAAACAGATCACTAATTTCTGGACATGAAGAGCCTCATTCCTGCTAATGTTCCTACTAAGTTTTTAGTTTCCGTGTGTGTTCCCACACTCATTGTGTTCAATCAGACATGCAATCTCAGACATGCACTCAAACTATATAATTTTGAGAGAAGCAAGACAACACCCTTAAAAGTTCAGTGATTCTGTATTCTAAATACTGCACTGGTACTGCAGGACTGAAAACCAGTCTTGACCAGATCTTGTTTTTATTGAATACTGCAATAATTATTATAAATGATTTATCCATACACATACAGTGGCATGAAAAAGTATGTGAACCCCTTGCAGAATCTGTGAAAATGAGAATTATTTTAATAAAATAAGAGGGATAATAAAAAATGCATGTTATTTTTTGTTTAGTACTGTCCTGAGTAAGATATTTTACATAAAAGATGTTTGCATTTAGTTCACAAGACAAAACAATAGCTGATTTTATTACACATCATTATTTTGTTAAATCAATGTGCGCTCATAATCTTGAATCAAACCACGACCATCCAATCAATTCCCTATGGACAAATTCAAGCCTACATGTGTTCTTGTTCCTGAGACCATTTCTCTTGGATATACTGTATGTCAAGATAGCAAGGTATCATAACTTATATATAATGCTGACATGAGTGATTTCACTTTGAGTGTTATTAAATATTTAGTCTTTTCAGAAATGTACACCAACAGATTTTTCTTTATTTTTGTTGTAGCCGTACAGATTTAGCCGTATTTTTGTTGAGAGTGTGTCTGTCTGCAATACTATGTGTGAAAATAAGTTATTTCTTATTAGACATTTATTAATATAACTTTGAATATGTTTATCAGAAAGAAGAAAGTCATATGCACCTAGGATGGCTTGAGGGAGAGTAAAGCTTGGAGTAATTTTCATTTGAAAGTGAACTAATACTTTAATCTTCAGTTGCCTTTCAGGTTAACTTGTCGTCTATAAAACCCAAACTTCATAAGACCAAGAAACATTAGGGGAAATTGCTGGGCATCCACAGTGCCACAAAACAAGAATTTACCTTGTAATTTTTGCTTAAAAATAGCATCCTGATCATCTGTTTGAGCTAATCTGGTGCATTCCTGAAATGCCCTGTTACAATCTGAAACGAACTAAACTGTCTTGGTGCCATGGGGAAAAGTGTTCATTCACAATCTGTCTTCATTCACAAGCCTGACAGATGCTGATTTGGATGACCAAATAACAAACAGTGACTGAGACGCTGTATGAGTATGCCTGTTGAGGGATTGCATATCCGAACAAATGAGTTGTCTGGCAAAATAAACTTCAATCCTGAAGGGGCTGCATGCAGAGACATGAACTCCAGACTGCACAGATGGACATATAGGTGCTTATTTATTATTGTTCTTTTCTTGTACATGCGTGCTTAGTCTTCTATTGCCTGTTTATATTGTTGTATACATTTGTTTTAAACTGCTAAGAAATCTTTTTATCAGTATCTTTTTTTTTTTTTGTAATTTGTTTTATATCTATTTACACACCACAAGTTGTCATCTATTTATTACAAATGATAAAAGTCACAAAAGGAACAGATCTACACTGTGAAAAAACAATTAGTAAAATTTTTTGCATGCATATTTTTAAGTAGGTTTCAAATATAGAATTAAGTAAAATCAACAAAGAAAATAAGTAATTTTAACTTGGCCTGTAAAAGGTTGAGTAATTTCTTCTTAGTTGAAGTTTCTTTTGCAATACACTTTACTCGAACAATATAACACAGAAATAAACCATGCTTCTAAAGTGTATGTTTTACTTAGAAACATCAAAGTAAACAATTCAATAGATATTGTGTAGATAGATACAGTGTATGCGGAGCGGAGATGATGAGAGTCAGCAATGTCAACTTCATCTTTGCAGCGGACACTGATTCAGAAAACATTACTTTATTAAAAAAACAATTAAAATGTTTCCTTGCTGTTTTTGTCATTCATAATCATTACTTTTGCCGGTTCTTTATGGCAAGCATTAATCATGCGCTTGAGTGCATAGCCTATATTACATAAACACTCATTAGTTTATTCTCTCCAGTATTTAAGAAATTAAATTAATATAAATGTGATTAGTCAACTAATGGCTTAAATGAACAACTACTAGTCGACTAGAAAAACTTATTTCACATATTTTCAATCCAGCATGTCACATGTTTATCGCAGTATATAAGACCTTCGAACCAGAAAGACACAGCTTACATTTGACTAAAAGGATTTTGTCTTCATGCTCAACTAAAGTGAAATAATGAGCATATTTCCACTTTGAGAAACTCATCTTGCTCTCACCTTGACTGCCGCACATACTTGAATAAACGGAAACATGCCCACAGTGCGTCTTCATGTTTACAGGTTTGTGTTTTAGGCTGTAGGCTACACTTCAGCCAAAATTAATTAATTTAAAAAAGTAACGTACAACGCACCATATGGTAACGGTAACGGAGTTAATTTATTTAAAAAGTAATGCGTTACAGTATTAGTTACTGTCAAAAGTAACGCGTTACTGCCCAACACTTGGAAACTTTTTTCCAAGCTTCTGATTGGCTATCATGGCTTTTGACAGCGCTTCATTGCATGTTTTGATGTGATTTAAAAAAAAAAAAAAAAAAAAAAAAAAACTAAGGAGGAAAAACTTTCTAAGTAAGTTTTTACTGTTTATAAAAACACCCCGTGTACATGTAGAAACCGTTCAAAATTCGTAGTTTTGTATCATGTAATGTTGTGTAATGTACACAAGCCTGTCTCCTGCTAACCGGCTAACTTTTCCTCTGTATTTTTATGATTACAGTAGAGTGGAGCTCAATCTATATTGTAATAGGATGTTAAGATGCTAGTCTGCGCTAACTAGTTGAAGTATTCTCTCTTTTAACAACTAAACACTCATTGTAATGTCAAACAATGATATAGCCAATAGTTATGATGAAAAAGTCTGTACACATCTGGCCTAAATGTTTATCTTATGTTAGAGGTTTTCAGCTTCTCTTGGTGTTCTGATACAGTTCCCACTGGTGCTCCTATATAAAGTAACAGTGATGCTGCTATCACGTCTTATAAATAACGCTAACTATGGTGACACTTACCATAGAGAAACGTCCTACTTCAGTCGTGAACGCGAATCTTTTCTGGTTGATCGACTACTTCTGGCGTTTCATCGTCTGACTCGGGCTTGAACTGATACGATAAAATCGATGCTATCTTTTCTGTCAACATCGTATACAATGTTTTGCGAATTGATAGCTTCATTCAGTTATAGCAATGGGTGCGTGCTGTGCGCAGTAGACCAATCACAGAGGATTCGGCCATCTGACCAATCAAAGCAGTGTAAGCTCACGGAAAGGAGGGGTTTAGAGAGACTGATTCATTGAACTGCTTCTAACGAATCGTTTACCAATCTTTGGTGAACTGAGATGAAATTAAATGTATATTTTGAGAAAACGAAAGTGTTTTTTGACCTTGCATACATGTAAACCTGTTGTAGGAGACTCCCAAAACAATATTAGGAACCTTAAAAATGGCATAATAGGGGCACTTTAAATTATTATTTTTATTATTTTAAAGTTTGAATATCAGTAGCATTTATCCTGCATTACTTATAAGACCAAAGCAGTTGCTTCAGGATTTAGTCACAGAACATATATTTTGGATTAAATGTCATGTGTAATTTTATGTTTGTTTGTTTTTCTTTCTTAAGATAAATGCAAATATTACTGTCCTTTCTAATGCTATTATTGTTACTATTATTCTTTTCAATATCTAACATTTTTAGCAGATAGTTTAGATAGTTGTGTATTATTTGTATTATTTTTGTGTATTATTATTATTTATTTTACTTGGTAGATGACCCCTATCCTGCGTCCTTGCATTATAAAATATATGGGTTGCGATACACATAGGTAAATTAAAACATTTAGGCCTACACTATGCATTATGTTCTCTTATACATTTTAAAACAATTTAGACAAAACCTGTTTTATGCCGTTATTTTTGATTTCTTAAAGTTTTTTGAAGCTAATGTCTGACAAATGTCAAGGGAACTTTATCTCAGTAAACATTTTTGACAGACTCAAGCACATTTGTAGATAGGCAAGTAAGAACCATATTTATTACTCAGTGCTAATGTTTTCTTTTAAGGCCTTCCAGATTCTAATCCAGCCAAATATAACTTTTCATGACGTTTTTATAACTCTACACACAATAAAACTTGAACCCAGTGTCTAAACCTGTGTAAGTACGCTTGGATAGTTCGTATGTTTAACTTTAAAAAAGAAGAAGGTGACATGAGAAGGATGAGTGGCACACTCATGTACCTGCTATTGGCCAATCACAGCCCTCTGCTGTCAGGATAGACCAATCACACTCGCTATAATAGCTGTTATTTGATCCTTCAGTCACAGTAATAGAAAACGAAACCAAAAGTTTGCATTTGGTGAGACGCCATGTCCGATTGCTGCACAAAAGACTACAAGTTCTATCATATTTATTGGTAAGTGCAGTAATGTCCTTCTCATAACTTCCATGAAATTTTCATATAAATATTTTGACGTGTGTGTGTGTGTGTGTGTGTGTGTGTGTGTGTGGTATTTATATTTATGATCAAACTCAATTGAGAGTTTACTACAGGGTATACTTGAGGGGTAAGGCAAAAGTAACAAATAATTTTTGCAGTGTATTATATAAATTTATGCAAAATATGAATAAATCCATCCAACATTCACATCGAGGTCAACATTTGTTATATTTTTATTTACCCCATTGTCATAGCCACGGCTTGGGCTGGGCCTTCCAAGGAAATGTGCATAACGGTTCTCTCTAACTTCAAATCCGAATCTTTGTTTTCTGTCTTATCAATATAGCATCATATTTTCTCCCCTGCTTACTAGCGCATAGTACAAGCCACGCAATATCGCGTTCATTATCGAAGATGAATCGCCTTCGATAGTGAACGTGATATTGCGTGGCTTGTCAGTGAACTGCGGCTGTCTATTAAATAGTGCTCCATTTGAAAGCAGGTGATGGCGATTTAGCAGTAATCAGGGAACCGGCTTTACTGACGAAATGCGCGTGACAATCGCATGCGATATATCGCCCAGCCCTAGTTTGCATACCTTATCACAGCTGAATTGAAATAAATGCAATATTTGACTAATACACTGATGTTTCAGAGAACTTTTCATTCAAAACTTTACTGCTTACAGCGTCTGTTTTTACAAGAATAAAGTTCAACATAAGCATATGTTATTTAAATAACAATGTAGTGGGGTCTTTGTTTTTTATCCGTTTTATTTTGATAAACATGACACAATATATCATCGCGACTACATGAAAATTGCTTTAACTGTTATAAAAACACAGATTTTTGAGCATTAGTGGAGCTGAAGGCGTGACAATAAACACGAAACACACGTGATAGTTGTCATGCGGTGAATCCGGCCAATCATGAAACAGCTGTGTCGTCATCAGCGCTCGTGCAGCTCCTCTTGAGAAACTCATAGACTGTATTTTTTTTTTTTTTTTTTTTTTTTTTTTTTTAATTGCATTGCTAAGAACATTCGTAAACAATGCCAGGGGGTAAATACAATTGAGAGTACAATTGCGTGTTACAAAATCAGGAAAATGCCATACAGATGACACAATGAGACAATTTTAAGGGCTTTGGAGTTGCTGGATGTAAAAAGAGGATCCATGTAGGATTCAAGTTCCTTATAAAAAATAAAAAAGTAAGGCTTAGCACCCTGAAATTTACATTTATGTAAGAAAAATTTCGCTAGAAAAATAAACAAATTTATCAAAAAATATTGGTCCTTCACATCTTTATCAAAGTTGTGCAAACCAAATAAAACGTCTTTATACAATAAAGAAAAACTTTGTGATAAAAATGTGCGTACAAAAATACAGAAATCCTTCCAGAACAAATTTGTATATGAGCATTCCCAGAAGAGATGAGAAATAGATTCGTCTACAGCACCACAAAAGGAACATAAAGAATCAATATCAGGAAACATTTTTTTAAGTAAAGCTTTACAGGATAAAAAAGATGAATTAATTTGTAGGACACATCCTTAACCTTATTGGTTATTAAATATTTAGATGACAAAGTCCACACTTTCTTCCATGGGATATTAACAAATTGGCCATTCCAGTAGGACATAATATAGGGGAGAGAAGCAATCTCGTTCTGAAACAACTGTCTAATTCTCCTATTCCGAGCAGAAGGGTTGGATAAGAAACAGACATTTCCAATCATTGTATCAAAAGGATGAGCAACTGACAAAGAAATGTGAGATCTAGCTGAGTCTCTGAGAAGAGTTATTGCTCCAAGAGGAATAGCATCCATTACTATAGAAAAATCTCGTGGAGTAACAGGTATGTTATATTTGTTCAGAAATTCTGAATATGAATACAAGTGTCCATCAGCATTAATTAATTGAGAGACCAAAATAAAATTATTATTCACCCAATCTGGAAAAAACAATGACTTATTTTTATAAAGAATATCACAATTATTCCAAATAAAGTACCGGTGAGGACTAAAATTGTGTTTATAAATTAGGTGCCAGGCCAAAAGTGCTTGTTTATGAAAATTAGATAATTTAAGAGGCAATTTAGTGATGTTGTAATTACACAACAATAAGAAAGGGAGACCTCCCACCTTAGAGAAAACAAAATTAGGAAGAATATTCCAGAATGAAACAGGGTTTGTTAAATACTGTTTTAACCAATTTATCTTGAAAGTATTATTTAAGGAAGTAAAATCTAGAAAGTTTAGACCACCACATTCATAATTATTAATAACCACAGACTTTTTAACATAATGCCTCTTATGCTTCCACAGAAAATCAAATAGCATTCTGTCAATATCTGCACATGTAGATTTATCCACATATAAGGAGAGAGCAGGGTAAGTCACTCTTGAGATACCCTCAGCTTTAGCAATAAGATTTCTAGGGATAAATCTCTCTGTAACCATGAATTGAATTTCCTTTTAGCTTTCACAATAATTGGGTCAAAGTTCAGTCTGCATCTGACTTTATTATCCTTACATATGGATACACCTAGATAGGTCACCTGTGACTTAACTGGAATACCATAAAGGGAGGAAGAAGAAAAGGCTTTAATAGCTAAAAGCTCAGATTTATTAAGATTTAAATTTAAACCGGAAGCTTTAGAGAAAATATGTATGTTATGTATGGCAATTGGAATCTGTGATTCATCTTTTAAAAATAGGGTAGTGTCGTCAGCTAGCTGACTAATAAGTATATGTTTGTTGTCAATAGTAATGCCTTGCAGCTGACTACTCAAAAGAGAGGAGGATAGAAGTTGTGCAGCCACAAGAAATAAATAAGGGGATACAGGGCAACCCTGACGAACTCCTCTTGATAACTGAAATCTAGGCGAAGTACCCGACTTAAGGTTGATGGAACAGTTGGCATTATTATAAAGAGTTCTAATAAATTTGCAGAATGGATCACCAAACCCAAGCTTCTTAAGAGATAAAAAAATAAACTCGTGTTCAAGAGAGTCAAAAGCTTTGTAAAAATCTACAAAAAGAATAAAGCTATCATCATTAACTAATTCGCTATAATCTAATAAATCCAGAACAAGTCGGATATTGTTTGATATATGCCTTTTTGGTATAAATCCTGATTGAGTCTCATCGATAACTGAATTTAGAACAGTCTTTTGGCCAAAGCCCAAGCTAAAATTTTATAATCATTATTAAGGAGACAAATAGGTCGCCAATTATCTATCAGAGTAATATCTTTTTTAGGTTTAGGTATCAGAGATAAAAGCCCTTGGGTCAAACTAGAAGGCAAAGTTTCTGACTGAATACTCTCCAAAAACATCTCTAGCAGGAATGGTGCCAATTCTTCAGCAAAGCATTTGTAGAACTCGGCCGTAAGGCCATCGGTTCCAGGAGATTTGTTATTTTTAAGGCCCTCAATCCCCTCAATTACTTCAGTGATGGTTAAGGTTTCATCACAAGCAAGCTGCTCATCTTTTGAAATCGATTTAACCTCCTTTAATGATTGAAGGAAAAGAAGGGCTGAATCCTTGCAATAATTGGATTTATAAAGTTCTGAATAGAAATTACTACAAAAACATGCTATTTCCTTAGAATTATCTGACAAAATTCCATTAATTTGCAGTGAACTAATGGTAAGATTCCTAGAGTTGTGTTTTTCCATTCTAAAGAAATAAGCAGAGCTCTGTTCTCCTTGTTCTAGCCATCTCCTTCTTGAGCGGACATAGGAACCTTCAGCCTTGTATTTATAAATACTGTCTAATTTAAGTTGGAGCCCTGCCAGTTCTGTAAGTTCAGTTTCTGACAAGCCATCCTGAGTTTTGCTCTGAAGTGTTAAGATCTTTGATATGACCATCTTCTCTTCATGCTTCCTCTGTTTTGCCAAATCGCTACTAAAATGCCTAATGCACATTCCTACTTCATATTTTAGCAGCTCCCAATTTAGGCCAAATTTTTTGTCAGAAGAGTCTTTCACCCAGTAGTATCGAATCAGAAAGGAAATTCTTTTTTTTAATTTGTCATGTTTAAGTAGAGAGGAGTTCATTTTCCAATAAGAGATTCTAGAACCTATATTTGAGTGACCTAAGGAAAGAGGAGTAGATAGAAGAATAGTGTGGTGATCCGTTAAGGGAGAAGGAAGGATACTAACTGAAACATTATAATGATGTTTAAAAGAATGCGGTACAAGCCAATAATCTAAACGAGAAAGTTTTGAGCGATTCTTGTTGCCCCATGTATAAGATTTAGCATTTGGGAACTTCTCCCTCCAAATATCAATTAAATCAAACTTCTCCATTAACATTTTCAGTTTTGAATTAGTAGAAGTAGATTGCCTAGGAGGAAATCTATCAAGATTGCTATCAGGAGTGATGTTAAATCTCCACCAATACAAATTACAGCATCAGGAAATGTATTAAGCCATAACAGAATTTTGTCTCCTAACTCTTCAAATAGCAGGTCATTTTCCCGAGAGGTATTATACCCATAAATGTTTATCAATAACACAAAAATATTATTAATACTAATTACCAATAACAGATAATGCCCCTTAGGATCTAAATAACTCTGTAACACTGAACCTGCAAAATGGTTTTTCATTATCATAACACCAGCGGAATGCTCTGACCCATGAGACATCCAAACCTCGTTGCCCCATTGTCTTTTCCAAAAAGTAATGTCATTGGAAACAGAGTGAGACTCCTGGAAAAAACAAAAGTCAGTTTTGAAAGACTTAACATACAAAAACAACGCTTTACGCTTTACATTATCACGTAACCCCCTGGCATTGAGAGAAACAATCGAAATAGACATTCAAAAGAATAGAGGATGATAGAACAGAAAAAAGAACAGTAGTTGAACCCTTAAGGGATAAAAGTGCATTGGTAGCTGACTAACAGTCAAACGAATCCAATCTTCGGCATTAACTCAGTCAATCAAATTAGTGAAATTTTAAAATGAAAGATTACACCCACTAAAACCAACCAGTTTTACCATGCTTAAGGTGGATGAATTTTAGATCCATCAACAAACGCACGACCTCCCACGAAGTGAGCCCTCTTTCCCTCCTTTCGAGCCTTGTCTACAGCAGGCCAAAGCAGCTGTCTTCTTTCCCGATCAGACGCGATGAGGTCCTCAGTGAAGCGCAGTTGATTGGCACGAAGAAACTCCGACGTCCTCGCTGCCCTCCACACTCCGTCCCTTGTCACTCGCGAAGAAAATTGAATAATGATGGGTCGCGGTCGTGAACTATTCTGCAGCCTCCTTCCTACGCGATGAACTGTGTCGATTTTGTCGGCAAGGCTGCTTCCTCCCTCAGGGAATGTGGATTCACGGATACGGACGCTCTCCGCTCTTACATCCTCTCTTTCCTTCTCAGTTACACCGTGTAAACGTAAATTCCAACGACGGGAATATCTTTCCAGGTCAGTGAGACGTTGTTCACAGAATACCATCTTCTTCTCTTCAGCGTTCAATCTTGTTTCAACATGACTGACTTTGCCTTTAATGTCGTTTAATTCAGCACATACGAAATCCACTGTTTTTTTTAATCCTTCGATTTTTAAAGCATTTTCACTCACCATTTTCTCTATGGTGTCAGAACGAGTGTTAATAAGATTGGAGAGCGTTGAGACAACAGAGGAATTATCATCATCTGCCTTGCCCTTTTTGGGTGGAGGTTTTGCTGGGCTATCTGGAAGCGGGGTTTTAGCCCCAGCCAGAGGTTCTTCCACAAATCCATAGTTGTGAAAATCCATCTTGTCAGATTGCCGCGAAACACGCGACATCTCTTTCCTTTTGTCAGCAGTCGACTTCATATTTAGAATCTCAATGAGGGCAAAAAAGATATAAGTGGGTGATTTTGCGCAAAAGTAATTTTAAGGAATGATTTTATGCCGTTATAAAAGATTGTCAGCAGAGCTCAACGAAAATTAAGTTAGCAGGACGCCATCTTGGACTCCCCCAACTCATAGACTGTAAAAAAAATATGGACGTAGCGTCCGTGACGTCACCCATAGAGTTCTGAACAGCAGTTTTGACGCCTAAATGAGGCCGCGGCCATCTTAGCTGCGCGTCACCGCACGTCACTCCCGGATAACTGAAAATGGGCAAAGAGGCGGGGAGGTGGTTTGAGCTGATATGACTGGTTGCTGAAACCACGCCTGCCTAGCTCGACGTGACCATGTTAGCAGCAAAGGAGCTATCTATCTATCTAAGATACGATCTAAAATATTAATGAAGATAAGTTTTATCATCAGAACGTTCTAAAGGTTTACTGTCAATCTACGGTGTTTTTTAAGATATAGATGCTCCAACACCAGTAGTGTTGGTTGTGCAAATAACAACATGGAAAATCAAATGGGACTTCATACCTTTATAATGAAATAGAGATCGCGAGATGAATCCAATCCGTGGCACTTGGGTAAAATATGAATGTCCATTGCAAAACAAAAAAACATGTCACATTTCTTCTGAATGATCTGCTCTCTGTCATCGTTCTTCAAGAAAGGATGCAATCTGAGCAGCGATCGTATCTAACAAACAAATGAGCCTGTGTCCAAAGTATATTTTTTTTCAAAATAGTGCAGCAGTTTTAGTTATAATATCCAAGCAGTGCTGTCGGATTTTGATATCCTCCCGCCATTGTCATTGCAGTAAATCTCACAACCAAAACTTTCAGCCAATGCCACGATCCAACAACGTGTGTTCTGTGTCTCTTCCCCATGCATGCACATCTACACAGACACACATCAGTCTCGAATATTATGCAGCAAGCCATATTTTATAATTGTATAAAATAATCGAGCACAAATACGGCTGAGATGCCAAATTCAGCGGCAGCTGAGGTAACATGACGGCTCACAGACAGCAGCGCAATATACCTGTCACTCAAGTGACCACGCCCTTAATTATGCAGAACTTTAAGGCTTAATATAATTTAAACGGATAAGTTATAAAAAAATTCACCCCCCTCAGAGTTGTCATGAGGGGCAAAAATAGCAGTATAGACCAAAACCACAATTTGAACCAACTTGTAAACATGTTTTTTTCTGCTATAAACTTGGCCAATTTAACATGGGACTAACATGAGATTCTGCTCTCTTTTGGAGCCTGTCCCTAGCGGCCAGTCAAGTCAAGTCAAGTCAAATTTATTTATATAGCGCTTTTACAATTGGTAATTGTTTCAAAGCAGCTTTACATATTAGAAGCACAGAAAAAAAGGGAAGTGGTTAAAAATAAGCTGTACAAACAAGCGTGGTAATATGTAACATATACAAGATGGTGCTACATTAAGCCAATGTCGGCTGACTCCCAGGGGTGGAAAAAACCCCCTAGGAGAAACCCAGCGTGGGAAAAAAGTCCTAGGAGGGAAAAAACCCCTTGGAAGATATATATAATATATGTAAATGGATATGGAGATCAAAATCTGAATTATACATTTTTATTATAGAGATTAAAAATAGATTATATATATATATTTATAAGCGGATACGGGGATTTAAAAATCTATGCAGCCAGAACTGGATCTGTAGGCCCATTGTCTCCTGGGCTGCGTTGTAGTCAGGTCCAGACACAGGTTCTCCATCTGATCTGGATACGGCCTGGATCCAGCACCCGGAAAACCTCGGGATAAGCAGAGAGACAGATATTAGCGTAGATGCCATTCTTATTCTGATGTACAGGTATATCTAGTGTTATAGGAAATGTTCTCGGTTCCGGCCGACCTAATTATTGCAGCGTAACAATCCTTTAACGGATTTGAAAAATGTTAATGTATTGATAATGTGTTATGTGTATGCAAGAGCAAAGAGATGTGTTTTTAGTCTAGATTTAAACTGACAGAGTGTGTCTGCTTCCCGAACAATGCTAGGAAGATTGTTCCAGAGTTTAGGTGCTAAATAGGAAAAGGATCTGCCGCCTTCAGTTGATTTTGATATTCTGGGTATTATCAACTGGCCTGAATTCTGAGATCGCAATAAACGTGAAGGACTATAATGCATTAAGAGCTCACTTAGGTACTGGGAAGCTAAACCATTTAGTGCTTTATAAGTAAGTAGCAAGATTTTAAAATCTATACGATGTTTAATAGGGAGCCAATGTAATGTTGACAGAACTGGGCTAATATGGTCATACTTTCTGGTTCTAGTAAGAACTCTAGCTGCCGCATTTTGGACCAACTGTAGTCTGTTTAAAAGCCGAGCAGAACAACCACCCAGTAGAGCGTTACAATAATCTAGTCTTGAGGTCATGAATGCATGAATCAACTGTTCCGCATTTGTCATTGAGAGCATATGTCGTAATTTAGATATATTTTTATATGGAAGAAGGCGGTTTTACAGATACTAGAAACATGACTTTCAAATGAAAGATTGGTATCGAAGAGCACACCCAAGTTCCTAACTGAGGACGAAGATTTAATGGAGCACCCGTCAAGTGTTAGAGAGTATTCAAGGTTTTTTCGTGAGGAAGTTTTTGGTCCAAAGATTAGGATATCAGTTTTTTCTGAATTTAATAATAAGAAATTTCTTGTCATCCAGTTTTTAATGTCAGCTATGCATTCTGTTAGTTTTGTGAATTTGTAGGTTTCGTCAGGGCGCGAGGAAATATAGAGCTGAGTATCGTCAGCGTAGCAGTGAAAACTAACACCATGCTTCCTAATTATCTCTCCTAAGGGCAGCATGTACAGAGTGAAAAGCAACGGTCCTAGTACTGAGCCTTGTGGTACTCCATACTGAACCTGTGATCGATACGACATCTCTTCATTAATTATTACAGACTGATAACGGTCAGATAAGTACGATTTGAACCATGCCAAAGCAATTCCACTAATGCCAATATAGTTTTCAAGTCTTTTTAAAAGAATGTTGTGATCGATAGTGTCAAAAGCAGCACTGAGATCTAATAACATTAATAGAGAAATACAGCCACGATCGGATGATAAGAGTAGATCGTTTGTAACTCTAACGAGAGCAGTCTCAGTACTATGGTACGGTCTAAATCCTGACTGGAAATCCTCACAGATTCCATTTCTTTCTAAAAAGGAACACAGTTGTGATGAAACTGCCTTTTCTAGTATCTTTGACAGAAAAGGTAGATTCGAGATTGGCCTGTAATTTACTAAATCTCTCGGATCTAGTTGAGGTTTTTTAATAAGAGGTTTAATAATAGCCTGCTTAAAGGTTTTTGGCACGTATCCTAGTGTTAACGATGAATTAATTATATCAAGAAGTGGACCTACGACCTCTGGAAGCATTTCTTTCAGTAGTTTAGTCGGCATTGGGTCTAACATACATGTCGTTGATTTTGATGATTTGATAAGTTTAGATAATTCTTCCTCTCCTATAGCGGCGAATGATTCTAGTTTTACCTCAGGGACACTACAGTGCACTGTCTGAAGCGAAACTGTAGACGGTTGCATGTTTTTAATTTTCTCTCTAATATTATCAATCTTGCAAGTAAAGAAGTTCATAAAGTCATTACTGCTGTGCTCTATGGAAACGTCAGCAGTTGAATCTCTGTTCTAGTTAATTTAGCCACTGTGTCAAATAAATACCTAGGATTATGTTTGTTTTCTATTAAGAGATTTGAAAAATAAGTAGATCTAGCATTTCTTATAGCCGTTCTGTACTCAATCATTTTTTCTTTCCACGAAAGGCGAAAAACTTCTAGTTTTGTTTTCTTCCAACTACGTTCAGCTTTTCTAACAGCTCGTTTTAGAGCCCGAGTGTGCTCATCATACCACGGCGTTGGATTAGTTTCCTTAATCTTCTTTAGACGTAAAGGAGCGACTGCATCTAATGTGCTGGAAAAGAGAGAGCCAATAGTTTCTGTTGCAGCATCGAGTTCTTCTAAGTTGTCAGGTATACTAAGGCGATGAAACTGCTCGGGAGATTATTTATAAAGCAATCTTTAGTGGTAGACGTGATGGTTCTACAATATTTATGGCTGGGTGGTGTTTTGTAGCCTTGGCTAATTGTATTATACACGAGACTAAATAATGATCTGATATATCATCGCTCTGCGGTAGGATTTCAACAGCATCAATATCAATTCCATGCGACAGTATTAGATCTAAGGTATGATTACGACAATGAGTGGGTCCTGACACGTGTTGTCTAACTCCAATAGAGTTTAAAATGTCTGCAAATGCCAATCCAAATGCGTCTTTATATTATCTACATGGATATTAAAATCACCAACAACAAGGACTTTATCCGCAGCCAGTACTAACTCTGATAGAAAATCAGCAAATTCTTGATAAAGTCAGTATGGTGCCCTGGTGGCCTGTATACAGTAGCCAGCACAAATGTCAACTTACATAATGTTACATAAAGCACCATCACTTCAAAGGAATTATATTTGAAATTCTTTTGAATGATTCTGAATATATTACTATAAATTACAGCAACACCTCCCCCTTTGCCTTTCTGTCGAGGATTGTGTCGATAATCATAACCTTGAGGACTAGATTCATTTAAAGTAATGTAATCGTCTGGTTTTAGCCAGGTTTCTGTCAAACACAGCAAGTCTAGTTTATTGTCTGTGATAATTTCATTTACAATAAGTGCTTTTGAAGAAATAGATCTAATATTCAGTAACCCAAGCTTTATCATTTGTTTATCTGATTTATCTGTGATTTTCATTTTTTGAACATCAATTAAATTTTTACCCTTAAAAGGTTTCGGAAGTTTTTGTATTTACTAGTTCGAGGTACAGACACAGTCTCTATGTGATAATATCTAGGTGAAAGAGTTTCTATGTGCTGTGAATTATCTGAGTTCTGTGATGTGAGGCGGCTAGCAGACGGTCGGTTTAGCCAGTTTGTCTGCGTCCTGATCTGGGCCCTGGTTTGTCATGGTTTAGCTCTAAGACTATTTGCCAAATTTCTAGATAGAAGAGCAGCACCATCCCGGAGGGATGAATACCATCTCTTTTCAACAGATCAGGTCTGCCCAAAAGCTTTTCCAATTGTCTATGAAACCTATATTATTCTGTGGACACCACTTAGACAGCCAGCCATTGAGTGATGATAACCTGCTAACTATCTCATCACTCCGACGAACAGGAAGAGGGCCAGAACAAATTACTTCTGCTGACATTGAATTTGCGAGTTCACACACCTCTTTAATGTTAGTTTTTAGTGATCTCCGACTGGCGAAGTCGAACATCATTTGTGCCGACGTGGATAATGATTTTAGAATATTTACGTTTAGCATTAGCCAGCACTTTTAAATTTGCTTTGATGTCAGGTGCTCTGGCCCCCGGCAAACATGTGACTATGGTGGCTGGTGTCTCTATTTTCACGTTCCGTGTAATAGAATCGCCAATAACTAGGGCACTTTCAACAGGATTCTCAGTGGGTGCGTCACTGAGTGGGGAGAACCTGTTTGATGTTCT